>NC_133116.1:27286484-27624538 GCF_022965805.1 Primulina eburnea
ATAGAAGTTATACTTCTAATTTTCCTTACGCTTATAAACTCCTTTATAAGCCGTTCAACATATTGAACTATTTTTACTTCTCAACGAGATTTAGAAAGCCAGTACTTGTGTGGCCCTCAATGGTTCATTGATACAACTAGCCGTGGGTTCACATCTCCATGTGATTCGGACTAAACATGTCCTTATACGAGCATACCCCAATTGCTCCATTCTTACTTATCAACCCCTTGATAACAAGAACGTCAGAACTCAAGTCTGATAGTATCCAACCAACCATGTTAAATGCCTAGCAGCATCGCTTACATGATTCCCTAGGTATCAAATGATAGTGCCTGCAAGAACCATTCAATTATGGTTAGCGTACAGTACGGTCCCTTCAACTCATATATCCCGACCGATTCGACAACCATTGGTTTATCGAGAGTTGTCAATGAATCGATACTATATGTCATGTTGTAGTTGCATCGATGGTGTAATCTATGAAACTCCTTTCATAATTACCACCATACTCTGATCAGAGATTTCACACTACATATACATGAAAACACATAGGATATCCATACCCGAAGGTAAGCGGTGAATCCCCGACTACAATGCATCGACTCCTATATGTTTTGACAGAACACCCAACCTTGCCACCTGATGACCCCTTGAGAGTCGGTAAACAAGTCAAAGTGCAATGCTAGCACATAGAGTCTCAATGTTGTCCCGGGTCATAAGGACTAATGTTGTACAACCATAAACTAGGACGTTTTCACTCGATAAGTGAGAACCACTTGGAAAGTCCTTAATGGAGGGTTGTTCAGTGCACTCTACCAGGAGTACCTATCTGCATGCTTGGACATCACGATGTCCCCTACCAATGAAACATGGTACTCACATCGTTTATACATAGAGTTTCATTGTGAACACTCGGCCAACACGTGGCTCGACGGGCACCTACTCTAACAATCTCCCACTTGCACTAGAGCCAACTACCCATATGCTTCAAACCCATTGATTCGCGATGCTTCTCGAATAGTGGTCTAGGTAAAGGCTTAGTTAGTGGATCAGCAACATTATCTGCGGAGCCGACTTTGTCAATTGACACTTCTCCTCTTTCCACAATCTCTCGGAGGATGTGGTACTTTCTCAATACATGTTTGGACTTCTGATGAGACGTAGGCTCCTTTGCTTGAGCTATAGCTCCCGTGTTGTCACACAACACCGGGACAGGAGCAACTCCATTAGGAATGACGCCCAACTCTTGGACGAAATTCCTTATCCAAACAGCCTCCCTTGCTGCATCCGATGCAGCAATGTATTCGGCCTCTGTGCTGGAATCCGCAGTATTGTCTTGCTTGGAACTCTTCCAAGAGACAGCAGCACCATTGAGCATGAATACAAACCCAGAGGTTGACTTCGAGTCATCGATATTGCTTTGGAAGCTAGAGTCGGTATAGCCTTCCAATTTCAGTTCTCCACCCCATAGACCAAGAACAATTTATTGGTCCTTCTCAACTACTTGAGGATGTCTTTCACAGCTTTCCAGTGTGAAAGACCAGGGTTCGTTTGATATCTACTCACTACACTTAGTGTGAAAGCCACGTCAGGACGTGTAGATATCATCTCATACATGATGCTACCAATCGCAGATGCATAAGGAATGCTTGTCATCGCCGCTATCTCTGCATCAGTCTTGGGAGACATAGACTTGGATAGGGACACGCCATGACACATTGGTAGATGTCCTCTCTTGGACTCACGAGAACCGCATCACGATGGTATCAATGTATGTGGACTGGGTGAGACCAAGCAATCTTCTTGATCTATCTCTATAGATCTGTATTCTCAATACAAAAGATGCTTCACCCAAGTCCTGCATCGAGAACTTACTCACTAACCATATCTTAGTTGATTGCAACATTCCTACATCATTCCCAATGAGTAGAATGTCATCAACATAAAGCACCAGGAATTTCACAACACTCCCACTGACCTTCTTATACACACAGGGTTCCTCAGGATTCTTAGTAAAACCAAACTCTTTGATTGTACTATCGAATCTGAGGTTCCAACTCCTAGATGCCTGCTTTAGACCATAAATAGATCTTTGAAGTTTGCATACCAAATGCTCACTTCCGACAGATGTAAACCCTTCGGGTTGAGACATGTAAATCTCTTCCTTAATATCCCCATTAAGAAAAGCTGTCTTAACATCCATCTGTCATATCTCATAGTCATACCATGCAGCTATGGCTAGTAAAATCCTTATGGACTTGAACATTGCGACTAGGGAAAAGGTTTCCTCAAAGTCAACTCCTTGTCTTTGAGTATATACTTTTGCCACCAATCGTGCCTTGAAGGTCAATACCTTCCCATCCGCCCCAAGTTTCCTCTTGTAAATCCATTTACACCCTATGGGAACAGTTCCCTCAGGTGGATCCACAAGATTCCACACTTGGTTCGAATGCATGGAATTCATCTCAGATTCCATTGCTTCAAGCCACTTGGATGAATCGGCATCAGATAACGCTTCCTTGAAGGTCCTTGGATCACATCCAAGGTTAGGCTCATCATGGCCCTCTTCAAGAAGCAGACCATACCTCATAGGTGGTGTCGAGACTCTCTCGGATTTTCTAGGAGCTTGTATCTTCTCTCTTGGCTCATCGGGTGTGGGTTCTACAATTGTGGGTTCTCTCGAACCTCTTCGAGTTCTATTATCTCCCATTTTCTATCCAATAGAAATTCCTTTTCCAAAAAGGTTGCATTCCTAGAAACAAACACCTTTGTTTCTTGGGGATGATAGAAATGATATCCAACTGAATTCCTTGGATATCCCACAAAGAAACATAAAATGGATCAACTATCCAATTTATCTCCCACTACCTGCTTCAAATAAGCAGGGCTCCCATATTCTAAGATAAGAATATTTGGGAGGCTTACCCATCCATATCTCATATGGTGTCTGCCTTTGAATGGATATTTAATGGAATATCTTTCAATTTTAAGTTATAGAGATCGTTTTCAAGTTCACCAGTACCAATCAAACATTCATTCATGTAAATGTTGCAAACACCTTTGCAAAATAAACAAGAATATCCATTTTTATCACCATAGAAATGGAAACAATGTTTTTCACAAAATTAGGTACAAACAAAACATCTCATAAAATTAACTTAAAATTATTGTTCAATAATAAGTAAACGTATTCAATAGCCTTGGCAGCAACTCTTGCCCCATTGGCCATCTTCTAGAAGGTCACACCTTCCTTAAGCTTCCTACTTCTTCCCATCAGCTGTAACTCATTACAGAGATGTGAGTCACAACTGGTATCTAATACCCAAGAAGTAGAGTTAATTGAAATGTTTACTTCAATTTAGAACATACCGTTTCCAGAACTCTTCTGGCCAAGATATTCCTTGCAATTTCGCCTCCAATGTCCAGGCTTCTTGCAATGATGACAAATATCAGCAGTCTTGTCAGCCTTTACTGGTGTGGCTGCCACAACGGGATTCGGAGATTGTCTTACCAAGGGCACATTCTTCTTGGGATGTTGGAAAGAACACTTCTTTCCATTCCCATGTGGATCAATCTTCGTACCAGATGAAGAACCCACATAAAGAACCAACTTCTCTTTCTTGATGGTTGATTCAAACGTAACAAGCATATTCACCAACTCCTCAAGGGTCGGCTCCATCTTGTTCATGTTGAAGTTCACCAAAAAAGGATCAAATGAGCTAGGCAATGATAACAGTAACACGTCGGTGGTCAACTCCAAAGGCAAGATCAGATCCATGCCAACGAGCTTGTCCACGAGCCCGATCATCTTTAGGCCATGCTCATGGACCGAATTTCCATCTCGCATGCGTAAAGTGATCAGCTCCTTGACAGTAGCATGCCTAAGAGGACGTGTTTGCTCTCCAAAGAGCTCCTTGAGATGCAAATGAATGTCAGCAGCATTCTTAGCATCCTCAAAACGCCTCTGCAGCTCATCATTCATAGAAGCCTGCATATAACACTTGGCCTTCAAGTCATGGTCACACCAATCCTTGTAGGTCTGCAATTCCTCAGGAGTGCAGTCAGTCGGAGCCTCATCAGGGGGCGACTCAAGTCAGGGTATATGCAATCTTTTCCGAGTTCAAGACAATTTTCAGATTTCTTAGCCAAGTGAGGTAATTAGGTCCAGTTAATATGTGTTTCTCGAGTATAGCAGAAAGCAGGATTGCGAATCGAAGACATTGTCAAAATAGTACTGAAAAGTAAAACAGATAAATGTTAATGACTATTTTAAAATATTTGGTAAGATATAAAGTATGGACTTTAACTTTATAAATATTTACTCCCACTGTTTTGACATCTTTCACTACCCTCTAGTGAAAACGGGAAACTCCTTTCCTCAGTAGGTACGTAAGGTCCAATTAGCGAATTATGATCCCGAATAATATCAGCCAATCACAATTCCTAAAAGGTAGTTTCCAATTGCATCACAATGCAACCCTTAACGTAAACTTTTGTCTCACGTTTGATTAGGACCCAATATTGACGTCGTTCATCTTTACGTGTCAAGCCTTACCCATCGATGTTGAACCTTAATGGACGGTCGTCATGAGTTCCCTCAATTATCTGAGCCGAAGTCATGGGAGTTCCACGTAGTTCACATCACCATGTCAAATGGATGTCACAGCTTTCCGGTACTAAGGGCCCCCCCAATAATATGAGCCGAGCCCCGAGTACGGGTAGCGATTCGTCATGCACCCATTTGTCGATGGAAGACATGGAAATTATAAACAAATTTATAATTCCCCTTTTCGGGCTTGATATTAATTTTGAATTTAATTCAAAACGAGGGTTTTTAATTTTGAAAGGTCTCATCATTTAATTTTATTTAAAAGCTCGCCATGTTTGATCGTATGTTTGCCGGATTCATGCAACTTTGTTATTATTACAATAATAACGCACATACTCATTATTTATAACATATCATATATATATTATAAACAGTAATCAAAACAAGGATGATCAATCGCCCCAATACTAATGGACCGTGTGAGCTAAACACGGGCCTAGGTCCAATTCTAGGGAAATGCACGGGATGCAATGCAACTATTACATTAGCTTCCAATATTTACATGTCTTCGATCTTCATAATCATCATGGCCACCATCTTCCAATCTTGATCATCAACTATACTAATATTTACAAATAAATATCCATGGCAAATAGGGATACATCTCATGGGGTGGGGACGGGCCATAAACCAAGCCCACTTTATAAATTGATAATTATTACAATCATTCAACACAAAATATCCTAGCATACACCTAGCAAATTGAGCTTGGGCTTTTGATCATCCTTCATGCATAATATCACATATCATACACCATTAATTAATTATCACAATAATTAATTGATCCAATATTATATATCTTGATCCAATCACTAACCGCCACGATTATAAACTAAATTAACAAAGTATACAAACACGTTTGTCTACTTTCCAATTAATTTATTTATAACCGAATTTCTTGTAAATCGCCATTTACTATAAATATTTAAATTACAACTTAAAATATTTAATTCATGAGAAAATGTTTGCAACTTTTGTAATTTTAAACTTAAGGGCCCAAAAAATTCATTTTTCACCAAAAACGTTTTGGCCCATTTAAAATTCACAAATATGTTAGCCATTCAATGTCCCAACAACTCAAGGCCCTTAACACTTTGATAATCCAAAACACTTTTGGAAAAGCCTAGTCGTCATCGCCGTCGCCGGAGCTCCGTCGCCGGATTCCGGCAACAAAAAATTTTTTTTATTAAAAGTAAGGGGTTGTTCAGGCAGCCCCTCGGGCAGCCCTTGCTGCCCGAAACGGGCAGCCTCTCGGGCGGCCCGAGCCGCCCGACACGGGCAGCAACATGCTGCCCAAAATTCCCCATTGTCATGCCTTGATTTTTGTTGTAAATTTCATTCTCATGCGGTTAGAATTCAATCTCAATATAATATCTTTTATTTGCTACACAAAATCGTAACCATAGCTCGGATACCACTTGAAAGGGGATCGGTTACGGTGGCCGGAAACGCAACGGAAGCACAAAATTTCGATTTTAGCATATAAAATTCGGCCACCATGAGTTTGTGTAGGAAATACAATAAAACACCAAAATGACATTCATAGTGTGTTTAGAAATAGTTACCTATCAACCTCTTAAGGTTGATGATGGCTCCAACTAAGGTGTAAACACCTTAGCTCTTCAATGGTAGAAACTATCTACAAGCTCTCCTTGTTCTTGAATCTTTCCTTCAAATTAGGCCCACCACCAACTAGCTAGAGCCACTCTAATTTTACACTAGAAAAATTAGAGCATTTTTTTTTTAGAAGTGTATTGTTTCCTCAACTATTGGAGATAGAAAATTGAGAGAAAAACTTGGAGAATCCCCCCTTGAAAGTTTCGGTCATCTCCTTCAAAAATGGGAGGAGAGAAGACTAGTCTTGGAAGTAGAAAAAGGTGTTGTGTATTCCAATGCCATGCCTTGGATGTTGCAAAAGTTGTCTCCCAACTTTTCACCTCCCATGCATGCAAGTCTTATTTGATTTTTAACAATTAAAAATCCATGGACTTATTTTTAATTATCTCAAACATATTTGAGACTAATTAAACATTACTTGAATTTACTCAAGTCACTAGTTGAATAATTATTTTAATATTGGGCTCTACAAGACCCAATATGATTTAATTAATTCAACACTTGAATTAATTTAATTATTTGGACTATACTAGGTCCACTAGTGTTTAATTAATTCAACACTTGAATTAATTTAATTTAGTCCATAATAATGTTTATGAAAATCACAATTTTCAAATACATTATTTATTTGGCCAACTTTTAATTTAAGAACACATTCATAAATTAAAATTACATTTCTCTCATAGAAGTCATACTTCTATTTTTCTTTACGCTTATAAACTCATTTATAAGCCGTTCAACACATTGAACTAATTTCTCCTTTATAGAAGTTATACTTCTAATTTTCCTTACGCTTATAAACTCCTTTATAAGCCGTTCAACATAATGAACTATTTTTACTTCTCAACGGGATCTAGAAAGCCAGTACTTGTGTGGCTCTCAATGGTTCATTGATACAACTAGCCGCGGGTTCACATCTCCATGTGATTTGGACTAAACATGTCCTTATACGAGCATACCCCAATTGCTCCATTCTTACTTATCAACCCCTTGATAACAAGAACGTCAGAACTCAAGTCTGATAGTACCCAACCAACCATGTTAAACGCCTAGCAGCATCGCTTACATGATTCCCTAGGTATCAAATGATAGTGCCTGCAAGAACCATTCAATTATGGTTAGCGTACAGTACGGTCCCTTCAACTCATATATCCCGACCGATTCGACAACCATTGGTTTATCGAGAGTTGTCAATGAATCGATACTATGTGTCATGTTGTATTTGCATCGATGGTGTAATCTATGAAACTCCTTTCATAATTACCACCATACGTCAATGAATCGATACTATGTGTCATGTTGTATTTGCATCGATGGTGTAATCTATGAAACTCCTTTCATAATTACCACCATACTCTGATCAGAGATTTCATACTACATATACATGAAAACACATAGGATATCCATACCCGAAGGTAAGCGGTGAATCCCCGACTACAATGCATCGACTCCTATATGTTTTGACAGAACACCCAACCTTGCCACCTGATGACCCCTTGAGAGTCGGTAAACAAGTCAAAGTGCAATGCTAGCACATAGAGTCTCAATGTTGTCCTGGGTCATAAGGACTAATGTTGTACAACCATAAACTAGGACGTTTCCACTCGATAAGTGAGAACCACTTGGAAAGTCCTTAATGGAGGGTTGTTCAGTGCACTCTACCAGGAGCACCTATCTGCATGCTTGGACATCACAATGTCCCCTACCAATGAAACATGGTACTCACATCGCAGATACTAGTCTCAAACTCGAGCGGCCTATATCCTTCTTAGCGGCGGCTGAATCGACTAGGAACTGTTTAGAATATACAGTATTCCAAATATGAGTTTCATGATACTCATCATATGAGCATCTCATATTCTTTCTACTATTTATATATTCAAGGACTTTATCTATGCAACTAGCATGGGTATACAGATAAAGATGTGCCAAAACAATAATTTCAAATATAATTAAAATAAAGATCGTTTATACATAGAGTTTCATTGTGAACACTCGGCCAACACTTGGCTCGACGGGCACCTACTCTAACATAGGTAACTAATTTATAGATTTTTAATTTGCATGTTAATGAGCTTTGGTTTTGGGCCTCAAGGTATGAGAGAAATCGGGCCTACTTAATTTTGTTAAATTGTGCCCAATAACACTTATTTAATTGATAAGTAAAATTTTATAAAATTAGTTTCCAAAAATAATATTTTTGATCTTTTAAAAACTCCTCGTTTGCCAAAAACGATTTCCCGGGTAAAATCGAGCTCGACTCGTCAAATAATTCGAACTCTAATATTTTTAGAAAAATTAAATCATTTTTATTCATATTAATAAGCCTTGAAAATATTTAGTGAAAAATATTTATTCTTGTCTTGGTCGTCCTGGTCTCCTTTCCTCAGTCTATTATCGAATATTCGGGTAAAATGCTTCAATTTCATGAAACCATGGCATATAATCATTTAATCATATAAAATGCATCAAATAAGCATTTAAAATCAATTATGCAGTTCAAATAATTTGCAAGCATGTGGTTTACTGTAGGTTGGTTTTTCGGACGTTACACTTCGACCATTGAATTCCATCTATATTTAGTGAATAACATAATGTATTCATCCACCAAACAGATGTCATGTAATTCAAGATCATATAGAGCTTTAATATATTTTTTTTTCTGGGTGTCTTGACTGTTAAAATAATCTACCCCTATAAATTGTGTTTTAAATAAGGTATTCATTCTCTGAGCTATCTCACTAAGAGATTCTATAGCTATTACCGTGTGACTACCCTAAAAACAAAGGTTCATAAATGCATTTTTATTAGTATAAATTTTACTATTTTCACTTTTAAAATTTTATCACATTATTTTGCGGTACAAATTTTATTTGTCCAAAGTATCTAGAAATACATTAAAATACATCACAATACAAAAATTCATCAAGCACTATGAGGTTCTCATTCCAAAATCAAATATCCAAAATATAATAAAATATTATAATTAAACTCAACATATATGTTAAATAATTAATTACAATTATTATTAAGTTCAATATAAGATAATTACGTTCAATAATTAGATACACGAATATAATAATATTAAGTTTGGATAAACATAACATTTTTTTCATTTAATAAATAAATAAATAAAATAATTAATAAAGATAAACATGAATTTTCGGCTATATGTATATCCAATTGGACACTTTCATTTCCTACCGAGAGAAAGATCAGCCGAGAAGAAGAAAGAAAGGACGAGGGAAGAAGGAAAGAAAAGAAAAAGAGAGGAAGAAAATAGAAGAAAAATCTATACCCTTTTCCGAAAAATTCCGATAAATCACTAACTATTCACCTCATATCATAAAACAATATAGCGTTGGAGGTGACGTAAGAGGATCGACTGAAAACAAGAAAAATCAAACAAAGATATTCTGAGAAACGGCAACGGAATCACGTTTCAAGCAAGGTAATCTACGATCATCTTTCGTATAGCTACAAACCAAACTAGAGGTCGGCTTAAATACAAAAGTTGTACCTCTTGTTGCATAGATGAGGTACATACCGTCCGTCGTCCCAAAATATTGCAGGAACTAACATTTTCGGAATGCCGGAGTACCTTAGTTAACCATACGACAATATTTAATTCTGGTATTGATCGGGTAGGAATTTGACAAAACTTTCAACAGAAGAATTAAAGATTTTCAAAAGTTACATAATCTGGAAAAAATCCGGCCGCGCGTGGTTGGCCTTCCTTGGCCGCCGGAAGGCCAGCCACGCGCAGGAACAGTCGGCACGTGTACCTCACGTGCCGCCGGATCGGCGATTTTCCGGTGGCCGAACTTTTCTTGTGATATTTCCGAATTTTTGGTCAACTTTCGTAATGTTTGGAGATACCTTCTAATCAATATGAATTTTGCAAACTTAAGTAAAATCAACCGGGTTAAATTTTGAACAAAAAAATAATCTGAAAATGATCAGCTAGTTACTTGAAAACTCTAACATATAAATATCATTCATAATATATTTTTAGGACTTGCTCCAGCAACTCGGATTATTAATCAAGACTAAACTGTAAGTTATCAGGTGAGGAAATTACTATTCATTCTTCTATTAAAGCATTTGACATTTGGTCTGAAAATTTCAATAGCATTTATTTAATGTTCAAATATCATCCACAGTTCATTTCAATTACTGATATATTTTCTTGCATATTTATGAATGGATTGATATACCATTAATAAATGAAGTCATGGACAACGGATTTCGGTCCGAAAATTGAGTCCACTGGACAACGTGGCTTCGGCCCGGGAAATGAGTCCAAAACAATGGGTCAAAAGTCCCGGGTATATGGTTCATCTGAACAACGCGCACCGAATATTTCGGTCCGGAGAATGGTTCACCCGGCTCGTAAAAAGTGCTCAATTAGAGCCACCAATGTTAATTTATGGAATTTTCATTTATCTATTATTTCATTGCATATCATTCATAATATCTAAATTGTTATGCATATTATTTCATGCATAATTATGATGAAGTGTTATTTAAAAGCTATATACTAATTTAAATTCACTAAATCCTCAAAGACTTAACCCTCTGTTTCTTTTCGTCTATTATAATTTCCAGACACATGAACTCCTGAATTGGAACAAGAGGAAAATAACTGAAGCTGAAATAAGAGCATTTGAAAGTTGGGATGATCTGTTTATAAATGAATGTTAAACTTCCGCTGTAACATAATTGTACATATGAATGTTAAACTTCCGCTGTAAAATAATTGTACATATTTGAAATAAGAACGTAAATATTTGTAGATAATTTTTAAATTATAGCATAAAATATTTAAATTTTTATCTACAATATCTTTCTAATAATAATAATGGTAAAAATAAAAATAGAAGTTCAATAAAGAAAGATTGTAAAAAAAATGTGGTACTTAGTAAGGGAATAATTATGAATTCCTAAACACATTCTGACTCTTTAGTTTCTGCCGAAGTTGTTTCTCAAGTGATTTTAACCGATCTCATCATACTCATTTCTAAAGTTTAATGAATATTTTTTTGTTGAGATCAAGTGTGCTTGTGGCGATTCTCATTGTCAACGTCCAATCATCTACAAGATCTTCTCTATTTTTAAATCTAGTACATCAAGGTTATACATAATCCCATAAGGATGTATTGGTGATAAAACAGACTTTCCATAGGATATTTGATGGAAGGAAATTTGATTTATCCTTGACTTTGTTCCCACTGGGTGTGCTTCTCCACCTCATTGGAAATTTGTTTGAGGTCCTTTCATATTTGTATAATGAGATCTCATATTTTTCTTTGGTGGTTCAAAGGAAGATGACCAAGTTATTGAGAGAGTTTCGCTCCCTGATATATTCATTTTTATATCTACGACCTTGAGATTCACAAAAAAACTTTGCAAGGGTTTGAAGATCTTCTAGACCAATCTTTTCTATAATTGTTATCAGCTTAATTTCTTTTTTGAGACATTTTTAATCATATTGTTCATTTTTTTCGTCGTTTAAAGATTTTGGCTAGTACCAAAGGATGATATTAACCTTCTTTTCGAGATCTTTTTAGTAGAACTTGATTGTTGTTCTATAGTTTGGATTTTTGTTTGAAAATCATATAATGTTCCAAGGATTTCTTTTTGTTTTCAAGGATTTTCTCGATTTTATGTGGTAAATAATATAACTTATTGACATAATTATGTACCGTCTTTTGGATCTCTAGAGAGTTTAGAGATATCCAAGGCTATTTCTAGAAACATATTATTTTGAATCATTAGTTTACCTTAAGACTCTGATGTGTTGTTCTTTGCATCTGATGTTTAAATTTGATTAGCTCTTCTTGTAAATATTCTAAATTATTGGAATAAATTCTGTAAATATTTAATCTCGAACATCGATTCCATAATTTTTCAGAAATTCTCCTACTCAAACATTTAATTACACAATAATAATAATATTATATGTTTGAAATAATTATACCAAAGTTTTAATACTATTTCTGACCCAATTATAACATCAAAAATATTTTTAATTGTTTTTTCAATATTTGGGAATTCAAACTAAAACTTTAGGTATGATTTACTCCTTTTAATTTATCTACACTAATCGATAGAACTAATATAAGCTAATAATAATGATTGGAATTTGTTTAATTATTAAAACTGAGCATACTAAATAAATCATAATATTCAGATTTTTTAAAATTAGTTCAATTATTTCGATTTTTTGAATTTTGTTTTTTCATAATAAATTAATGTCATCGTATTCTGTGTTCCGTGGCTTGTGGCTGCGTACTCAACCAGTTCATCTAGAAATCGCCGCGCTGTTCTTCTTGTCCGTTGGATAAAAGAGAGATTGCGTAAAGTTTACATGCCAGATACTGTGTAAACCCTAAATTCTGGTCAAAAAACCCTAATTATCGTTCTGGTTCAGGTTCAGCTCCCTTCCGGAATTCGCATCCAAGATTCAATAATTGAGAGGCGCACGAAGATTATCCCCAGTTATTAGCAGCGATTTGCTGTTCCATTTCACTTCGGATTGAAATTTGAAGGAATCGTTAAGATGAATGCTTTGATAACCTCGACGGCCTTTTGTCCGAGTTCTTTTCAGCTCAAATTCTCATTCAACCGCCGGAAACCCCCGTCGGCGTTTCTCCGCTGGCGCTTTTCGGAGCTTGACCGGCGTGTGAACTTGGTGTGGGTGGTGGTGAGGAGCAGTGGGGTGAACGGCTATGGATTGGAACGACGTCGGACTCAGGTTTCTTCGTGGATGAATTCTAAGTCTTCGTCTGAAGATTTCTCTGGCTGGGCCAATGCTGATGGGGAACTGCAGCCCGGAAATTCGCGGCGCAAGCAATCTTTAGTCCGTAAGAACCTTTTTTCAAAAAAAAAAAAATGCTCGATGGAAAACTTTTTTATTTATTTGTTTGATACGTACATAAGTTTTTATACTTAAACTACAAGAACTTTCTATATGTTCATTTGCAATGCATCAATACCAAATTATGGTTGCTTTTGTGCAAGAATGAAATGCATGGGATTTCAGCTATCCTGGATTTCACATTTTCTGTCACCTGCCTGGTACTTATGTATATGAAATGTGACTGTTCCCTTTTTGGTTGTATAGAGGTTTAGTAGACGTGATAGAGCATTTCTTGGAATCTACTATACGAAATTGTCTGATTAGAAGTTAAAAATTGTTAAAAAAATCAAGATATATGCATAAATTAGGGAATGATTGGGTGCTATTTATGTCTCGTTTATTGTTGCAATTAAAATTTCTGTCATTGACGAGTGTCATTGTAGACTAATAACTCATGTTTCATAGTTTGCTTTCAGGAATACTGGGAGCAGCTGGAGCTGCCGGGATTCTTTTGGTTGCAGGCCTCACATTTACTGCATTGTCTATAAGCAATAGAACCACTTCAAGTGAGTAATTTTTCTTTGACACCTTTAGTTGTCTAGATTTTGTCGTGTGAAATTTGGGCCTGTATAAATCAGTGGAATCTCTTAATTATGATCTGTGAGGTGTTGCTTCTTTTACAAATCTATTTGACAATGATTAAGAACACCTCTTTAAAACAAAGGCTCCTTAGAGTGACATTCACGATTGATTTCTTTTGAATATTGTAATATTTTAAAAAATAAAGGTATGCCTTTGCCACATTTTCATGTTAGTTGAGTACATCTGTGTGTCTAGAGCTTATGCTTCTTTTAATGAATAAAATAATTCAGTACTTCAAAATTTTGAGTTCATGATCTTTATTTTACAGAAGTTAAACAACAAATGGGTCCCTTGACAACACAACAAGCGGAGTCACTATCCTCTGATAATCACCAGGATAGCTTTGGAGAGGAGAAAAGTGAGGAGAAAGTTGAGATACTGCAAAGTGAAAGTGAAGAAAGTAAAACAGGTACAAACAAGGATCTTCTTTTGCATAAAGAAAATAGTGAAGCTAATGAAACTAGCATTAGTGATGATGTGGGTGCTAGTCAGTCATCTGAGGTTGATAATCACTCCAATGAAAACGTTGCCCAAAAGGAATCAGCTCTTACTGGCGATTTAGTTTCTGGTGAAGCCAATGATTCCTTGGCTGTGCCGAGCATTCTTACTAAAAATGGCAGCCCAGCTAATGATAATACTAATGAATCAAAAGCAGAGGAACATGTCGATGGTAGCCTAGCTGCTGAAAGTACCAGCGTATCAAAATCAGATAATCATGTTGATGCCAAAATCTTGGTCCCATCTGTATTGGATAGTAGGCCGGAAAATGTTGCTGACTATCCAAATGGGCTCTCTAGTTCAGTTGAGTCACTGGTGGATGACGCCGTTGAATTAAACACTATCCCTGAAGAATATGAGGAGTCCAGAAGCTTGCCTTCAACAGGGGATGTTGATACGGGAAATAAACTTTTGACAGTGGGTGCTCACTCAGACAAAAATTTGGTAGTTTCTGTTGATGGAGATGATAAATATCTGGAAAATTTAAACATCATTGGCTCAGCTGGAGTGTCCTTGGTGCCGGAAATCGCCAATCAATTTGGAAATGAGCTGCACGAAAATGATTATAATGATATCAATGTTAACAGATCCTTTTTTGATTCTACAAATCCTGGAATTTTTTTCACTTCAGCTGGCATACCTGCTCCATCTGTTGTCTCTGCAGCTCTGAAGGCTCCACCAGGAAAGGTTTTGGTTCCAGCTGTTGTTGATCCACTCCAAAGTCTGGCATTATCCGCTTTAAAAGATTTGAAGGTATGTTACTAACTACTCCAGCTATTATTCATTTGGGCTATATACATTGCATACCCCTTAAGTTCAAAACTGCAGTTTCTTCTTTCATTTTTTGGTTTCTGGTTGTGCCACATGCTTTTTCAACTAGCTCCTGTTGAGAAATGTTCAAGAAGCCAAAAAAGAGAGAAAAAACCCATCTAATGCCAGCTTACAGTGGCTTGCGCATGCGGACACTCACACACAAGAGCGTCATAATCTTAATACTATGATGATCTTTCCGATGATCTAGAGATTGAGCTGTAAATGTAAATTCTTATGCGAAGATTTGAAACCCCATTTTTAATTCCATAGCTCTTCTAGGTGATTGAAGATGATGTTCAACCTGGAGATTTATGTACCCGCCGAGAGTATGCGCGTTGGTTGGTCGTAGCGAGCGGTATTCTTACCAGGTAATGAGTCTTATTGAGTGCCATATGAGATATATACATCCTGTTAGAATATTATGGGTGGAATGATATGGCTATGCATTATAATATATTGATTTTATCCTAGGAGCACAACGTCGAAAGTCTACCCTGCTATGTACATTGAAAATATTTCTGAACTTGCATTTGATGACATCAAACCAGATGACCCTGATTTCCCATCAATTCAAGGTGAAATCTTGACTTCAGATAATGTTTTAAAAGTTCTCATAAAATTATATATTTTGGTATGTTGCATTATCTCCTAAATGAGTTTGGCTTTTGTTAGGCTTGGCCGAAGCTGGACTTATTGCCAGCAAGCTTTCAAGGCACGACATGCAGTCATCTCTAGATGAATACCCAAGTCCTTTATTATTCTTTCCTGAAAGGTGTGCATATTTCCCATGAGCCTACTGTCATCCTGCTATTAGGTTACTGTTCTCTTGAAGATAAAATTTACTTTTATAGCAATGTAATATAAATTTATGAATACTAAGAAGAGAATCTGAAACATCCTTTCCTTTTTAACTTTAAAATATAATAAATATTATTAATTTTTTTTATAAACGTTTTCCTCTACGCTTTGAAACAATCCATCATAAATAAACTAATATTTAAAAATCTCAGATGCATAAAAATTCATAAATCGTCAACTTCAAAACCACATCATAAAATCTTTACCTGACATAATCCTCAAAACTTTATTTTAAAACTTTAAAGTTAAGTCTAGTGGTGCGGAAAATAAAATCTCTCAGGAGTGTACTGCGGACCCGATCCACTCAAGCGTCAGCGCCTCCCTCAAAATCATCCTCCTCTGCAACCATCTAAACCTACTGAGTCTAATGACTCAGTGCGTTATAACTATACGTAAAGAATAATACATATATAGGCGTATGCATTTAAAATCATACTTTTATTTAAATAAGCTGGCATAAACTCGTAAGCGTAAATAAATCATAAATCATTAAATCATAAAGCTTTTCATCATCGTGTATCATTTTGGGTGAAGTTTGATTCTTGAAAGTGACTATTCTTTTATGATCAATCTATATACACCAAGTACCTTGGGCGGGGCGTTAGCAACTCTCATCACTGAGCAATGGCCAAATATGGAAATACGATCGTTGAGCTTCCTCTGGGGCCTTCTCCCGTAAACGAACTCAATATGAAGTCTTTTCTCTCACGATATTCTCATTTGTAAGTTCTCCGTTCCTTCTTAAAATGGATCTCTCACATATCCTCAATGTCACAGTCAATTCGCATCCTTCAAAATATTTTTCCTTTCATTTTATTATAAAATATCGTGTCCTTAAAAAATCTTAAAAATAGCATTTAGAGAAAATCGTTCAGCCTTTGTATATATCATAAAAATATCTTATTTTCATTATAAACGTTTTAAAATATCATTTAGCATGTATTATGATTCTCCTGGACACTGCCAAATCTTCCGAACTACGCGGGACATAAAATAACCATTTTACCCTTGGACCTCGAATTTCTCAATTTTGACTTTTTCTTACTTTTATCAACTCGAATCTTTCCCGAACTATTATATAAGCTTAAGTTTGACTTCTAATATTTTTCTTAGACGTAAACCTGAGCCTTTCGGTTTAATCTATGTAGCACAGATACCTTAAATTTTTTTTTGAAGTATCGGATACGGATACGACACGCGGATACGCGTGTCGGTCTGTCGGATACTTCAAAATCCGTATCGTTGACTTTGTTTAGGGTTGACCAGCCGGATACGTTTTGGACACGGCGAGGACACGCCATGGATATGTTTATCGGATACGTTTGGGCAAAATTGCAAATATTTAAAAGTTTTAGGGGTTAATTAAAAAAAATTAAATTTTCTCGGGACTAAAAGGAAAATAATTTAAAATAAATTGGGCTGGGCTTTAAATCCCTAAATACATTTGTCCATTTCTTTCATTCCATTTCTGCTCAAGCGGCTCTCAATTCAACCGATATGGATGTTTGATTTCTTTTTACTTGCTTAAGATGGATTTTACATTTAATATTTTGCACTTAAGATATTATGATTAATGAAATATTACATCTATCTCTATAATTTTTACTTTTCAATACTAAATTTGTATAAATATAAATATATATAATATCTATATATATTTTAATGATTGTCGTATCCTAACCGTATCGTGTTTTATATTTTCAAAATTTGACGTGTCGCCATATCCGTATCGTATTCGATATGATACTCGTACCCGTATCCATGCAACATAGGATTTAATGATTTAATAACTAAACCGTGAAGTATTTTGAGCCCGAATAATTTCAAAGCTTAATATTTTCTTCTTAAATTTGAACCATAGAGTTTTCGTCCCTAAACTACACCGTGAGCCACGAACCAACCCCCGTGGACCCATGGTTCGAACCCGTCCCTTCTCTAAGCCTTGATCGAGCCACTTCCAACCTATACAAGCCACGCACCAATTTCCCTGAACCACCACCGAGCCATCTTGGGCCACAGACGCACTAGTCCCTGCTGGACCCCTTTTGAACGACCCTGGACCATACTGACCATCCCTAGACCACGCGCGTAGTCCCTATCCCTCGAACACCCCACACGCAGCCTGCACTCTCTCGGTTGCGGCCTCCTCAATGCGGACCACGAGCCCCAATGCCTAGGACTCTTCTAGGATCCTAGTCGCCTCTTTCTGACCAGCCTCGAGCCACCATGCACGCCCCTGCGCCCAGGTCGAGCCGTATGCGCCTCTTCACCCTAAAGCCTACGGTTCTGCCTCCCTTCTGCGTACAGCAGTGTCTAGCTGCCCTAGGACTCTTCCTAGCCCCTCAACACAGCCAACGCCGAGCCCTGCCCCAGCCCTGGCCGAGCCCAGGTGCGCTGCCCCTCCTAGCCGAGCCATAAACCCATGCAAGTCCCTCAAACTCTGCCTCTATCTCTTACCCATGCACGGCTCCTCTTGATCATGTTCATCCTTCGTATCGTCTCTAAACGAAACTTTTCCCGTCCCTTAAACGCTTCCTATCGGCAGCTTGTCATTAAAATTCATAATGTGTCTCAAACAAGCGTAAAAATATCAAAATCGTTGAATATAAGCCCTTAAACTGTTGCATATTTTGATCTAAAAAAATTTCATGCTTAAAAACGTAAATGATGCACAATATGATTTGAATGTCGCAAAAAGAAAGTTTAGAAACGTGCATAGTTGTCAAAGGCGAGCGCCTCTCGCCTTGAGGCGAGAGGCGCCACCAGGCGCGGGCTTTGCGCCTGGGGAAATCCCAGGCGCAACGATTTACAAAGGCAAGCCCAGGCGCGCGCCTGGGCTCGCCTTGGAAGGCCTCTCGGGCGCGCCTTAGGGCGCGCCGGAGATTGCTTTTTTTTTAAAAAAAATCAGTAACTCTGTTTTTTTTTAAATATTAACTTAAAATGTAAAAGACCAACCCAACCTTAAACCCTAGCAGCCCAGTTGACAAATTAAATATCAAAAGACGACAAGAGCATAAGTGTGCAGACTGCAACAGAATTACAGAAGTGTGAATGATTGAAGAATTTTAATCGTGTTACTTATTATTATGAACTTGTTAATTATTTGTTGTTTTGTGTGATATTGTGACTAGGGTTGTAAATGATCCAAACCAAGCCGAATAGTATCAGGCTTGAGCTTGGCTCGTTTAATATTAATTCAAACTCAAGCTCGAGCTCGAGCTTGATTCGAGCTTTTATAATTTGGCTTGAGTTTGGCTCGTTTAAGATTGATAGAGCTCGAGCTCGAGCTTTATTCGAGCTTTTATCATCAGGCTAGAATTGGACTTGTCTTGAAATTACAAAGCTTGTGAAAAGCTCGAGTTCGACTCGTTTAAAGCTCGTTTATCATGTTAATCAAGCCGGGCTCGAGCTTAGTTTATTAATAGCTCGTTTATCATATTTAACAAGCCTGACTTGATCTCGGCTCGTTTTCGAGCTCGTAAAACATACAATTGAGCTCGAAGTTGAGCTTGATTCGAGCTTGTTAAAATTAAATATATCTATGAACTAATTTTATATTAGACATAAAAGTTTAACTTTTATTAGTACTAATATTTTTATTTGTCAACTCAACAAATGAGTCAAGCTCGAGCTAACGAGCCACCTAAACGAGCCGAGTTCGAGCTCGCGAGCCTATTAACGAACATGTTTGCGAGCTCACGAGCCGAATACGCTTAGGCTTGAGCTTGGTTTGATTAAGTTGTCGAGCTCAAAATCGAGCTTAAACTTGGTTTGATATGATTAACAAACGAACTCAAACAAGCTTTTTATCGAGCCGAGCTCCGAATAGCTCGCGAACGGTTTGGTTTGTTTACATCCCTAATTGTGACTTAATTATTTCATATTTTAATATATTATTCTAAGATAAATATATTTTTTAAAAAAATAAAAAATGTGCGCCTTGCTTCGGTAAGGCGCGCGCCTCGCCTTGCGCCTCAGGCTCCTGAGCCCTTGTGCGCCTCGGTGCGCCTTGCGCCCTTGACAACTATGGAAACGTGCCTTTGTGTTAAAAACACTCGAATATTCGATCGTTTGTTCGGGTTGCAAAGAAGAACAAGGGGCACAAATAACTTTAGATATTTGCTTTCAAATTTTGAAAATTTGTGCGTGGTTCTGTGTTGAAGTGGACGGCTGCTGTAGTTCTTAGGAATAGGGTTTTGTTTTGTTTAAAATTTTAGGAGTGTAGAGTTTAGGACTTTTAACACTCTTGTTTTGAAAATAATTAGGCCTACTATTCTTGCTTAATTTAGTCCAATAATGCCCATTATATCGTAGAAAAATCGTTGAGTAAAAACGTTTCTGAAAATAATCGCTTTCGGATCCATAAAAGTCTATCGTTTGTCCAAAACCGGCTTCTCAAATAAAATAAAACTCGATTCGTAAAATAATTTGGATTCCAGTATTTTTAGAAAAATTTAATTATATTTAATCATATTATGAAGCCTTAAAAATGTTTATCGAAAATATTTTCATCTTAGTCATCCCCGGTTTCCTTTCTTAGGCCTAATATCGAATATCCGGAAAAAAATCATTCATTTCATGAAATCATGTTAGATCATGCAATTAAACATTTAATCATATGAAAAAAAAATATCATTTAAGCATTTAAAATTAATTAAATAAAATAAATAAGCAATTTAAATAATTTTCATGCATGTGGTTTACATGGACTCATTTTCGGGACATTACACAATCAGTTATTGTATGGGATCTGCATAATTTGTTTGTGATGATTAATTGATTTTTTTGGTACTTGCTCAAATATTTGTTCCCTTTAATTTTTTAAATCGAACATCCTAAATATTACATGGTTCTCTGTGTTCATGGGTGGGTTAACTGGAACATTCTTTGAGTTGTTTTCCAACTCAGTGTGTTTATACTTGGTGCTGCTCATATTAAACTCAAACCCCTTGTATTTTTCTGAATTTTAACACGAAATTGTTCTGTTCTAAAGAATGAGCTTCCTGGTAATTTTAGCTGTCACCTATTGATAAAATGCGTTGCAGTCCTTTATCTCGCCAGGATCTTGTGAGTTGGAAATTGGCTTTGGAGAAAAGGCAACTGCCGGTTGTCGACAGAAAGGTGATTAGAATTTAATATTTAACTTGATTTGCGTATTGTAGATAGCACTGATATAACTGATTAATTGATAAAGAAGCTTGTCTTTTGCTGGAAGTAAGACCTTGCAGCAGTTATCTGGTTTTATAGATATTGACAAGATTAACCTAGATGCGTGGCCTGCACTGGTAGCTGACTTAGCAGCCGGAGAGCAGGGCATTATAACCCTGGCATTCGGTTAGTTTCTTCAATGTGATATGTTATCTTCTTCTGGCAGCTCTCTCTTAAATGTTGAGTTAATATGCTTTGCTACATAACAGGTTATACAAGACTTTTCCAGCCAGAAAAGCCAGTGACAAAAGCCCAAGCTGCCATTGCTCTTTCAACTGGTGATGCTGCTACCGTGGTTAGTGATGAACTTGCACGTATTGAGGCTGAATCAATGGCAGAAAATGCTGTTGCTGCGCATAATGCTCTAATTGCTCAAGTCGAGAAGGATCTCAATGCAAGTTATGAGAAGGAACTTCTTCAGGAAAAGGAAAAAGTTGATGCTGTTCAGAAATTGGCTGAGGAAGCTAGACGAGAAGTGGAACTATTGAGGGCTGAGCGAGAGGAACGAAATCTTGCGCTAATGAAGGAACGTGCTGCTGTTGATTCTGAAATGGAAATGCTTTCCAGGCTGAGGCGGGAGGTAGAGGAACAGTTGCAGACCCTTACGTCTGATAGGGTGGAGGTTTCACATGAAAAAGAAAGAGTAAGCAAACTTCGGAGAGATACAGAAACTGAAAACCAGGAGATAGCCCGGCTACAATACGAACTGGAAGTTGAGCGGAAGGCCTTGTCCATGGCCAGGTAAGAAAGTTTATTCCACTGTTATTTTTAAGTTGGTGTTTTATATTTTATTTCAGATGATGATTGAGGGATTTGGTTCCATTTTGGTTCTGATTTCTCGTCTTTGGAAGTTGACTTTATAGTTTTGTTTTTATTTTTCGCAATTACCGAACGATAAGATAATATAATTATTTGTTTAAAAATTATACCAAAAGACAAGGAAATGCAGAAGCATATAATTCTTATTCTCTCTATTTGTGCATGTCTCTATTTTGTACAGAGCATGGGCAGAAGATGAGATGAAGAGGGCAAGGGAGCAAGCAAAGGTTTTGGAAGAGGCTAGAAACCGCTGGGAGAGTCGAGGTATAAAAGTAGTTGTCGATAATGATCTGCGAGAGGAAGAAGACACTGGAGTCCCATGGCTTGATACTGGTAAACAGTTCTCAGTCGAAGGAACCTTTGAAAGGTCTAACAACTTGGTGGACAAACTTAGGACAATGGCAGCCCGAGTGAGTGGGAAATGCAAGAACACAATAAACAAAATTATCGAGCGGATTGTTTCCTTGATATCAATTTTAAAAGAGAAGACCTTGAAGGTTGGTAAACGAGTTGGAGAGCTTAAAAACACTGCTAAATCAAACTTGAATGTCTCTTTACAAGGTATGCAGCGCGGTTCCGTAGGATTTGCTTCATCCGTCTCAGAAGGGGCAAAGCGAGTTGCTGGAGATTGGAAAGATGGGGTTGAAAGGTTGTCGCAAAAGTTCAAGGCTTGATTTTGTGTTTTGCTGTTCAATTTCATATTTGTGGTATCAGTTTTGCACCGCCAACTGCTTTGTTACCGTCTTTCTGCTCTTTTCGCAAGTCTTGTGGCTCGTCAGAATAAGAAAAAGTAGCATAGAATAAAACTGATTTAAGAGAATAACGTTATACTGGAGAGCACCCTCTGTAGAAGATGTTGTCAAGTTGCAACACTTCGCTATATGTACTGAGATACTATATGTGACGAGACTTGAAAAGTTTATTTCTGCCAGTCGGATTCACGGCGTCTCTATCCAGGTTATTGTGATGTAGTATGAGTTGTCGCAAGATCAAATGTTCGAGTCAGGAATAGCTTCGGTAACTAGCACATCTATGAAGAACGGCAATTAAAAGCTTCTTGTTCATGTCAAAAGCTTTTTAGAGAGACGAGGAGTTGTTATCTGGAAAATAAAGATGCGAGGTGGATGTGTTTGGCATCAATATATGAAAGCAATTTCAAGTGAAAAATTAACCAACAACGCAAGTTTGTATCACAAGTTTCAACTTATAAGTCGAACCAAAACAAGACAGGCTGTATCGAAGTGTTCTACCAATCAAAATTTACGAAAAATGACAAGTGTTGCTTCACAGCAAACTTAAGAACAGATTTCACTTCTTCTTGTCACCACCTCCAGCAGCCCTGCACAATTGCACGTACCATTTAGGATCAAGGAAGAATGAATCACAGGATTATTTATATCTATATCCAACAAATAATAGAAAAATCACACATGTAGAAATATAACTCAAAAACCGAAATCAAGTTTTCACTGAGCCTCATAATTCTTTATTAGATGCAAAAAGAAAATGTGTGATAAAAGCGAATCAGAAGTATGTCAGGTCAATCAAGGAAATTACCTCATCTTCCTGAGTGCGCTAGCCATCTCCTCTCTCTTCCTTTTTGCCCTCTTGTGAGTTCCCAATTTTCGCTTTGCAACCTTCAAAGCACGCTTGTCCTTTCCAACTTTAAGAAGTTCAGTGATCCTCTTCTCATAAGGTGCAAACCCAGCAACTTCCCTGATGAGGCTCCTCGCAAAATGCACTCTCTTGCTTGTTTTCTAATGAGTGAATAAATAAGAACAAGCAAACAAACCAGAATTGGTACAGAAGATGGATGCATATAACGCAAAATGCAATCTCGGTGAACAGAATAAGCTAACAAATAGAAACAAAAACACAAACTAGTAAAAATACAGAAACTGGATGCCTAGAACTGGAACGAAAGTTAACAATGATAGCACTTATACAATAGGTCCAAGCCCAACCAAAATACTAATCCATTTGGTTGAACCAATCCAATGCTTCTGGTGTCTCCGATATAAGGATTATATATCATTTTAAAATGTAACAAAATCCAGGTATCAGAATCAGTAAAAACTATCTATTTGAATGAAAAATCATGAAAAACACATACGCCTTTCCTATCAGATGGGCGCGGAGCTAATTCCTTGGGCGTGACAACATGTCCTCTCTTCAGCCCCACAAATAGGCCGCTGTTTGGCTGCTTTGGAGCCATAACCTACGACAAAACAATCCAATAAACAAAAGGTTTATTCTTCCGACTACTAAACCCTCAACGCCCCCATCCCTCGAAAATTCTGTATATTTCTGAAACAAGCAGAAAAGAGAAAAAAAAACAACCTATACTTACTAATAGGAACACTTACGAAATACAAATCTCAAAACAACATCACTGTCCTGAAGCCTACGCAGTACCCAAACGGTACACTCAAAAAAAAATCAAAGCCATATAATTTGCTCAACTAAACCTATGACAACTCGAATCTGGGTTACCTTTCGTCGATCTGTTCACCGTGCTGCGGAAACCGGCGGCTGCTGTGAGTTTATGAAATTAGGGTTTTACGGTATGGTCAGAATTTATACGGTGCTAAGGTATATAGAATTAAAAAACTGAATGGGGGCACAATTGGAAATTCAAATCACGTAGATCACGTCGTTTAAATATGACCTAATTTCTTTGGGTCGGGTTTGGGTAATTTTAAATTGGTTTGAATCGGATAATGGATATGCAACTTCTGTACCCGATCAGATATGAGTCGAGTAACGTGTGTTGAATGAAATATGCGATTCATTTAGCTTTTTATTAGAGATTCTAAACATACCATTCTTTTGAATATGTTTTTTTTTTCATAAGATTTTATAATTTATATATACATTAATATCTGATTGATATTTATTGAATTGCATAAATTATTGTATGTATAACATTTGGTTGAAAGTGTTATGGACTTATTTCAATTAGTTTTTGTATACAATTTTTATTATAGATATACAAGTTCAAAATAATAAGAAAAATATTATTTTTGGATCATATTAAGTTTTGGTGATGACATAGATAAACAAAAAAAAAATCACATCAATTCAGTGAAATCAGAAAACTGTCAAAAACAAGAAGTTTTTAAGTACTTCTTATGATCTTAGAAATGGAGTTTCGATGAACTTCTAAAAATAACTTTAAATGGTGAGACACATTTCTTAGAATACCTCAAGTTCCGATAATGTTTATATCATAAAGACGAATAACAGATATCAGTATATCATAACATTAAATTTTGTGTACTATTGTTTGAAAAAAACGAAAGACGTGTGACATCGAGTACTATTTTTGAAAAATGAGCTTATACAATTTAATTATAGTCTTTCAAATTCGAATGTTGCAAGTCATCTATATAAGACCATTTCGAGACTCGGAAATCATTTGCGATCAATCACACTAACTTATTCATTCCAAGAAAAGGCGAAGGTCTACTGAATTTCAAAAGAATATACTGAAATTTTTATCTGATCATTTTGAAGGAATAATTGTGCCAATTATTCACACTATCTTGTAAAAGTTCTATTCTTGTTAAGCGTGAAGCTTAGTAATTGTCAGGAGTCCTTTCACATAAATCTCGGTTGTTTACTAGGAGTTTCGGTATGCATTTGTGTAAATCCTATCAAAGTGAGTTGTATAAAGTGTTGCAACAATCAAAGTTTTCAAGTGAAACTTTTTGGAAACAGAAGAATGATAGACATAAAAATGATTTATCTTTCGAACTTTTAAAAACAAGTCTTCATATATTTGCTTTCCTGCACTTATATTCTTGCTACCGATTACCATATATTTATTTTTTTTATCAGTTTTGATTCATTGATTTCGGTGAGATTTTTCACACTTTTCGACTTCAACAGAATGAGAATAGCTCATTGTTATTCACACTAGTTTTGAGCACCAGAAATTTCAAAGAGAAAAAAAATTTCTTGAGGTGTTTATTCACCGTCTCTAAACACCTCTACGGTACTAATAATTATATTTCACAATTCTTGCACTGATATGTTCATTGGCAGGTTCAAGAAAACAAAGAACATGTGCAAGGTGTTTATGCCAGAGGCTGACCTTGTCAAAATGGCCAAAAAGGGGCTGGACTTTGAGCTGCAGAAGAAGTTTCAGGGTATGGAATTCAGAGATTATTTCGAACTTACAGCAAAGGTTGGGGAGTACGAGAAACTATTGACAGAAGAGTCGTCTAAGAAGAAAAAAACACTGGGCTCTTATTACCAGGAGGTGGAAGAGATTGTGCTGGCCGAAATTCGATCGAACGGCTCGTGCATAGTCCTTTTACTCAAGAGAAAAGCCACAGAGTCAGAGAAGAAGAACACCACCAAACCTTCCAACGACATGCAATACACATCTGATGTTTCCAAAACAGATGACATATTTGATTTTTTGGTTAAAGAAATATTCATTACTTTTCCACCTGATCATCAAATGCCTGCTAAGGAATATCTGAAAAGTCAAGAATACTGTAAGTATCACAACTCATACAATAATTCCACTAAATTGTGTTGGGCTTTTAAGAATGTTCTGCATGAAGGAATCAACAAAGGAATATTGAGATTCCCTAACAAGCAAGAGTCCATGGCAGTGGACAATGACCCATTTTCTCCTGTGGCACTGGTAAATGTGAACGTCACAAATTTGAGAAATTTGTTGAATGACAAGAGAAGAAGCCGATCTTTTGAAGTGGAAGACTGAATAATTAAGACCAGAAGTGTTGATGAATTCGCGGCCTTTAGACCGAGGAACCAACATCTCTTCGAGAGACCAATGCTTGAGAATCAATGGTTTAGAGGGGAGTCGTCTCGCAATCAACACCAGAGATACTCAGACAGGAGAAATGTGTACAGAGACAAACCACGAAAGATAGAAATCAAGAAAAAGTCACTCTATCATGATAAAAGTCGACATGTGAATGAAGCTCCGATGAGAAAAAACGTAGAGGTCAGGGAAGTTCAACCCAGATTTGTATGTCCTGTCAGAAAAGAATTCATTGACGAATGGAGAGTGGTCCAACACAGAAAATTACCTAAGCCACCCACTTGGACCTAGAAAATAAGGCTATTGAGTGAAAGAGCCGCTGCAAAAAGGGAAGAACTTTCTAAGGAGGACAATGAACTCATACATGATATGCCAGTCATCAAATCACAAACGGAAAATAGGTAAAATTTTGGTAGGTCTGCCACTGAATATAAGTTGGTAGATGAAGACGATGATTTGCTGAGTGATGATGAGAATCAAGAAAGGAAAACACTCGGTTTCTGTGTAGAAAAGCTCCACATCCTAATGGACTGTGCCACAAAAGGACGATACTACCAGAAAGATTAAAACCTGTCGAGGAAGAGTGCGGGGAGTTGGTGTCAGAAGCAGCAATTGAAGAGGTAAAGGTTGGTAGCAAACTCCCCAAAGGATATTCAGGAGTTATAATCAGAGAAGATCACCCTAACAAGCCTAAGCAAGCGATTTTGGAAAAGCCAACAGCCGCTATGACTAATCACATAAGGCCTTTATACATTAAGGCTCATGTGAATGGAAAGCCAGTGTCCAAAGTGTTAATCGGCAATGGCTCGGCAGTGAATGTCTTGCCAGTGAGGATGTTAAAAAGTTTGGGCAACAGTGAAGAGGACCTAATCCCCACATAAGTTTATATTGTTGCAGTTAAAGGGGAAACCACCAATTGAGGTTTTCCCAGCTGATGTTACTGTGAAGTGTATGTCGTCTATGTGTGCATTTTTCGTTGTGAACTCATTTGCCAACTTCCAAGCTTTGTTAGGCAGAGATTGGATCCATGCAAATCAGTGCATCTCATCCTCAATGCACCGGTTCCTCTTATTTTGGAAAGGAGATGACGTGGAGATTGTGGAAGCCGATGCACAACCTTTCCAAACTCATGCCAACACAGTGGAGGCCAGATACTATAACAGAGATTTAGGGCCCATCAAAGTTTGTGGCGAGGATAGAAAATGGAATCCAGTTTACATGCAGTCCCCAACCCCAAGTTTAAAGTTTAATATAGACCGATAATTCAGCCAACGATCGAGGAGATCGATGATTGAATACAACCAAAAGGAGAAAAAGGTGGCTGCAACCTCAGTGTGGAAAGTATGTGCAACAGGTTCTGGATAGAGTATGCGATGAGGAACAATAGAATACCCATGGTACGGAAGTGGTTTATGAAGATGAGTTTGAAGAGGAGTATGAGGAAGATGAAATTCAAGTTGTCAAGTTATTAATGGTGCCATCTCAACTGGAAGATGGCCAACATGAGGTACAAGACCCGTTAGAAGATATCAACTTATGGGAGCTTGATGATCTTAAGTTGGTATATGTGAGCACATTGATGGAAGAAGGGATTAAACAAGATTTTATTAGCTTGTTGAGGGAGTGAGTAAAGAGAGCAAATGAACTTTTATTCAGCAGGGACTTGGCCTTATGGCCATTTTAGCATATGTTTCCTTTTGGTTATCCTTGCTTGAGTACTGTGAAACATGGTAGCGAAAGTGGGCTCCACAGCCACTTTTGAGAGTTAATTTATGGTTTGAACAATAGCATGTCGAGAGCTGGGTCTCTCACTTCTTGAAAAGAGATTTTGAACGTGGGGAGTTGACCAGGTGGCCATTTGTGCATAAATTTTGATTGATGTTTTGTTGAATGTTATGGGAAATCATGGATAAAGTAGGCTACAAAGCCACTTTTACAAATTTGTATCAATTAAAGAATGATAAGGTGTGGGAAATTGGGTAAGCCGGTTTATATTTACAAGCAATGTAATAAGGGAGTTTTTTGGATTAACTCAGCATAAACCACCAACACCCAACATCACATTCAACCCATCTCCACTCCCCAAAAACATCCAACAATCAGAATGACAAACCAACAGTCAATAGATAGAGAGAGGAGCCATCATATGAAAGAACAAAAAGTAGACGTGTATGCGGAAAATGGGTCCAACTAAGTGCAATGTATGCAAATGGCTGCTTGGGTATCAGGAATGTGACACAAGTGATGTTCAACACACAAATAAAATATTAAAGTTACCTCTTGGCTGCCAATCCATAGTCATATGCACGTTCATTGAACAAGAGAGCCAGTGATCTAGCGGGGAATTATGCCAACACATGGCTTGAATCAGATATTTGTCGGCGGGGTGCACAAAACCACTCAACTCCCCACAGGAACTCGGTACTAGCAAAGAAACAAAGGACAGTGGCATGTAAATATCTACAAGGAGCCAATATGAAAATAACATGTAATAACATGACAGTAATCAATATTGTGGCAAAACCAGTCGTCAATCCCTCAAATTTCTCAATGAGAGTCAAAGTACCTCAAGGTTAATCATACAAAGCATAAAGAATCAAAGAGTCTCCTCCAATCAAGACAACAAGAAATTTTAGGGAACCAAATACCATCACATAGTACTCATGAAAAATGGAGAGAGATTACTGATAAGTACAAGATTTGCACTTAATTTACACTAGAATCTATTTTGAACTATGCTTGTTTCGAATAGAATTATGCGTTTTTGGTTTGTTTCTGTTGTCATTTCAGGAATGGAGAAAATAGCGAACACGAAGCCAAGTGGACCAAGAAGCGCACAACCATGAGCATGCCACCGGACAGATGTGTGCGCGCGGCCGCGCGACATCACGCGCAGTAGCACGTGCACAGGTAAATAGGTGCAAGACCAGTGAGGCGCGCGCCATCGCGCCACATCGCGCGTAGCCGCGCGCGCAAAGACAAGCACCCGAGCAGAACATCGCGCGCCACCGCGCGACATCACGCGCACCCGTGAGCGCACAGAAGAAGCGAATGATCAGAAGCTCGCGCGCGCCCGCGCGAGATTATGCGCAACCGCACGCACACATGCACAGCCAAACACAGTAGCGCGCGCGCAGCAGCGCGATATCACACGCACCCGCGCGCACGGCGTTCCAGAAATCATTATATAATGTGCGCCGCTAGGTTAGAAGTTAGACACGCCTTTTTGGACGAAAATACAGAGGGAAGACTCGGAGCGAAGGCGAGACGAAGGCACGACACGCGAAGATCGATTACAAAAACGAAGAGCGACGGATCTGGGGACAGAGACGACGCTTCGGATTTGTTATCTTTTCCTTTGTTTCTTTATTTTATTGCGTGGCGATGTCTAGAATCACAAACATGTCTTGTTTCCTCTTGGATTTCGTGATGAACTAAATTTCCATTCTGGAGGTTGACGTAGCTTTGTCTTTACGATGATTTGAAGTGGATATTTTTATGATTGGATTTCGTTTTATTTAATTGTGTTCTCTACTCTTATTTCATTGCAATTTACGGGCCATAAATTGTATATTGTGATTAATTCTGCAACTCGGGAGAGGGACTAGGATTATAGATCACTAGAGGCACATCGTGGGATGTTTATATCGTTCGGAAGGCGTATAACTTTTGCGAGGCTTAGGTAAGAACATTGATTTCATTTATCAATTAAACTTAGATTTGTATTAGGAATAATTGAATCGAAGTTTGAATGATACAGTTATTAGTCACTTGGGAAAGGGAGAATAAAATACGTAAGTATTCTTGGCCATTAAATAATAGGAATTCAAGAATTTAAATGCTACCAGGAATAGGGATGACAATGGTCCGGGGCGGGGGCGGGTTTGCCATCCCCATCCCCATCCCCGAATGCCATCCCCACCCCCATCCCCGTCCCAATCCCCGTTTTTTCGGGTTCGGGGAATCCCCAAACCCGAAACTTCGGGGATTAACTTACCATCCCCGCCCCCATCCCCGTTTCAAAAATATTAATATTTTAAGACGATGACGGATGAAAATTATTATTATCTATTATTAGAGATAATTTTAATATTAATATCAATAGCAATATTAATAATAATATTATTATTATTAATATTTTAAAAAATAATATTATTATTATATTATTAATACTAATAATACTATTATTTTATTATTGATAATATATTTTCGGGGCGGGTTCGGGGATTTCGGGGATGGTGATAGTAATCCCATACCCGCCCCGAACTACATCGGGGATTTTTTTAAATCCCCGAACCTGAAAAAATCGGGGATCCCCATCCCCGTTTCGGGTTTTCCTCGCGGGGCCCCAAACCCGTGGGGAAAATTGTCATCCCTAACCAGGAAGAATAATCGCAGAAACTTAGTGAAATCATTCCTCTAGATATTTTCTATCACTGATATTTCTCCATTCGGTAATTCGATTTATTATTCATTCGCAATTTAATTGTTTTTAACAAACCAATCTCGTACGAATTTTCTAGATAAAGTTTGAACTATTTTAATTACAAGAATTGATATACAATTTTACACACACTCCTCGTGGGATCGATATCTGTACTCTAACCAGTACTAAAACTTGACACCGTACACTTGCGGCAGTGAAAACACTAGCAACAAGTTTTTGACGCCGTTGCCGAGGAGTGTCAAATTTGAATTTATATCAGTATTGTTACCAATTAGTCTAGATTTTAATTTAGAGCTTTTATTTTTATTTTATTTTATATTGATTGAGTTTTTCATTTTTTCTGCCTGACAGTGTATGCTAAGATCGCAAAGCCCTGACTTGCTTATTTTTGATCCGGAGATCGAAAGAACTGCAAGAAGATTAAGAAAAGCAAGAAGAGAAGAGATCCAAGCAATGGCTGAGAACAGAGAGAATGACATACACGCCCAACCAGAGGCGATTCCTATAAGAGATCACTTCCGACCAGTAATCAACAATCATTACTCTGGTATTGCAAGAGGGACAATCAACGCCAATAATTTTGTATTGAAGCCAGCTTTAATCAATATGGTTCAGCAAAACCAGTTTGCTGGGACAGCCACCTCTGATCCTCACGTCCACCTGAGAACCTTCTTGGAGATAACGGATACGGTAAAGATTAATAATGTTCCTGATGATATTATTAGACTCCTTTTGTGTCCGTTTTCTCTTAGGGATCAAGCTCGAGGATGGCTCCAATCGCTTCCCTTGGGAAGTATCACGACATGGCAGGAACTGGCGACAAAATATCTGGCAAAATACTTTCCCCCTGCAAAGTCTGCACAGTTGAAGATTGTGATTAGCACGTTCAGGCAGACTGATTTTGAACAATTGTATGAGGCATGGGAAAGATACAAGGAGCTATTGAGAAAGTGCCCAAACCATGGCTTCGAAGACTGGGTGCAGATTGAATTATTCTACAACGGTATAAATGGGCAAACAAGAGGAACAGTGGATGCTGCAGCTGGTGGCACGATCTTTGCCAAATCTCCTGAGCAAGCTTATGACTTGCTCGAACAGATGACAATAAATAGCTACCAGTGGCCGTCAGAAAGGGCAGGAGTAAAAAGGACAGCTGGAGTTTATGCTGTGGATCCCATTACGTCACTCACTGCACAGGTATCAATACTGACCACACAACTCGCAGCTATGAACAAAGTGAGCATATCAGAAACTGAGATTCCATCAACTGTTGCTGAAGAACAATCTATTCCTGAAGAAGCTCAGTATGTCAACAACAGAAATTTTGGAGGATTTGGAGGATATCGAGGTAACCCTCCCCCTAATACTTATCATCCAGGATTAAGAAATCATGAAAATTTTTCTTATGAAAATAATAAGAATGTGTTGAATCCTCCACCGGGGTTCAATACATCAAAGGGGGAAGGGAAACCTTCGTTTGAGGATTTAGTAGGAACATTTGTTGCTGAGTTCAGCCAGAGGATGGCACGGACTGAATCTTGCCTTGACAATATGGAGACTCACATGGGAAATATGGGTCCCACAATGAAATCTTTGGAGACTTAAATTGGACAGTTGGCTACCGCATTGAGAGATCAGAATAGGGGTCAATTTCCTAGTAACACCGAGGTTAACCCAAAAGAGCAGTGCAAGGCAGTCAGTTTGAGGAGTGGAAAGGAATTGGATATACAAACTCCTAAAGAGAGAGTGGAAAGTGAAAAGATAGTTGAAGAAGGTAAAACTGATGAATCCAAGACAGAAGTTGAAGTTGAACGACATCCAGTTTATAAACCGACCCTTCCATACCCTCAGAGATTCAAAAAGAAGAAATTGGATGATCAGTTTGCAAAATTTTTGGAGATTTTTAAGAAGATACACATCAACATACCATTTGCTGATGCTTTGGAGCAAATGCCGAATTATGCAAAGTTTATCAAAGATGTGATGTCTAAGAAGAGGAAGCTGCAGGAGTTTGAGACTGTGAACCTTACTGAAGAGTGTAGCGCCATATTGCAGAAGAAGTTACCACAGAAATTAAAAGATCCAGGGAGTTTTACTATTCCTTGCTTTATTGGTGGTTCTAAATGTAGTAAAGCCTTATGTGATTTAGGAGCGAGTATTAATTTGATGCCATTTTCTATTTTACAGGGAATTGGAGCTTGGAGAGGTTAAACCAACCACGATCACCTTGCAGCTTGCGGACAGAAGTCTCACGTATCCACGTGGGATCGTCGAGGATGTACTGGTAAAAGTGGATAAATTTATTTTTCCTGCTGACTTCGTGATTTTAGATATGGAAGAGGATCATGATGCTCCATTAATTTTCGAGAGACCGTTTCTGGCAACCGGAAGGGCATTGATAGATGTGCATAAGGGGGAACTCACCTTGAGAGTTGGCGGAGAAGCTGTCATTTTCAATATCTACCACGCCATGAAGGAGTCAAATGAGGTAAGAACCTGTAAAAGCATTGATGTTTTAGACTCATGTATGTCCATTGATTGTGCAGGAACTAGGGATCCTTTGGAGAGCTGTTTGATAGGTGCTGCTGGGCCTGTTGATGAAGACACTTGGGAAGTGAAAGAGCAACGAGTGGCTCTTGAAGCACTGTAGAAGGACAGGAGTAAAAATGCACCGCCTGAAGAGTTGGATATAAATGAGAGAATCGAGGTAAAAGCACCTTCGCCTGACTTGAAGGAACTGCCAAGCCACTTATGTTATGCATTTTTAGGTGACAAGTCGACATATCCGGTAATCATCTCTTCCTCTCTTACTTGTACTGAAAAAGATAAATTATTGACAGTATCGAGGAAATTTAAAGCTGCTTTAGGATGGTCGATTTCTGATATTAGGGGAATTAGCCCCACTATATGCATGCATAAAATTTTGATGGAGGAATCGTATACTCCTTATGTGGACCACCAGAGGAGGTTGAACCCAACAATGAAAGAGGTTGTGAAAAACGAGGTACTGAAATTACTAAATGCTGGTGTGATTTATGCCATTTCTGATAGTAGTTGGGTGTCTCCTGTACAAGTTGTACCGAAAAGGGTGGAATAACTGTGGTTAAAAACGAAAATGATGAACTGATTTCTACTCGCACTGTAACTGGCTGGCGGGTATGTATTGATTATAGAAAGTTAAATAATGCCACACGTAAAGATCATTTTCCATTGCCTTTTATTGATCAAATGCTTGATAGACTTGCTGGCTATTGTCATTATTGTTTTTTAGATGGATATTCAGGATATAACCAAATTGCTATAGCGCCAGAAGATCAGGAGAAGACTACTTTCACGTGTCCCTATGGCACGTTTGCTTTTCGGAGAATGCCGTTTGGGCTATGCAATGCACCTGCTACTTTCCAGAGGTGTATGATGGCCATTTTTGCAGATATGGTGGAGGAAATAATGGAAGTCTTCATGGACGACTTTTCGGTATTCGGTTCGTCGTTTGATCATTGTTTACACAATTTATCCCTCGTTTTGCAGAGATGCTAGGATAAAAACCTAGTTCTTAATTGGGAGAAGTGTCACTTTATGGTCCAAGAGGGTATTGTTCTCGGACATAAAGTGTCGTCTAAGGGATTAGAGGTGGACCGAGCTAAAGTCGTTGCGATCGAAAAACTTCCCCCACCAAAGAACATCAAAGGAATACGGAGTTTTCTCGGACATGCGGGGTTCTATCGTAGATTTATTCGAGACTTTTCCAAAATTACTAAACCCCTGTGTAACTTGCTTGAAAAAGAGTCGACTTTTATATTTGATGATGATTTTTTGCAGGCATTCGAGAAGATTAAAATGGCATTGGTGACCATTTTGGCAAAGTGGCACTAGCATTTTGGCAAAGTGGCACTAGCATATCACCCTCAATCGAATGGCCAAGCTGAAGTATCCAACCGGGAAATTAAGCAAATTCTGGAAAAGACTGTCAACACCAACCGGAGGGATTGGGCTATGAAGTTGGATGATGCGTTATGGGCTTATCGGACCGCATTCAAGACGCCTATTGGGATGTCTCCCTATAGGTTAGTTTTTGGGAAAGCATGCCACTTGCCACTAGAACTGGAGCACCGAGCATTTTGGGCAGTTAAAAAGTTGAACTTCGACCTGAAAGCTTCTGGCGATGTCAGAAAACTGCAGTTAAGTGAGATGGATGAATTCAGAAATGACGCATATGAAAATGCCAAAATCTACAAGGAGCAAACCAAGAAGTGGCATGACAAAATCATTGTCCGAAGGGAGCTCAAACCAGGACAACAAGTACTTCTATTCAACTCTCGTCTGAAATTGTTTCCTGGTAAACTGAAATCACGTTGGTCAGGGCCATTTGTAGTGGAAACAGTATATCCTCATGGGGCTATCGAGTTGAAGTGCAGTGATGGACAAACTTTCAAGGTCAATGGACAGCGGGTTAAAGCATACTATGGAACCGAAGTCAAGAATATTGACAATTTCAGTCTGAGTGAACCCAATTGAGCAAAACTGGTAGTCGGGCTGATGACGTTAAACCAAGCGCTGTGTGGGAGGCAACCCGCATTTATTTAATTTCGCATTCGTTCAACTTTATTATTTTAACTCAATTTCTTAGTTAATATTTTTAATTTTCTATATTTAAGTATTAATTTGAATCGTTTTATTTTTGCAGGTTATTTATATAAAAAAGTGTGAAAATACAGATGCATGCACGCCCCAGCGCCAACTCTCGTGCGACCGCGCGCATATCATTAACGAAGGAAACCCGAGACGAGCGCGCGGCTGTGCCATATTACGCGCGATGGCGTGCACTCAATTATTGGCAGAATACAGTGGCGCGCGCGCGGCAGCGCCACATCTCGCGCCACCGCGCGAGTGATAAACATAAAAATTGTACATTAATTAAATGTTTTATAATATAAATATATAGTTTTTGTTTTATTAAATTTTTAAATATTATATGTTTTATAATAAATTGTATAAAATATAAGTTGTTGTGTAATTATAAGTTTTTACTATTTTTACAGGTTCGATAAAACAAGAATAACCTTGGCGTTGCAAATGGGATTAAGATGATTCTTGGACCTGTAGAAAGTTGATGTTAATATCTACAATATTGGTGGCAAGCATGAGATAAAAATCCTCTCACAATTGGGATCAAATTAAGCAACAATTAAAGTTACCGAAGGAGTGGCAGTTTTACCATGCTCTAGTATTTTGACCATATCTCTCAAACTACTTGGTCAAATATTCTGAAAAAAATACCACAACTAGACAACTTAATTATCCACATGTTTCATTTTATGTGAAGAAGAAAATTCGGAGAAGATGCTTGTCAAAAGTGATGTGCAATATAATATTAATTTCTTGGAACACCAATGAAGACTTATGTGTAAAAAATAATATTTTATTTGTGGTTGTCTCCCCAAATTTGGCTATAAATAGGGGTGCATTGTAATGTATTGAGATATCCCTCATTCTATGAACAAATCTTTGAGTTCATAATATTTCTCTCTATATTTTTCTTTTATTTCTTCATTTAAATATAATTAGCATGTTAATTTCATATTCAAAGTTTTACACTTTGAATAATGAATAGCTAACTTCCTAAAGTTGAGATGATAAGGTGAAGCTCTTGGCATGATAATAAGGTTATTATAAGGTAAGAATCTATGTTTTATATTATTTAATCATTATTTATTGTTTATGTTATATTTATTTCTTTAAGCATTTTTATACCCTACTTATAAGTGGGAGTTTTGATTTATTGTTGCTATATGTTACACTAAATTCTTGGATCCATTTAAATGTTAGTTTGGTATTACCAACCATTTAAAATGGATGCCTTGAGTTATTATATATAAATATATTATAATATTAAATTCTTGGAACCATTTAAATGTTAGTTTGGTTTTACCAACCATTTAACTTGGATTCCTTGATTTATTATATATGAATATATTATAGTATTAATTTATTGGTACCATTTAAATGTTTGTTTGGTTTTACCAACCATTTAAAGTGGGAACCTTGATTTAGTGTTTACAAATATATATAGCACAATAAATACTTGACCACATTTATAAGTTTTGGTATATATTATGTACTTATAAGATTATAATTTATAACATAATATAAATATGATTATTTAATATATTGGAACCATTTTATTAAGTGGATTTCAATATTGTTCGTTAATGTTAACTTTATTAAAATACCAAGAGTGGATCCTTTAATCTCAACTACTTAAATTTAAATTTGAACAATTAAAATTTACCCATTAAAGATTCAATTAAAATTAAAAAGAAACAAAAACAAAAACAAAAAGACATTGTAGTGGACTTGTAATTACCTTAGCTTCCCTGTGGATACGATATTCGGACTCACCGAATTATACTACTTGTGGACAACCTGCTCTTGGGAGTGCAACAATCAAAGTCGCAACAAGTTTTTGGCGCCGTTGCCGGGGAAGTATAATTTAATTTCAAGTCTATTTAATATTGTTTAAAGTTTATTTTTCTTTTTATTGCTTTTGTGTGTTTTTTTTTTTCTTTTTGTTTTGCATTTGCATGAGCATTTGGTCACGTACACTTAGTGGTCGACTCATTCGAAATAACCCTTTATTTTTACAAAACATGGCGGAAGAACCCATCCAAGAAAATGAAGATGAAATTCAATCTCAACATGATCATGATAGACGAAGAACACTTAGAGATCACATGAATCCTACACGTACTAGTGCACCTTCATGTCTAGTTTTTCCCCCTGATGCATCTCATTTCAATTTTAAGCCTGGTATTATCCAACTTTTACCCAACTTTCATGGCTTAGATTCTGAAAATCCATACATGCATTTACGAGAGTTTGAAGAAGTGTGCAACACATATAATGATCTAAATTGTAGCATGAACACCATTCGCCTTAAGCTTTTTCCTTTTTCTTTAAAAGATAAAGCTAAAACTTGGCTACAAAATCTTAGATCGGGATCCATTCGAACTTGGGATGAATTGCAACAACAATTTTTGAAAAAGTTTTTTCCATCTCATAGAACAAATTCTTTCAAAAGGCAAATCATCACTTTCACTCAAAAACAAGGAGAAACTTTTTATCAGTGTTGGGATAGATACAAAGAATTGCTTAATCTTTGTCCACATCATGGTTTTGAAATTTGGAGAGTTGTTTCTCAATTTTATGAAGGCTTAACACCTAAAGATAGGCAAATGGTTGAATTTATGTGTAATGGAACATTTGAAGATAAAGATCCGAACGAGGCAATTGAGTATCTCGATTCATTAGCTGAAAATGCTCAAAATTGGGACACTATAGGTACAATCGAACCATCAAACAAGATTCAATCTCCTACATCTGGTGGAGGTATGTACACTCTCAAAGATGAACATGATCTTCAAGCTAGATTTACCTCTTTGGCAAGAAAAGTTGAGGCACTTGAATTGAAAAAGAATGGTCAATTAAAATCTGTTCAAGAAATTGTGTGTCACATCTGTGATACAAGTGATCATTTTACAAAAGATTGTCCCACTTTGCCCTCTTTTAAAGAATGTCTCCATGAGCAAGCCAATGTTTTGAACAATTTCAAAAGGCCAAATTTTGAACCATTTTCTCAAAATTACAATCCAGGTTGGCGAAATCATCCAAATTTTAGTTGGAGGAATGATAATCCTGCACAATTTCCGCAACCACATTTTCAAAATCAACAAAATTTTCAAAATTATGCACCTTATGTTCCTCCGCCGAAAAGAAATTTGGAAGATACATTGAATTCTTTCATTGCAAAGCAAGAGTCTATCAATACTCAAACTGCTCAAACCATGACAGACTTGAAAGATACTCTTGCTAAATTTGCATCTGCACTTAATGTTCATGAAAAAGGTAAATTTCCTTCACAACCTCTGCCTAATCCCAAGGATCATCATACACAAATTGGAACTTCTGGAACTCAACCGATGGATCAGGTAAAATCTGTTATTACCCTTCGAAGTGGTAAAGTTGTGGAAAAATCCATTCTTGAACCTTGTGAAGATGATGATAAATCAACTCCAAAGGGTAAGGAAGTGGAACCCATAACTTGTGAAGAGGAGGTTCAACAGACAGTGTCACCACCATTCCCTCATGCATTGAAAAATACAAAAAAATCAAATTTGAATTCTGATATATATGATATTTTTAAACAAGTAAAAGTTAATATTCCTTTATTAGATGCAATAAAACAGGTACCATCATATGCCAAATTTTTGAAAGACTTGTGCACTGTGAAAAGAAAATTGAATGTGAAAAAGAAAGCATTTTTAGCCGAACAAGTAAGTGCAATCATTCAAAATAATAATGCTTTGAAATACAAAGACCCTGGTTGTCCTACTATTTCGTGTATTATTGGAGAACGAAAGATTAAAAAAGCCTTGCTTGACCTTGGAGCTAGTGTGAATTTACTTCCATATTCAGTTTATCAAGAACTCAATCTAGGCGAGTTAAAACCTACTTCGGTAACACTTTTACTTGCTGATAGATCTGTTAAAGTGCCAAGAGGTATGGTAGAAGACGTGTTGGTCCAAGTTGATAACTTTGTATATCCTGTCGATTTCATAGTTTTAGATACACAACCTATTGAAGCTTGTAATGCAATTCCTGTAATTTTAGGTCGTCCATTTTTAGCAACTTCTAATGCTCTTATAAATTGCAGGAATGGAATAATGAAGTTGTCATTTGGTAACATGACCTTGGAGCTCAATGTTTTTAATCTTTGTAAGCAACCACATGACAAAGGAGATGAAAGTGAAGATGAAAATCTTATTGAAACTCTTGTGGAAGAAAACATTCAAGAAGGGAGTACTCGTGATCAATTAGATATTTGTTCAATTGAAACTGTTAAAGAAAATATTGAAATTGATCTTGACGATTTTTTCAGGTATCACTCGTTACCAGGATCAGAGAAAGAATTTGATGAAAAATATGAGAACAAAGACGAACCACCAGTATTGGAGTTAAAACCCTTGCCAGAAGAATTGAAGTATGCATTTCTTGGAGAAGATGAAACATATCCGGTGGTAATTTCTTCCAAACTCTCAAGTAATCAAGAAGGTAAATTAGTTGATATGCTTAAAAGACATAAAAATGCAATTGGTTGGACACTAAAAGATCTTAAGGGCATTAATCCACTAATTTGCACACACAAAATTCACTTAGAAGAAAATGCAAAAACATCTCAACAACCACAAAGGAGATTAAATCCACACATGAAAGATGTTGTGAAAACTGAAGTTCTCAAACTACTTGATGTTGGAATTATCTACCCTATTTCTGATAGTAAGTGGGTAAGCCCAACACAAGTAGTTCCAAAAAAATCTGGCATCACAGTGATAAAAAATGAAAAAGGTGAATTGTTAACAAGTCGAGTCCCATCTAGTTGGCGGATGTGTATTGATTATAGAAAATTAAATGACGCCACTAGAAAAGATCATTTTCCATTACCATTTTTGGATCAAATTTTAGAAAGAGTAGCAGGTCATCCCTACTACTGTTTTCTTGACGGATATTCAGGCTATTATCAAATTCCCATTGCACTCGAAGATCAAGAAAAAACTACATTCACATGTCCTTTTGGAACATTTGCATTCAGAAGGATGCCATTTGGTTTATGCAATGCCCCAGCAACATTTCAAAGATGTATGCTAAGCATTTTCTGCGACATGGTTGAAAATTGTTTGGAAATTTTTATGGATGATTTAACTGTTTTTGGGAATACATTTGATAATTGTCTTGAAAATTTGGAAAAAGTTTTAAAAAGATGCGAGGAAAAAGGTCTTATTTTAAATTGGGAAAAATGTCATTACATGATTACTTCTGGAATTGTTTTGGGACATGTCGTGTCATCTCATGGAATTGAAGTCGATAAAGCAAAAGTTGATGTCATTGCCAATTTACCCCCTCCAAAAACCATTAAAGAAATTCGCTCATTTTTGGGACATGCTGGATTTTATAGGAGGTTTATAAAGGACTTTAGTTTAATCTCTAAACCCATTTGTAACCTCTTAACAAAAGACAGTGCATTTGAGTGGACTCAAGAATGTCAAAATGCTTTTGATAAAATCATTCGACATTTAACATCAGCTCCTATCATGCAACCTCCTGATTGGTCTTTACCATTTGAAATCATGTGCGATGCGAGTGATTATGCAGTCGGTGCAGTATTGGGTCAAAGAAGAAACGGTAAGCCTTATGTGATATATTATGCAAGTAGAACTTTAAACAATGCTCAAATGAATTACTCCACAACTGAAAAAGAGCTACTTGCTGTAATATTTGCATTAGATAAATTTCGTTCTTATTTGATTGGATCAACAACTATCGTGTTTACTGATCATTCTGCTATTAGATATTTGTTGACCAAACAGGATGCAAAGCCACGACTGATACGATGGATTTTGTTGCTCCAAGAATTTGACATTGTAATCAAAGATAAAAAAGGAACCGAGAATGTCGTAGCCGATCATTTATCGAGACTAGTAACAGGATCATCTTTTGAAATGACACCAATTAACGATAATTTTCCTGATGAACATCTATTTTCAGTTACTACTACACCTTGGTTTGCTAACATAGTAAATTTTCTTGTGACAGGAAAAATGCCACCGCAATGGAGTTCCCAAGATAAAAGAAAATTTTTGAATGAGGTAAAAAACTTTTATTGGGATGATCCGTATCTGTTCAAGTATTGTCCGGATCAAATTTTTCGACGTTGCATACCCGACAATGAGGTAAGTAGTGTCATTAAATTTTGTCATTCAGAAGCATGCGGGGGACATTTTTCTTCAAAGAAAACAGCTGCAAAAATCTTGCAGTGTGGATTTTATTGGCCCACTTTGTTTAAAGACACCCACGAAATCTGCAAGATCTGTGAAAATTGTCAAAAATTGGGTGCGATTTCAAAAAGAAACATGATGCCTTTGAATCCTATCATTGAAATTGAAATATTTGATTGTTGGGGAATAGATTTTATGGGACCTTTTCCACCGTCGTTTGGATACTTGTATATTTTAGTTGCAGTTGATTATGTTTCCAAATGGATAGAGGCAATTCCATGTCGAACAAATGATCATAAAATCGTCATCAAATTTTTGAAAGAAAATATTTTTAGTAGATTCGGAATTCCTCGAGCTATGATAAGTGATGGGGGAACTCACTTTGTTAATAAACCATTTGCTTCATTAATGAAAAAATATGGTATTACTCACAAAGTAACAACTCCTTATCATCCTCAAACAAATGGACAAGTTGAATTAGCTAATAGGGAGATAAAGCAAATTTTGGAAAAAACTGTTAACTCAAATAGAAAAGACTGGTCTCTGCGACTTAATGATGCACTGTGGGCATATCGAACAGCTTTTAAAACATCATTGAATATGTCTCCCTATAGGTTGGTTTATGGAACACATTGTCATTTGCCTGTGGAATTGGAACATAAAGCTTATTGGGCGATAAAAACTTTAAATTCAAGCATGGATGATGCCAACAAATTGCGTAAATTGCAACTTAATGAACTTGATGAACTCAGAAATGATGCGTATGAGAATTCAAGGATTTATAAAGCAAAAATCAAATCATTTCATGATAAAACAATTCTTAGAAAATCTTTTGAGATTGGTAAAAAAGTTTTGCTTTATAATTCTCGACTTCACATATTCCCAGGAAAATTACGATCAAGATGGACAGGCCCATATGTTATAAAGCATGTGTATCCTTATGGAGCTGTGGATATTGAAAATCCTAAAAATGGTGATGTTTTTAAAGTGAATGGACAAAGGCTTAAACCATTTTTGGAAAATGAAATCTTTCAAGAAGAGTTTATTTCCCTTTCTGATCCTTGATTTTTTTTTTGTGTTGCATTTGATTATTGTTTGTTTTTATTTCAGGTTTTCTTAATCTTTTTATTTTCCCGGTTAAATGGCGGATAACGGTACTCCGTGACTCTCATAGTCGGTTAAATCAGTTTCCCACAATTGCTGATACAAAAATTTAAAAAAAAAATCATTTCTTTTCTTTTCAAAATGGATGAAATTCTCTCAAAAATTTGTAAATATTTTCCCTCTGTTTCTGAAAATGTTCTAAGAAAAATTTATGCAGGAAGGTGTGAAAGATTGAGATTACTAATGCAAAAAGGAATTCCAGAAGATATTCGTCTTGTAATAGAAGCTAAGGTCCGATTAGGAGGAGAAGTTCCACAATCATTGCTTATTCGGTATTTGCCTGGATTAGGAAAAAGCACTTATGCGAAAAAACGAAGGGCCAAAAGTTTAGGGGTTTGTCATAAGTGTGCAAGATGGACTTGTGACAAACGATGCAGATCTTTGGGATGTGTTTCCAATAACAGAGAAGATAAAATTGATTTCATTAAGAATGGGCTGAGTAAGGAGTCTTTAGATAACATCTTATTGACTCTTGAGACGCATTCTAGTGGACATGTGCATATTGAACTTCTCCGTTTATGGAAACAATTTCAAGATGAGCGTCATAGTCTTGGGAATCTGACTAAAAAAGACCCTGTTTGCCAATTTATAAGAAAATTGGATGGGAAGCATATCCTCGACTCATAGAAGGCGTTGAAGCCGTTTCTGGACGTAAAACCAGAGGAAAATTGTGAGCCACAATCACACTACTGTTTATAAGCATGTGTGTCATTATTTTTTTACTATTTATTCTGTTTACAGCTGTGACCCATAGTTTTGTCATGATAACATATTACCCCTATAAAATCTCTCATCTTTCTTTCTACTTTCGCAGAAAAAAAAAAAAAGGAAAGTAAAAACATGACTGGATCCTCTGCACAAACATTGAAAAATATTTGTGTATTTTGTGGGTCGAGTCCTGGAAAAAATGAAGTGTTTGTAGAAGCAGCGAATAATCTTGGAAAGATATTGGCTGAGAGAAAAATTCACTTGGTATATGGGGGAGGTAATATTGGGTTAATGGGATCTGTTTCAACATCTGCTCATCTTGGAGGTAGTCAGGTATTGGGTATTATTCCTATAGCTTTAGCTGAAGGAAATATTACAGGTGTTACGATTGGGGAGGAATTAAAAGTTTCTTCTATGTATGAAAGAATCACTCAAATGATTGAAAATTCTGATGCTTTTATCGCACTACCAGGTGGTTTTGGTACATTAGAAGAAATTTTTCACACTGTTTCTTGGGCACAACTTAATATCCATAATAAACCCGTGGGCTTGTTGAATATCAATAATTATTATGACAGTTTGTTGACATTTCTTGATAAAGCTGTGGAACAGAATTTCATTTCAGAAAATTCACGACGGATGCTCATCTGTGCTTCGACTGCCGATCAATTAATTGATGATTTGGAAGCTTTTGTTCATAAGCCTGATCCGATGATAACAAAGATCAATTGGTCGCAATCAAGCAGTAAGAAAAGGAAGTTGGATCATTGATTCAAAAGTCGTGGATTGGTTTGTGTTTGTTTCAGTTTGTTATATTCAATAAAGTTCCAGGTGATATCTCTTTCATTATGTACTCTTTATTAATAGCTATTTTGACATTAGGGACAATGTCATATTCTGATTGGGGGGAGAACACATATAAAAAAAAAAAAACAAATTTAAAAAAAAATATTATTTTAAAATAAAACCATGTTTATTGTTTGTACCTTAGTAATTTTTTGCAAAAATGTCATACATTACATATTTGAAAGATTTAAATTAGAACATGCATTAATCTATTTAAGAATGTTTAAATTTTATTTGAAAAAAGGTCATTTTTAATATTCTGATCAATATAAAAATATGATTTATGAAATCTTTTTGAGTGATTAACCATTGTGATAAAATTAGGTAGTAAAGTATATGGCCCAAGATATACCTTATAAGAGTGCCTAAAATTTTTGAACTCACACATATTTTGTGAGTGAGTGGAGAGGACTGAGAAAACAGCTTTCGAGCCTTTATTGATCATGAGAGAGACTATCTATTGTTTAGATCTTGAGTTCTTATTTTGAAAAAAAAAATATATATTTCCTGAAAAAAAAAAAAAAGAAAAAAAAAGAAAAATACAAAAAGAAAGATGTTGAAGATCTATGTAATTTTTAAGTTATATGCTGCGACCCATTTTTCTCTCATAAGAATAAAAAAAAAAAATAAAAAAAAAAAATAAAAAAAGAAAGAGAGAAATACATTGTACAAATTAAATAAATATGTGGTCAAAAAGCATAAACTTAGTCTGATTCCATGATGTAAAAAAAAAAAAAAAAATCAGGAAAAAAAAAATATAATAAGAACAACTGGATTTTAAATCAATTGATTTTCTATCTTTTGATTAGTTTGGCTCGTTTGTCTGTCTGCATTCTGTAAACCATTTTTCTGAGCATTTATCTGTATTCCAACTCCATGAGAGAAATCGTTGCCATAAATTGAAACATTTATTAACCTGTGAGGATATGGAGTTGAGACTCTTACTAGGAATTTCTGAAGGCCGTGTACATTTAACTACCTAAAATAAGCTTTGAATTAATCATCTCAAATTATTTCATAAATTATAATTATGATGATCTTGATATAACTTTGACAGTTTTCAAATTTTATTTAAACACTTAGATAGTTCTGATTACATTTCTATTTAAATTAATCAATATGTTTTGTATTGCTATTAACGCTTAAATTGCTAGGGACTAGCAATAAGCTGGTTGGGAGGTGTGATAAACATAAAAATTGTACATTAATTAAATGTTTTATAATATAAATATATAGTTTTTGTTTTATTAAATTTTTAAATATTATATGTTTTATAATAAATTGTATAAAATATAAGTTGTTGTGTAATTATAAGTTTTTACTATTTTTACAGGTTCGATAAAACAAGAATAACCTTGGCGTTGCAAATGGGATTAAGATGATTCTTGGACCTGTAGAAAGTTGATGTTAATATCTACAATATTGGTGGCAAGCATGAGATAAAAATCCTCTCACAATTGGGATCAAATTAAGCAACAATTAAAGTTACCGAAGGAGTGGCAGTTTTACCATGCTCTAGTATTTTGACCATATCTCTCAAACTACTTGGTCAAATATTCTGAAAAAAATACCACAACTAGACAACTTAATTATCCACATGTTTCATTTTATGTGAAGAAGAAAATTCGGAGAAGATGCTTGTCAAAAGTGATGTGCAATATAATATTAATTTCTTGGAACACCAATGAAGACTTATGTGTAAAAAATAATATTTTATTTGTGGTTGTCTCCCCAAATTTGGCTATAAATAGGGGTGCATTGTAATGTATTGAGATATCCCTCATTCTATGAACAAATCTTTGAGTTCATAATATTTCTCTCTATATTTTTCTTTTATTTCTTCATTTAAATATAATTAGCATGTTAATTTCATATTCAAAGTTTTACACTTTGAATAATGAATAGCTAACTTCCTAAAGTTGAGATGATAAGGTGAAGCTCTTGGCATGATAATAAGGTTATTATAAGGTAAGAATCTATGTTTTATATTATTTAATCATTATTTATTGTTTATGTTATATTTATTTCTTTAAGCATTTTTATACCCTACTTATAAGTGGGAGTTTTGATTTATTGTTGCTATATGTTACACTAAATTCTTGGATCCATTTAAATGTTAGTTTGGTATTACCAACCATTTAAAATGGATGCCTTGAGTTATTATATATAAATATATTATAATATTAAATTCTTGGAACCATTTAAATGTTAGTTTGGTTTTACCAACCATTTAACTTGGATTCCTTGATTTATTATATATGAATATATTATAGTATTAATTTATTGGTACCATTTAAATGTTTGTTTGGTTTTACCAACCATTTAAAGTGGGAACCTTGATTTAGTGTTTACAAATATATATAGCACAATAAATACTTGACCACATTTATAAGTTTTGGTATATATTATGTACTTATAAGATTATAATTTATAACATAATATAAATATGATTATTTAATATATTGGAACCATTTTATTAAGTGGATTTCAATATTGTTCGTTAATGTTAACTTTATTAAAATACCAAGAGTGGATCCTTTAATCTCAACTACTTAAATTTAAATTTGAACAATTAAAATTTACCCATTAAAGATTCAATTAAAATTAAAAAGAAACAAAAACAAAAACAAAAAGACATTGTAGTGGACTTGTAATTACCTTAGCTTCCCTGTGGATACGATATTCGGACTCACCGAATTATACTACTTGTGGACAACCTGCTCTTGGGAGTGCAACAATCAAAGTCGCAACAGCGAGCTCATTTATTTCTAGAATACAGTGGCGTGCGCGCGGCAGCGCCACATCACGCGCACCCGCGCGGCGTAAAACTTCAAGCAAAAATAGAAGCGCGCGCGCGGCCGCGCCACTTCTCGCGCGACCGTGCACAGCGTACCAGATTTTTTTTTTTAAAAACCCTATCTAACGATTTTTGTTTCACTCACAATACTCATCTCTCACACCACCACACCCGCCTCCCTCAATTCTCCTCTCCAAAAGCTTCATCCCCTACACAAATCATCCCCAATTTCACTCAACCCACAAATCTCCATCACCAAAATCACTCCATAAACCCCTTCAAGCCAACTCCCTCTCTCACACAACTCATCTCCATCATCAAATCACCGCCGCCTTCCACAGCAGCCGTCGCTCCTCCGCCCAGCCGCCGCCACTCAGCCACGCCGCCGCCGCTTTCTCTTGCCGCCGAGTGTCATCTACAGTAAATCTTCTTCACTTATCTACACTCAAGGGTACCGTTTCTTTCACGTGTTATTGTTTGGGATACTTTTCAGATTTTAAGCATTTGTTGGTGGGTTTATGCTCTATATTTGTTAATTATTGGAGTGGATACAAATTGAAAATTATGTTGCCAAGAAAAAGGTCAAAGGATGGGGCTTCCTCGTCTCGTTCCTACGATGATAACAAATTTTTGAACGAGGAAGCCTTTCGGGTATATGAGAGCACCATGTCTCGATCTATCATTCCTGAAAGAGGGCTACATATGAGCCACCTTGATTGTAACATAATTGAGGAAGTTGTGAGACGAGGATGGGTAGATATAGCACAATCTCCGCCAGACGCCGTTATATCCGTAGTCCGTGAATTTTATGCGAATTTGAGAATCAAGCATGAGGAATACTGTTGGAAACTAAATTCTGGAGTTTGACAAAACATAAATCAATCGATTAAATCAACTAATAAGCGAAAGCAAATTCGGCAGCTGAACTTATCAACTGAAATCAGCTGACACAAACTGATCAGTTGAGAACTGATCAGTTAAAACATTCAGCCGAAAACATTAAAGTCTCTCAACTGAAGATACCTCGGGAAAGATCATTCAACAGACAGAAAGACATATCAGACAGTAACTGAAAATGAAAAGCTGAAGTAAAGACAACACAATATGTTTCTGGATGTTCGGAGATTTGAATAACTCCTACGTCACCCCTTCTATCTCAAGGATAGGATATTCACTAAAAGACTTTGATCAAGTACAACACTTGTACAGACCCACTTCAGTTAGGACTTATCTATTGCCTGAACTGAAACTCTTAGTATGATACAATGATCTCTGTGAGTAACTGAACTTAGCACTTATTGAATTATCAATATTACAGAGTGCTAGTTTGCTCAACTTGTAGCCTTTGATTGCTACGAATAGATATGATAAGAGTGAGCTGAGATTTTGACAGAGTAATAGCAAGTTTGAGATTAACTGATCGTCGTCTTTCTTCAACTGCTCTTTAGTCATATTTATAGACTGTATCTTTCAACGGTAACTTTGAGTTTATGTATCCGTTGATTGCCACTTCATCATTTCTTGGACATTGTTCTTGATTGTCACTTCATTATTGATTGTAAGGCGGCGTTTTAATTTCAATAGCCGAAATACGTTGTTCTATGCAGTGCGGCTTTCCATATTCAGTTGCTGTCTGATATGTCTTTCTGTCTGTTGAATGATCTTTCCCGAGGTATCTTCAGTTGAGAGACTTTAATGTTTTCGGCTGAATGTTTTAACTGATCAGTTCTCAACTGATCAGTTTGTGTCAGCTGATTTCAGTTGATAAGTTCAGCTGACGAATTTGCTTTCGCGTATTAGTTGATTTAATCGATTGATTTATGTTTTGTCAAACTCCAGAATTTAGTTTCCAACAATTTCCCCCTTTATGGTGTTTGACAAAACCAAGAGATTTAACTCAGCTCTTTGTTGATAATAGATTACGCAACTGAATCATAGAATAGCTGGGTTCCTTGTAGATAATATAAAGTCTGAGAAAATGATATCAGTTGATAATAATAGTCTGATTAATTCTTCAACTAATTCTTCAGCATAACTGAATCACAAAATAACTGGACAAATGATATCAGTTGTTTCAGCTGCTTTCCCCCTTTTTGTCAAATACCTCCATTTTGTCTGAGAGCTTTTGAACATCCATGGATAGAAGTTTTACATCTGATGAGATACTTGTGGCCATAGTTGTGAAGGAAATCTACAGTAATTCTATCTGCTTTGAAACGGAGGTTTCCAGTCGCCCAATTCTTTGACTGTTTACATCCTGATTTGTAGAGAAAGATTTGACTAGTCCCTTCTTCAGATCCTTTACAATTTGGTCAAGAGAGTCCATTTTGTTTTGAAGTTTATTCAGTTTCTCTAAGTTGGACGCATGTGAATGGTCCAGCTTTAGAGTGTGAGATAGTTGTGTGTTCTGAATTTTGGAAATGGTAGAGATCATTTGCTCCATATTATTCTGTAAGTGCTGAACTTCTTCCAAGATAAGTTCAACATCTGTAGAAGATGAAGGAGGAGACTGATAAGATGATCCTGGTTCTTTAGAGATGTGCTCAGAGATGACCAAAGTTTGATCAGTTGAGACTGATTTAATAACATTTTGAACTGAAATATCAGTTTCATTTATTTCTCCTTGAACTGGAATATCATCAGCAGTGATTTCACCTAGATCCTGAGGTGGTGAAGAAGGGTTCTGTTCAGCAGATGATAAAAGAACTGAAGTTGGTACCTCTAAAGGATGATTGATTAAAGTGTCTGGCTCATTAGTGGGGTGAACCGGATCAGTAGATAGATCAGGTTGTACAGGTTCTTTCAAAGCAACAGTGACCTCCAGATTGATTTGATCAGCAGAGTGATCAACTGTAGATATTTCCTGAACAACTGACTGAACGACTTCATCAATGTTTCCCAATTTCATCTCAGCCTCAGAATACATCTTAGGAATATTAGTTGTTGGTGTTGTCTCGAATGAAGATAGAGCAATTGATGAAATACCTTCTGGTTGAGATGAAGAAGCAGCAAGATCCGTGACTGGGTTTCCAACTGAATGGTCAGCTGGAGCTTCTTCAGCAATTTTTTGAGACATCTCTGGGATGATCAGTTCTTGATCCATTTCCCAGTCTTTAATTTCTGCTTGCACTATGCCAAAAATCACTTTTTACTTCAGATAATATCTGAAGTAATAGGGTACTTAAGTGCCGAAGTATATGGACGTGAAGTAATAGATGTACCTTTTACTTCGCATAATACCCGAAGTTGTAGTATTGAAAATACCGAAGTCTTTTGGCCGGTTTTGGGAGGAAAACCGGTTCAGAATTGGACCGGTGTCGAAGTAATAAATGTGTTTTACTTCATCGATTATAGTGAATAATGAAGTAGTATGTTATATAACTTCCTCTTGATTATTATTTAGCGACGGAATTCATGTTAAAAACCGTCGCTATTTTGCGACAGAATTCATGTTACAAACCGTCGCTATTTTGCGACGAAAGTCATGTTAAATACCGTCGCTAGTGTGCGACGGAATTTATATCAAAAACCGTCGCTACTTAGCGACGAGGTTCATATGAATTCCGTCGCTAATATGTTAGGTAAAATAAAAAAAAATTTAATAAATCTGTGTTATGAATTGGTGCGGTAAAATATAAAAAATTTAATAAATCTGTGTTATGAATTGGTACAATCGTGTAAGAGATAAAAATTTTAAGTATTGTAAAGTGGTAAAATCGTGTAAGAAATAAAAATTTTAAATGTTGTGAAATTGTAAAATCGTGTAAGTGATAAAAATTTTAAGTGTTGTGAAGTTGTAAAATTGTGTAAGTGAGAAAAAATTTTAATTGTTGTGAAGTGAAGTGGAAGAAATTGGAGAGAATTTGTATGTATTTATAGAGAGTGGTGGAAGAAAATAGAGGGAAAAATAATCGGGAATGAATTTTTTTGAAAATGGCGACGGTTTTATTAAAAACCGTCGCAACATATTAAATCGGCGACGGTTAAAATGGAGGGAAATATATGCGGGGTGGAGTTTTTTGGAAAATGGCGACGGTGTTCTTTTAACCGTCGCCAAATTTTAAATCGGCGACGGTTGACTTTAACCTGTCGCTACTTTTAGCGACGGTGAAATAAAAACCGTCGCTAAATATAGCGACAGTTTCTAAAAAACTGTCGCTAGTTTTATATATGCGACGGTTTGTATTTGCCCGTCGCTAAAATTAGCGACGGGTTAAATTAAACCGTCGCCGATTTAAAATTTGGCGACGGTTTAAAACACCCGTCGCATGTTTTAATCTTTTTACTTCATTAGAACGTATTTTCATTATTTTTTACTTCATCAAAATTGATATGCCGAAGTAAAATATATAAAAAAAAATACAGTGAAGCCCGTGTTTTTAAACATCCGAAGTAAAATATATTATTTTACTTCGCTTGTGTTATTAATGAAGTTATTGATAATATATTACTTCGTAATTTATTTTTGCCGAAGTAACGCCTGGCGAAGTAAAATGTCATTTTTCACATAGTGTTGCAGTGTTATCAGATCTGTTTCCAATTGAGCATAGACTGCTTTGTCGTTGAATGCAGTTGGGCTAAGGGGATTAAAATTTTGCCTGAGTTCAGCGACTTTTTGCTGCAACTTTTGTTCCCGAGATAAGTCAAAAAAATATTTCTTCCTTTGCAAAGCTTGCTGAATAGAGGAAGCTTTAACTGTTTTTAACACTAGTCTTTCTAGATCAATAAATCTTTTCAACTTGGATTTATTGCGCAGTTCCTTAGCAAGAACATTAACTCTGAAGTTTACCCATTCTTCAAAAGCTTGGTGCTTCTCTGCTGCAAATGTATTGACTTCTTGCCAGATGAGGTCAATGTGAGTCTGAATTGCATTTGAGGGTCTGGGTTCTTCTTGAAGTTTACCCTTGCCCTTAGAATCACTCAAAATGTGTGGGATAGTTAATCCTGATGTAGTTGCGTCAATATTTTCTCTGAGTATTATTCCGGTGGGTCTGGCAAACGGCAAAGAAGAGTAAGGTGAGATACTAATCAGTGGAGCTTTGACCCCTGGAAGTTTTGATGACTTGCTGGATGCAGTGATGCTTGGCAGAATTGAGGAGAGTGGAAACTGATCCTCAGTTAAGGATGCAGCTGAAACTTCCTTTGAGAAAGCATCCTGGATTGGCTGTTGAGCTCCTGTATCCATCACCTGATTAGTGGATGTGGGTTTATCATGATCAACTGATTTGGTCTTCAGTGTCCTTGGTTTCTTGACAATTTGAAGAGGTAGAATCTTCTGACTATCAGTATCACTGAGAATCAGTTTGCATTTTGACTCTTTCTTCTTTGTTAAGTTCTTGGCAACTTTAACTGATTTGGGAGCAGCCTGCTCCATCCCAATTTCCTTCTTGATCTTGATGAATTTCTCAGGAGAAATATCTAATTTGGTTTTTGATTGTAGAATGTTTTTAGCATTGAACACCTTGAATCTTGATAATCTGTCAGAATCATCAGCAATTAACCCTTGGTTTTTCAGCAGATAACTGAGCTGGACAGCAAAACCTTTGGATTGCCTAGCAGAAGAGAACATGTTCTTCAAAATAGTGAATAGAAGATACTTCCAGTTGAATCGTCGTCCAGTCATGATTACTGTGATGAGTTGAAACTTTTCCAGAGTCAGAGCAGCAAAGGACCCAGCCTTCGCCAAAAGCCCTTTGGCTACAATGTCTGCCAGCAGTTGCACTTCGTGCTTTAACTCCTTCTTGGGATCGGAAACTTTGATTTTCCGTCCATCTGCAGAGAGTAAAGTTTGCATTTCTTCGATTTCCGATGCTTTGATCTCAGAAATTTGTGTTAGCCCATCAGAAGGCAGTAAAAACAAATCTCCAAAATAATCTTCAGATATGATCATTAGCTTGTTATTGATGGTAGCAGCAATGTTTTCATCAGAATTGATGAATCCTGTTGAATAGAAGTCGTGAAGCTCTTTGGGATAAATTTCCTGAGCGTAGATACCCAAAAAGGGTTTTAAGCCTGCTGATTCCAGTTGCTGAAATACTTTCTTTATATCAGCGTCTGTAATGGACATAATTTGCTTGAAGTTGATAGCCATGGCGTTCAAAAGATGTGCTGGAGTCTGGTTTTCCATTTGAAAGTGTTGATATCTTTCAAGATAAAAATTAAGAGAAATGAGAGTTCTTTAGAAAGATAAAGTGTTCGTAAAGGAAAACTGAAATGAAGCGGGGAATTGTACTAATGTTTGTGACTGTTTGAATTTTCGGACACGTGTCAGTCCAGTAAAAGTTTTGAGTAAAAATATGTGTACGTGTGCTGTAATCGTGTGTGTAAAATAATGAGCGGTTAAAAATGTATACACGTTATAAACTGAAATTCATCATGAATTAGCAGACAGTCACGTCATTTGATGTGGAATATAATAGGTTTAATTATTTAACTTTCATGAGAAGATTAGTTGAATAATCAACTGAACGATCAGCTAGGAAAAACTGATTCCTTTCAGTTAAGAATTCACTAACAACTGTCTTCTCAGTTAATTTCTTAAACCTTCATTCCCCCTAAATAGATGCATTAAATAAAATAATCCTGATTAAGATAATCCCAAGGCTTGGTAGTGTAATCGTCTTTTAAAGGAGGGTCCTTTCATCTTCTTTGTCCTGGCCTATAAATAAGAATAGAGAAGTTAGTCACAAGCATCAGCAGAAGGTATTCAAGGATAAATGGCAGGAGCAAGTAGTTCAAACGTTGATCCTTTGTCGCTGGAAGCACAGAAAGCTGCTATAGAAGACAAAGTTTTCTATGCTAGTCTTCCCTACTGGGAAGAATTACAGGAGCTCGAGCTCCTGTACAACTCAGGAAAGGTTACTTCGTTCAGGCGGATGGCTCAACTGAGAGAAGTGCGAGAGCACTTAAAGATTTCTGCAGAGGTGGATGCCTTCAAGGAAGGTCATCTCTATGAGCTGATGTTGCGCAAAGAGTTGGAGACTCTTAACAGCATCGCTTCTTCACACAGTTTCTGCAAAACTTCGTCCTCAGCACAAGCTGCTTGGATGAATTTGTGGATAGCTAGTGTGAAGGAAACTTATGATCATGTAATCCTTTCAAATATTTATGGATGAATAAAATATTTATTGCATCGTTTTGTTTTATTTCTTCGCACAATTATCTTGTTATATGATCTAATGAAATGCCTACAGTCATCAGTTTTGATAAGTAAACAAATGAACTGATGAAAAACTAATTTTCATAAGTTGATAATGAAAACAACTAATAAAATTCAAACTGTTATCAGTTGACAATGATTAACTGATATCTTAAATGTCCTCGGTAAATGTGAGAGACGCTTTAATTGACTTGTGATTCTTCAACTTCTTCAACACCTTTTTTTCTTATAAATGAGATGATAGTGATGAAAATGTGATTCCACATCAGTTCAAAACTATTTCAACATGTCTGATTCTGATGCATGCAGTAGCACTCACGTTCATGTGACTGATCAGTCAGCCCCTCGCTTAGCTGAAATTAAAATAAAAATGGAGAGATATGTCTTTCAGAAGGTATTGACAACCTGGGAAATGATTTATGAGTTGAAGATGGTGAGTGACAGTGGTGTCATTCCTACTTGTGCTCAGGAGGCAAGAGCACTGAAATACCTTGCTCGTTTTGAGGTTAGGCACGTTAATGATTTGGTTGAAGACAAATGTCTTTTAGAAGCAATGCTATGGAAGGAGTGGCATGTTGTTGATAAGATCTCAAAGTCAAAGGCATTTGCTGGAGTTTGAATTTATGAGTTGAATGATTGGGTTAGGGCATGGCTAGATAGAGTTGGATCTATGATTTCTTCTGTAAATTGGGAACGTTGGTATTCTTAATGAAATATTATTCTCAATTTGTTGTGTTCTTATTTTCGGCACTTAATTCTGTTAGTGAAGTTATATTACTAATAATATCTTAAGATAAATCAATTAAACCAAGAATATTTCGGAAATAAGAAAACTTAGCCTCTGGTAATGGTTTTGTGAAGATGTCTGCTGCTTGTTGTTCCGTTGAGACGTATTCTAATCTGATGTTCTTCTTCAGTGCATGATCTCTGATGAAATGATGTCTGACATCTATATGCTTAGTCCTGGAGTGAAGAACTGGATTGTATGTAATAGCAATTGTACTCGTGTTGTCACAGAATATTGGTGATTCCTTTGTATCAACACCATAATCTTTCAGTTGTTGCTGAATCCAGAGTAGTTGGGCACAGCAGCTTCCAGCAGCAAGATATTCTGCTTCAATTGTGGAAGTTGCTATGGATGTTTGCTTTTTACTAAACCAAGAGATCAGTCTGTCTCCAAGAAACTGACATGATCCACTTGTACTTTTCCGATCAAGCTTGCATCCTGCATAATCTGCATCTGAATAGCCAACTAAATTGAAAGATGAGTCTTTAGAGTACCATAATCCAACATTTTCAAGTGCCTTTAAGATATCTCAAGATACGTTTGGCAGCAGAAAAATGTGATTGTTTAGGGTTAGCTTGAAATCTTGCACATATACATACAGCAAACATAATATCAGGACGACTAGCAGTTAGGTACAATAAAGAACCTATTAAACCTCTGTATAGTGTCGTCTCAACTGATATTCCCCCTTGATCAGTGTCTAATTTAACTGATGAGCTCATTGGGGTGCTTGCTGCTGAACAAGATTCCATGCCAAATTTCTTCAGCAATTCCTTGGTATATTTGGTTTGACTGATAAATGTTCCTGAATCCAGTTGCTTCACTTGTAAACCAAGAAATAATGTCAGCTCACCCATCATGCTCATCTCGAACTTATCCTGCATCAACTTGGAAAATTTCTTGCATAATTTGGGGTTAGTTGACCCAAAAATAATGTCATCAACGTAAATTTGAACAAGTAAGATATGATCATTTTTCGAAAATTTAAACAAAGTCTTATCAACTGATCCAACAGAAAAATCATGATCAGTTAGGAATTTTGAAAGGGTTTCATACCAAGCTCTTGGAGCTTGTTCGAGACCATATAACGCTTTGTTCAAATAATAGACATGATCAGGGAAGTTATGATTGACAAAACCTTGAGGTTGTTCAACGTAGACTTCTTCCTGCAATTGGCCATTTAGGAATGCACTTTTCACATCCATTTGATAGACTTTAAATTTCTTGAAGGATGCATAGGCAAGAAATATTCTGATAGCCTCCAGTCTTGCAACTGGTGCATATGTTTCATCATAATCAATTCCTTCTTCTTGTCTATATCCTTGTGCCACTAGCCTTGCTTTGTTGCGCACAACTGAACCATCTTCGTTCAGTTTGTTTCTGTACACCCATTTTGTACCTATAACAGTTTTAGAAACTGGTCTTGGAACTAAGTTCCAGACATTGTTATGAACAAACTGATTTAGCTCTTCTTGCATTGCATTAATCCAATTAGGATCAGCAAGAGCTTCGTCAGTTTTTGTTGGTTCTATTTGAGATACAAAGGCTGAATGAATAAATAAATCGAGCATCTGATTTCTTGTTCTTACTGGATCAGATGGGTTACCTATTACCAGTTCTGGAGGGTGTGATTTCTTCCATCTAAGTTCAGTATTTGTTGCTTCACCGTCAGCAAATTCTTCGTTAGGTAACTGAATGTTCTCAGTTTCAGTTGGAGCTAATTGATTCACATTAGTTTGCTCCACTAACTGATTGTCAAGATTTGCTTCCAATTCAGCTGGTTGATCCAATATCTCAGGTTCAGGTGTATGAAAGATATTTTGATTATTACGACTTTCGTCTGAGTCATCATCTTCCAGACTGATATCTGTAAATTGATCAGCTAGCTCAACTTGATCAGTTGGCTTATCAATTAGTGTTGTTTCATCAAAATCAACATGTGCAGATTCTTCAACATTTAAGGTTTTCTTATTAAATACTCTGTAAGCTATGCTAACTGATGAATATCCAAGGAATATTCCTTCTGCAGATTTGACATCGAATGCTTTTAGATAATTTTTACCATTGTTATGAATAAAACATCTACAGCCAAATATTTTGAAGTAAGTGATTATGCTTTTTTTCCATGCCAGATCTCATATGGTGTTTTCATGTGATTTTTATTAATCATTGATCTGTTCTGAGTGTAGCATGCAGTGTTTACTGCTTCTGCCCAAAATCTTTGAGAAATACCAGAATCAGCAAGCTTTGTTCTAGCAACTTCTTTAAGAGTCCGATTCCTTCGCTCAGCTACACCGTTTTGCTGAGGTGTTCTTGCTGCTGAGAGCTCATGCTTGATTCCAGTATTTTCTAAAAAGCTTGAAAGTGTTTGATTGATGAATTCAGTTAATGCAATCAACAATCTACCGGAGTTTGAAAATGACGGGTACACAGAGTTGATCACTGGGGATGTAAACTACGATCAGATTATCAGGACCTTGTGCATCGAGGGTGCAGAGTGGCGATTGAATCAGGGCTCCCCGGTTACGCTGAAGAAATCTGATCTACGTCGTGATCCACGCCGCTGGGCATCTTTTATTCTCTCACGGATCATGCCCTCCTCCCATCAAACTGAAATTACAAAAGACAAAGTGGCGTTGATTTACGCCATCATGACTGGGAGAACCGCCGATCTTGGGAAGCTCATTCACAGCTATATCATGTGTGCTGACACGGGACTCATGACCGTCAGCCTTCCTTGTGCACATACTATCACTGCCCTATGTCTTCATGCCGGTGTGCAATGGGGCGCCGAGGAACAGGTTTTGAAAGCCAAGGGCCCAATCACATTATTTGAAGTAGACCGTTCACGCTTTGGATACGAAATAGAACGACAAGAGGCCAGGCACAGTACAACCAGAGGGCCAGAGCACGAAATCCTCCACCACCACCCTCGATCCCTCGATCAAGTTTGGGAGATCGCATGTTCCGACTGGAACGGGATATGCTGGTCGAACGCCAAGAGCAAGCTGAACACCGACACACTACTGGTGCCTTCATGTCTTTTATGATGGACTTAACATCAGTGCTTGCCCAGCGTTTCCCACCTACTGGACCTGCGGATGTTCCCTATCCACCACATCCAGTCTGGCCACCACAGTACCCACCACCAGTTCTATCACCACCGCAGCCCATGGATGATGATGATGAAGAGGCTTCGAACGATGACTCGAGCCCCGAGTTCTGACACTTGGAAGCGAGGTATGTGTTGTCATGTTCTTCATTTCTATACATTGAGGACAATGCATACTTTAAGTTTGGGGGGGTGCAATTGCTTTGAGTGCTTTGTTAGTTAGTTTTTTTTATTTATTGCGTAGTATTAGTTAATTTGAATTTTTTTATTACATGTTAGAACTTGTTAGGTAGAGTCATGGATAAGTAATATGTGTGGCCAATGATGAAAACTAAATTATGGTCCTGAAGTTTATATGTGTTCATGATAACTTAGGAGTCACAATTATTCTGCACTGTCGTGTTTGTTGATACTATCATTGCTCAGAGACAAGTTGCATGCCTGTGATGCTAAATAGACGATGGAGATCCGATTCTTGGTAAATCTTGCATGACATTGATTGACACTTTTGCAGACATAGAAATGATCTAGGCAATTTTTCACAATATCTTTGGGCATGTGTTCTTTGTCTAACTGTCAATTGTAGCCCTTTGAGCCTCGAAGTGATTGAGATTCTTAAAATTTCTTTTATACCTACCTCGTATATCATTTTGATTGAAAATTGCATGTGGCTGGTTTGTATGGGTTGATTAATGGATTGACGGTAATCTAGAACTTGTCTGAACACTTTTCGAGGCGAAATACGGATAATATGTGACATAGGAATTATTTAGGCGATCTTTGAAACCGTTGAGCTGTCGAGCCTACCAAATGAACATGAAATATCCCTAGTGTCCCATTTTGAGCCTACTGAAAAATCAAGTGGTGTGTATCCACGACATACAATTAGCCTCCACTTGTATCTATTCTATATCCCACAACAACTACCAAATGAAGCTCATACACTTATTTCCCTACCTGATTTTGAGATAAATAAATTCATTGATGTTGTAGTGATTCAAATGCTCCTTGAAAAAAAAAAAGATTTAAAGTGTGCAAAAAGGAGTTGGCAAAGAAAAGAAGAAGAAAAACAAAGAAAATGATTAATCAAAAGTGGTGAAAAAAGAAAATATATGGGAGATGAAGGATATGAATGAAAAGAAAACAATAAGTGGATGACGAATGAAAAGATAATGAAAAGGAGTGAAATTGATGAAGATTTGATTATTTCTCTCAAATTTTGAATTCCATACCTTTTATTGTAGCCGTGAGCCGTGGCCTAACGTTACAAGCCTACAAGACCTATTAACCTTGTCACATTTATCCAATATACTAGTGGAGAAAAGTTGTTCAAGTCAAGCCTATGGATACCTGAAAAACAAAGTCATCGAGTACAGACTTTAATCACTTGCTTGCGAGCATCTCATTGTGTGATTTCATCTTTGGCATACATGTGTTGACCATCTTTCGAGCCAAATAATCACCGATAAAGTCCTATGTGATCTATGAATGTGAATTTGTATTTTGATGAAGTGTGAGTTGAACTAAACTGAGGATTTCTTGATTCTGTAAGGCGAATGGGCATTATAACTCTATTTGAGCACTCGATGGAGTAAACGAACATTGACATATCACACACACATGTGACTCTTGGGAAATCATGAATTACAGTAAAATAGATAAGTCTGAGGCCAATATCACTTCTTGCGAATCCATGACTGTTAAGAGTTTCATTACTTGTTAGTTGACTTCCTGTTTTTATTTATTTTGCTCGGGACTAGCAAAAGTTCAAGTTTGGGGGGTTTGATAAGTGCAAGATTTGCACTTAATTTACATTAGAATCCATTTTGAACTATGCTTGTTTCGAACAGAATTATGCGTTTTTGGTTTGTTTCTGTTGTCATTTCAGGAATAGAGAAAATAGCAAACACGAAGCCAAGTGGACCAAGAAGCGCACAACCATGAGCATGCCACCGGACAGATGTGAGCGCGCGGCCGCGGTAAATAGGTGCAAGACCAGTGAGGCGCGCGCCATCGCGCCACATCGCGTGCAGCCGCGCGCGCAAAACAAGCACCCGAGCAGAACATCGCGCGCCACCGCGCGACATCACATGCACCCGCGCGCGCACAGAAGAAGCGAATGATCAGAAGCTCGCGCGCGCCCACGCGAGATTACGCGCAACCGCGCGCACACATGCACGGCCAAACACAGTAGCGCGCGCGCAGCAGCGCGATATCACGTGCACCCGCGTGCACGGCGTTCCAGAAATCATTATATAATGCGCGCCGCTAGGTCAGAAGTTAGACACGCCGTTTTGGACGAAAATACAGAGGGAAGACTCGGAGCGAAGGCGAGATGAAGGCACGACACGCGAAGTTCGATTACAAAAATGAAGAGCGACGGATCTGGGGACAGAGACGACGCTTCGTATTTGTTATCTTTTCCTTTGTTTCTTTATTTTATTGTGTGGCGATGTCTAGAATCACAAACATGTCTTGTTTCCTCTTGGATTTCGTGATGAACTAAATTTCCATTCTAGAGGTTGACATAGCTTTGTCTTTACGATGATTTGACGTGGATATTTTTATGATTGGATTCCGTTTTATTTAATTGTGTTCTCTACTCTTATTTCATTGCAATTTACTGGCCATAAATTGTATGTTGTGATTAATTCTGCAACTCGGGAGATTGACTAGGATCATATATCACTAGAGGCACATCGTGGGATGTTTATATCGTTCGGAAGGCGTATACTTTTGCGAGGCTTAGGTAAGAACATTGATTGCATTTATCAATTAAACTTAGATTTGTATTAGGAATAATTGAATCGAAGTTTGAATGATACAGTTATTCGTCACTTGGGAAAGGGGGAATAAAATACGTAAGTGTTCTTGGCCATTAAATAATAGGAATTCAAGAATTTAAATGCTACGAGGAAGAATAATCGTAGAAACTTAGTGAAATCATTCCTCTAGATATTTTCTATCACTGATATTTCTCCATTCGGTAATTCGATTTATTATTCATTCGCAATTTAATTGTTTTTAACAAACCAATTCTCGTACGAATTTTCTAGATAAAGTTTGGACTATTTTAATTACAAGAATTGATATACAATTTTACACACACTCCTCGTGGGATCGATATCTGTACTCTAACCAGTACTAAAACTTGACATCGTACACTTGCGGTAGTGAAAACACTAGCAACAATTACCAATAGCTATAGAAGAAGCAGAAACAACCGAAGGAAAATCTTGTTTGGCTGCGGTAGTCACAAAACCATGGCTCAAGAAAGGAGTAGTGTTTGTTTTTGCACGGAAGGTAGAACTAAAACCCAATTGTACTCTAGTGAACAATCTCTCGCACAACTCCAGACAACTCCTTGCAGAATTCTCATAAATTTAGTCAAGATTTTTCATGTTTTTCCAGTAATATTTTGGCATTTTCATACATATTCTAGCACTATCTTGTTATATTTTTCATGTTTTTATGATTTCCTATTGATTTGTTGGTACACAATCATGTTGGGAGTTATTTCATCACTTTCTATCGTCTTTTCTTTCGTTTTGGTTGTATTAGTTTAGGAGACTATAACGAAAAGTCAAATTTAGTTTCCATAATCATCGTGATTTTTAGAAGTTAGATTTTTATCATTTTTACACAAATTGGTGCATCTTTGCACCTAGCATGCCCGCAAATCTCAAATATTGTTTTATACACGTTTAGTTGTTGTTCTTGCATGTGGTGGCTCCGCTTTATATTAGTTGATTGTTGGTTTGGTGTTGTGATTGTTGGATGTTGTTGGGGAATGGAGATGAACAAGGAATCTGCCAGCTCCAGAGATAAGAAGCGGGGGTGAATGAGCAAATGGAGAGTCTGTGACGATGATGGCTTTTGGTTGGACCAGATAATGGAGCCACTACCAGGTTAGATTTAAGTACTTGAAATTTGACTTGGAGATTTTTTGTTGGGTCCTTGAAAATTATTGAAGATTAGAGCCTGCATTGGAAGAAGAATAAGGAAAAAGCGGGATACAAGAATTTTGAATATGATTGTTTTTTCCTAATATCTGGACCCAATTTTGAAAGCAGCATGGGCTTCTCTCTTCATGGGCTTCCAGTTTTGTGGGCTTGACTTAAATAAAAAAAAAATTAATATGGATTAAGGATTTTTTAACAATAACCACGAACCATTGGTAATTTCTTAGAAAATCTACAAGTTTCAAAAGCATTCATATTCTTCATTACTAACTTATGACCCAAAGAGTATAACATCAGTATTTACTAACAAAAAAAATCAAAACAGTCAAATCATTATCAACCTTTTCTAAAGCCCAATAGCCAAATTCTTAATCACATCCAATTTCAAACATAGCCACCATGCAATCCAATCTATTTTTTAAAATATTTAATCTTCAAAACATAAAAACAGCTCAACATGTATTGTAAAATATATATCATGTAAACATGCAAGTGATAGCATTAGAAACATTTAAAACATGTAAACTTACAGACTTGAGGCTTGAAGACTGAGCTGCAGTAGCTGGCGGTGGCACAACCCTATACAGGAACCTGGCTCTGATACCAACTGAAACGTCTATTTATTTAAAATGCGGAAATATTTTTTTAAAAAAATCACATTTCGAAAATCCTATTTAATATTTTGAATGCATGCAACTCTACTGAAAATATATCATTTAAAAATAATAGTAAATATTTGAAAAAATAGAGCAGTTTAAAATGGCCCAGCCCATCCAAAAAAATATGCGTAAACATAAACGAGTAAAAATCCTAAAAATAAACTGAATATAAAACCAATGTATAAAAATGCTCATGCTCGCTCAAAACCCATAAAAACATCATGTGCGGAAGAAATGTGGTCCTCGGGTCGTGCATGCACATCTAGTCCTCCGATTCAGAGTTCTGCACCTCCAGTCCCCTCAAAAACATGCTCACCTGCATCACACACGCCTAGTGAGTCTAAAGACTCAACACACCTGTACCAGGAATAACAAGTACATATGCATAGCACACATCAGTGAAAATATACTGTAATTAACATACCTTTCATGCACTTAAAAAGCGTAAATGCAGACGTGCTATATGAAATCATTACATGTCAAAACACCTCGTCATTATCATCATTCATCATTATATATCATTCATTATTGTATATAATTCTTTTTGGTGAATTCAGTTCATTAGTTGGGATTCTCGTACATCATTCATCATTTACGATGGATCTATCATACATAGAACCGCGGTACCCAGCGGTTGTCGGACATCAGTGACAGTATTACCCATCTATTGTGCCTAGGCCTCATCATCATCATTTACATGTACATCTTAAGCATTTACAGATACATCGATAGCCACAAATAATTCTCATCCTTCAAAACATCATCATTTTCATCACTTATCAAAATCAAGAACATGCGTAACTTTTCTTAAAATCAAGCATGCAACATATATTTCATAAATTAATGAAAATCGTGATCATGATGCATAAACATTTAAAAAATGATAAAATGTGCTCAGGGTGCTGTCATGACAAAAATCTCGACTCGGGTGAAAAATGACCATTTTTCCCCTGGAAACCCAAAATGACCATTTTACCCCTAAACCTCTAAATTTCGACCAGAATCTTACCAAACTCCATAAATCATCCCAAAAAATTTATAAAAATGTTTCTTAGACGTAAACTCGAGCCCGACTTAAAATTTAATCGATTCGTTTTAAAACATGGACCGGAGTCCCGGTTTTACCCGAATCGAACCGAAACTTAACCAAATTTCTCTCAACTTAACCCATGCATAAAATACATCCTACCAGACTCTAAACCTCACGTTCCAACCCCATAAGACCCACGAAAATGAGGCCACAAGCTACTGAAATTTCCAGCAAGTGCCAAGTTCGAACCATAATGCAACCAAGCCGCGGTTTTATCGACTCTAGTTAAAAGCCAACATGTCCAGCACCTATCCAGCTTTTCTAGAACCAAGACCAAACTCAAGATACCCTACTTGAACCATCTTAGCTGACCCTAATGCCCAAACAACTAACTACATGTTGTATACCCAAAACCCTTCAACAAAACCAACCGAGCCACCCCTTCAATCAACTTCTGAACCAAGACCAGCAGCTCACGGCTCTCTCCCAGCCCCGTCAGGGACCCAAGAGGGTCAGCTTCTTGGCCAAGATTGAACCATGCACGGCTGCACCACCCATAGCCTTCGTACTAGCCAAACCCAAACCCCTCCTTGACAACAACTCACAGGCTACATCATAACTCACCAAGTCTCGACTCCAACCTAATTTTTACATAATCAACAATGTGTTATAGACCATTAATAACAGCAGACGACAGCGCCTTGCACAACCACACAAAAATTCATGAGTTGCAAAAGAAAAGCATGCGTGAGCCAAGAACCGTAGCTACAATGGAAATACATGCAGGGACCGAGATATCTACGTATAAAGCACACATAACAGCGGGTATATAGCGTGAATGATGCAAAAATAAGGCGTGCCTTAGCGTTTATAAGACCAAAAGCTTGAAGATACGCGTGTGGGACGTGAATGATCGTTTGTAGAGCACCTTGAGGTGCTATAGAAAAATATTCTCCAAGAGCTACAATAGCTCGTGTTCTAAGAATGTATACACTGATTAATTAGTTCGAGTTTGGTATAGAACCAAGCGGAAAACACTCGAAATGATCATTCGTTAAGAAACACTGATATATTTGTATATCTTGTGTAACTGAATAACCAAAAGACTATATTAGTTTTTGCATTCATTAGTTCAGTTATGGTGAGAACTGAACCGACGAATGCTCTAACTGGTTAAATCACTTTGAAAATAATAGTTAAACAGTTAAATATACAAGATATTTTTATGGATGTTCGGAGACTTCAACTGCTCCTACGTCACTCCTTCTACCACCTCGGGTAGGATTCATTAAAAGACTTTGATTTATACAACTACTTGTACAAACTCACCCAGCTTAGGACTTACACTACTGCCTAACTGAACTACTAAACTAGACTAAAAGCACCACCTTCCAGTCAACACTTCTTTAACGTCTATGTGAGAAAGACTACAGGCACAAGTTTATTGTCTTTGTGCAAGACTGTTTTTGAGTGGTGGTGGTGTGTGTGTGAGAACTAATAACTGAAAACTAACCGAAATTGTTCTCACACACTGAGAAAAATATGCTTCTAAACTAAGCTGATAACACGTTCAAGTGTTCCCTCTGGGCTGATTGCTTCTCTCTTGTAAGCTGATATGCAATATGCGTGCCCTTCTTCTTTTCACTTGACAATTTTGATCTCATTTTCTTCACTGAGCTTCGGCTTTTATTTATAGGCGTTTGGCTGAACGTACAGTGAGACTCAATTATTGTGACCGTTGCATTTTGAATCTGTTCCTCGAAATCCATTCCGGAACTTTTGGCGTTAAGCTCTGATGCAACGTCTCTTATTATACCTTGATACTACAATAGTTTTTGTACCTTTGTGCACATCTGAATTAAGCTTGTCGTATCTGAAAACTGGTTCGCTCCTAACTGATGGTTTGAACTGATCAGTTGAACTGGTCTTGAACTGGTGAGGTGAAATCAATTGACTCGTTAGCTGAACTGATTTCACTGATTCAGTTGAACACTTCATCAGCTAGCCGGGCTTCTGAAGGTCTTCTGCTGAACCACCTATCAACTGGATAATAAGTTGAACTGCTCTTGATACTTCAGTTGTACTGGTTCAGTTCGATCAATCAGTTGACACTTTCAGTTTGCGTCTTGATAGCTTTAGTTTAAGCTTGGTAACTGATCAGTTCGAAGTGTAAGGCCTGAGATAATAAAGATGATATTATTTTAACCCGAGAATATGTAATTGGAAACTTTTGGAGTGTTGAATTATATTCCAAGATGTTTGCAATTTTTTTAGGATTGAAATGGAATTATTTAGGATTGAATTGAATTTAAAAGATTGAGCGGGGGTTAATTTGCAATTAGTGAAAAGTTGAGGGACTAAAGTGCAAATATGGAAAATTGAGTGGGACACTTGTCTTGGTCACCCCATTAACGTGTCATTGTGCACTTTAAAATTCAGAATTGCATGAAGGAAAAAACCGAAAGCTTCCATGGAAATTCTCAAGCTTTTATTTTCTTTAAAATTTCGATTCGGCAAGATCCGTCTATCAGAATTTGAATCCGACTTCAGTTTTGAGCTCCTCTCACCAAGAGCTACACAAGGACGTAAGTTTTGTTACGTTTAGACATGATTTGAAAATATGATGTTGCTAGAATCGAATATGATTCAGATATGGTGTTTCTACTATCGTAGACATTGTAGAATTGAAGTCAGATTAAAGAACAGACTGTTTCTGTAATTGTTATGATTTTTGAAAGATATTGACTGAGATTCGATATCAGATTTATGTTATCAATGAGATTATGAGTTATATCAGTATTGATTATACGTTCTAGAATTATATCTGTGATGTTCAGTTTGACGGGGTTATTCAGATCATATTATTATGCCGTCGAAAACATCAGTTGATTGATATTGATCAGAGTCGGTATTGATTTAGATCGTATTATGATACTGTATGTCGACTGACATTGATCAGAGTATATTTTGATTTAAATATTGATCAGAGCATGTTCCGGATTGGGTTATTTATTGATATTGTGACTGTTCAATATTGTGATTACCATATTTGGGAATGGACCGAGATAGAGTCGGGAATTCTTCTTCATCTTCTGAACGAGAAAAGAAAGGTATAAGTCAATGTGGTATTGGGAGATCGACTTGAGTCAGTTTAGACTTGGGTTTCCCTAAATCACATACTTTACTTTATGCATTGATATTTGCATTGATTGATTGATATACTTGTTTTCTTGAGTTATAGATTACAGGTATTAGAAGAGTAATCTTATGACAGAAGTGCCGGTAGTGGTGGGATCACCACGGGCACATTGCACGATGTCATAAGATGGTGTATTGGCGGATGTGCCAAAGACGGTCACTGGATGTTGGTTATCGATGTGGATAGATTGATAGCTTCTTCTATTACTGTTAGTTGATATTATATCGATGTGGATAGATGTATAGCTTATTCTATTACTGTTGATTGATATTATATCGATGTGGTTAGATTCATCGTTCCTTCTATTACTGTTAATCGATGTTATATCGATGTGAATAGAATCGGACTTTGTTCTATTACTGGAAATCGATATCCTATCAATGTGGATAGAATCAAGGCTTGCTCTATTACTGTTAATCGATAATATATCAATGTGGATAGAATCAGGGCTTCGTCTATTACTGTTAATCGATACTGTATCGGTGTGGATAGAACTGGAGTCTTTTCTATTACTGTTAATCGATACTATATCGGCGTGGATAGAACTGGAGTCTTTTCTATTACTGTTAGTCGATATATGCATACCAACTTCTGGAATCGGGATCCCTAGACTAGGATTGAGTCTAGTCTGAATTATGTAGCTACGAGTATTATTGACAATGTTTCAGATTCGTTACATATGGTTGATACCTGATTACATGTTTTATATTTGTTTATATGATTGCATGTTTCATTGATTTATACTGGGAGTTATTCTCACCGGTTTATCCGGCTGTTGTCTTGTCTGTATGTGTACTTGACAACAGGTGGGACAAGATAAGGGTCAGGAAGAGAACGAGGCTGGACTAGATAGCGTGGAGATCCGGGCTTCAGAAGCAACTTAGGATTCAGTACTGATATGTAATTGAACCTAGTTGGATTATTGTAGATCATACAATAATTATATGTTATGTTTAATATGTAATTGGAATTTAATTACATTACGTTTCCGCTTTGCATTTAAAAAAAAATAAAATTTTTAGACCCTGTTTTCTAATAGATTAATTAGTCCCAAAGATGATTAAGAAGAAGATCAGCGTCCGGGTCCCCACAACAGGTGGTATCAGAGCCATAGTTCCTTTAGATTGAGATAGTCAGAGTTGATAGATTCTTGAGACTGAGATAGAAGAGGATGAGCGGGGTAGATTGAGTTTCTTTCCTTGCATGTGATTGCTAGCATGAGAATTATTTCTGTGTTGACTTACATTGTGTGTGCTAGCATGATTTATTGCTTTCCCTATTACATGTTGTTTGTTATCTGAGTATATTGCAGCATGTAATTGCCAAGCCTGAATCAGAACCGATTCTAGATCAGAGGTATATGATCAGAAGAGGGCTGAGACAGATTGTATAGATTGTGTACTGATTTGTTTGATATTCAGATATACCGCCTCGGAGAATTCCAGAAAGGGGTAGTACTTTGTATGATCAGACAGATATACCAGAAACTCAGATAGATAGATCAGAAAATCAGATAGAAACACAGATGAAGAAGTTTCAGTCGTACAAACCACCGATAAAGGGTACTGAGACGCCAGCAGATTGTGAGAATTGGCTTGAAGATATAGAAATGTTATTTGAATTCCTTGGCTTTACAGATGAGTGCAGAATTACACTGATTGGGAATCAGCTACAGGATATTGCAAAGAGTTTGTGGATGGTAACTAAGGAAAACTTAGAACGGCGTAGTTTAATGATTCTGTGGAAGACCTTTAGATTTGAATTTTATCAAAGATTCTTCCCTACATCATATAGACAGGACAGAAATGCAGAGTTTACAAACCTAAGACAGAATCAGGTGAGTATTGATGAGTACTTGGCACAGTTTTTCACCTTGTTACGTTTTGCCCCTCTTGTGGCTAGAAATGATGATGTTATTTCTAGTCAGTTCATTCAAGTATTGAATCCAGAAATACGTACATTGGTGAATGTGAAGCAATCAAGTAGTTTTGCTGATACCTTGAATAGGGCCAAAAGAGCAGAAACAGTTCTGACAGTACAACAGGAAGCATCGTATGATCTTCCAGCTCCGAATCCACAGCAACTGCCTTCTAGAGTCGAGATTGGCAACAGCAGTGATAAAAAGAAAGAACCATTGAAAGCTCAAAAGAAGCCGTTCAAGAAATTTGGAAGTGGTTCCTCTAGTTCCAGTGGTTCCAGCCCGAGCTATACAGGAGTATATTGCAGAAATTGTGGAGGGAGGCATTCCACAGAGAAATGCCAAGGAGTGCTGAGTAGATGCAATATCTGTAACCAACTGGGACATTTTGCTAAAGTTTGTTGTAGTGACCCGTTCCAGAATCACCTACTAATTGAAAACTAAGCATGCAATTAACTTAATAATTACTAATCAGAGATAAAAGCGGAAATAACTAACAAATGATAGTTATACAACCCAAACGAACTCTAGAACAACTCAAAATAAGGTAAAGAATATCTGGTACAACCATGTCGAATCAAATGATACCGAAACTAAACCAACCGGCTACTCAACGTCCTCCTCCTGCTCCTCCGGAACCATCCAACCTGAGACCTGCCCCGTGGGAATGGGGTGTCCAAGATAAACAAAACCGAGGACGTGAGCGATAAGAACGCCCAGTACAAAAGTATGAGTATACAGACCTATATGAAATGCACATGCTATGATCATGATACCGGGGTAGTCAAGAAACAGGAGTCACAAAAGGATCTCAACAATGCTCAGTCTAGAGGCGCCAAGTGGATAGTGCCGCGCGGTCCAACCTCTGGGTCACTGCATCCACTACAAGACAGACGTGGACCTAAAATGTCCCGGACCACCGAAGCCCTCCCGACCCGTCGGCCACTGTGTACTCTCGGTGTCCATGCGTCCACAAGACAGGGCTGAGCGGCCCCAAGATATAGCTTATCTCGAAAGAGATACAGCTCAACAGCAAAGGCTATCTCGAAGGAGATACGGCTCAACATGAAATGCAATATGCATCATAACTCGTGACATAATAGCATGCATCAAATGACATATATCAATGCACCACATAATCATGCAACACATATATGAATGTATACTCAACCAGGATATCTCGGATAGTACTTTCGTACCTCTATCACAGCAATCCTAATCCACTGGAACAACCAGACAACAGGTCTAATCCAAGCCTATTCATCAAGTGAAAACCATCACTAAACTTATCTACCAGACTTAACTAGATAATCCTGAGATAAATACTGATAAAATTCCAAACCTTCGTCCGTCGCTAGCCCGCTGATGCCGCTAGCTTCCAACTAGAGCACAGCTCTGCTACAAGACCAGCAGCTCCCCGCTAGTGCCCAAATCTCGGAACACGACTAGAACCTGTCAGAAACGACTGAAATGCTATGGAACTCTCTGAATTGGCGAGTCAAAATGAGGAAATCCGACCACTATTTATAGGCCATGTTCGGATCCTCCGAACACCACTTCGGAACGTCCGAACGCTACGTGTCCACTGGCTCTTGACAGCTCATGATCGGATCCTCCGATCATACACTTCGGACCGTCCGAACATGCACGTGTCCAGCTGCTCTTGACACCTCATGATCGGATCCTCCGATCATACACTTCGGAACGTCCGAACTCCCACGTGTCGATCAACTCTTGACACCTAATGATCGGATCCACCGAACTCACTTCGGACCTTACGAACTCTTCGGTGCTTCCGAACCATCTTCGGACCTTCCGATCATGATTAATCACCATTAATCCGTTAATTACCCAATTCGGCATTCGGGCTACTACATTCTCCCCCCCTTAAAAGATTTCGTCCTCGAAATCAGGCTTAGAGAATGAACAAAACGAAATAACAACATCGCTATTATATCTCAATTGTTGTTGAATACAACTGATCTCTCGATTACAATTGAAAAAACACAAACATATACAAAGCACAACTCAAAAGAGCTCTGGATGTTCTGAACGCATACGACTCTCTAACTCCCAAGTGGCTTCTTCAGTGCCTCTGCGCTGCCACTGTACTAAGACAAGAGGAATGATCTTATTCCGCAACACCTTGTCTTTGCGATCGAGAATCTGAACTGGTCGCTCCACGTAAGACAAATCTGATTCAAGTTGAACTTCAGAGGGATGCAAGATGTGAGACTCATCTGCTACGTATCGTCTCAACAAAGATACGTGGAACACATCATGAATACCGGACAAATACGGAGGTAATGCTAACCTGTAAGCTAAATCTCCCACACATTCTAGAATCTCAAAAGGACCAATGAATCTCGGAGATAGCTTACCCTTGAGACCAAATCTCAAAATCCTGCGAAAAGGCGAAACTCGGAGAAACACTTTCTCACCTGGCTGGAAATAAAGAGGTCGCCGCTTGGTGTTCGCATAACTAGCCTGTCGATCCTGGGCAATCTTAATCCTCTTCTTGATTACTGCAACTTTATCAATAGCCTGCTGGACTAACTCCGGTCCCTCAACATGTCGTTCACCAACTTCGTCCCAGAATAAAGGAGTACGAAAACGTCGCCCATACAACGCCTCAAATGGTGCCATACCAATACTACGATGGTAGCTGTTGTTGTACGCGAACTCAATCAAAGGCAAATGATCCTGCCAAGCGGGTCCGAAATCCATAACACAGGCTCGCAACATATCCTCAAGCGTACGGATAGTCCTCTCTGACTGACCGTCAGTCTCCGGATGATAAGCAGTACTCAGACTCAGTGTAGTACCCAAAACTGACTGGAAACTACCCCAAAACCGTGAGGTAAAACGAGGATCTCTGTCACTGACAATACTGACAGGCACTCCATGCAAACGTACAATCTCCTGAATGTACAATCGAGCCATACGATCGAAAGTGAAATCCCGGTTATAAGACAGAAAATGAGCAGACTTGGTGAGTCGATCCACCACTACCCAAATAGCGTCACTATTCCTCGACGATAATGGCAAGTGAGTAATGAAATCCATCGCGATATGCTCCCACTTCCATTCAGGAATAGGTAGATTCAACAATAATCCTCCAGGTCGACGGTGCTCTGCCTTAACCTGTTGACAAACAAGACACTTGGAAACAAACTGATAAACACTGCGCTTCATCCCTTTCCACCAAAATCGTGTCCTCAAGTCTTTATACATCTTATTACTTCCTGGATGAATACTCAACTTACTTCGATGAGCATGAGATAATATCTCCTCCCTCAAATTATCATCTTCTGGTACTACAACTCGATTAGACAAACACAGAAGACCATTAGACTGATAATGGAAACCGCTATCTCCACCCGCTAACCGAGCTAATCTCTGAGTCTTGAGATCAGACATCTGAGCATCTCGAATCCGAGCGAACAAGGCTGGCTCAGATAAAATGGTAGCAACACGAATGCTCTCCATACCTTTCCGATGTTTGAAATTAAATCCCAACGAACAACAATCCTGAATAGTACTAATCATAGCACTGGTCTGAAGTGCAGAAACTCTCACTTTGCGACTAAGAGCATCAGCTGTGAGATTTGCAGATCCTGGATGGTACTTGATCTCGCAGTCATAATCTTTCAGCAAATCCATCCAACGACGTTGCCTCATGTTCAACTCAGCCTGAGTGAACAGATATTTCAGACTCTTATGATCAGTAAAGATTTCAAACTTAACCCCGTACAAGTAATGACGCCAAATCTTCAGCGCGAACACAATAGCTGCCAACTCTAGATCATGAGTAGGATACTTCTCCTCGTGAGATTTCAGCTGTCTGGAAGCATAAGCAATCACATGACCGTTTTGCGTCAACACACACCCTAAACCTTGAGAAGAGGCATCGGTGTAAACACTGAAACCATCAGATCCTGACGGTAACGCCAAAACAGGTGCAGAAGTCAGAAGTCGACGAAGCTCTCTGAAACTATCTTCGCACTCAGATGACCACTCAAATGGAACATCCTTCCGAGTAAGTTGCGTCAAAGGTCTAGCTACCTGGGAGAAATTCACGATGAAGCGACGATAATACCCTGCTAGACCTAGAAAACTACGGATCTCAGCCACCGTCGTAGGTCGTGACCAATTTAGCACTGCCTCAATCTTGCTGGGATCCACAGAAATTCCTTCCTTGGAAATCACATGACCAAGGAATACTACACGATCAATCCAGAACTCGCACTTACTCAGCTTAGCATACAATTGCTTCTCGCGAAGAATCTGCAACACAATCCTCAAGTGCTGGACATGCTCTTCCACACTATGAGAATAGATCAAGATATCGTCAATGAAAACCACCACAAACTGATCCAGAAAATCTCGGAAGACTCGGTTCATCAGATTCATGAACACCGCTGGCGCATTCGTCAATCCGAATGGCATAACTAGAAACTCGTAATGCCCATAACGAGTACGAAATGCAGTCTTGGAATATCATCATCTCTGACTCTCATCTGATGATAACCTGATCGCAAGTCGATCTTGGAGTAAACAGAAGTACCCTGAAGCTGATCGAACAAGTCATCAATACGGGGTAATGGGTACTTGTTTTTGATCGTCACCCGATTCAGCTGGCGATAATCAATGCACAACCGCATCGATCCATCCTTCTTCTTGACAAACAAGACTGGAGCTCCCCAAGGCGAAACACTCGGGCGAATATAACCCTTATCAAGAAGATCCTGCAATTGCTGCTTCAGCTCTCTCATCTCTGACGGAGCCAGACGATAGGGGGCACGAGAAATCGGTGCAGTCCCTGGCATTAACTCAATGCCAAACTCCACCTCTCTAACCGGAGGAAAACCAGGAATCTCTTCTGGAAATACATCAGGAAATTCACAAACCACTGGAATATCCTCTATACCAACACTACCTGTGGACGTATCAATTGCATAGATGAGGTAGCCTTCCCCGCCCGCCTCTAAAGCACGACAGGCTTTCAGAGCAGATACTACTGGCATCGGAGGTCGCGCTCCCTCACCATAGAAAAACCAACTAGAGCTCTCAGTCGTACGAAACTGAACAAGCTTTTGGTAACAATCCACAGTAGCTCGGTAGGTAGTCAAAATGTCTATACCCAAAATACAATCAAAATCTTCCATCTCCAGAATCATAAGATTCGCAGTCAACTCGTTACCCTCAAAATCTAAAGGACAACCCATCACTAGACGCTTGGCTAAAACCGAATGACCCATCGGGGTAGAAACAGAAAGAATGACGTCTAGAGAAACATACGGTAACTTATGACGTTTAACGAATCGTGCAGAAATGAATGAATGAGATGCTCCGGTATCTATAAGAACAAAAGCAGGAATACCGCATAAACAAAAAGTACCTGCTATGACTCTCTCGGTCTCGTCTGCAGCCTGATCCTGGTTCAACGCAAAAACTTGACCTTGGGCACGAGGTCGAAGATTCGAACTACCCACTGCCTGACCCTGCCTCCTCTGCTGAACAGTCGCCTGAGATCCAGAACCAGATCCTGCTCCACCTCGCAACTGAGGACAATTCTTCTTAATATGCCCCATCTCTCCGCACTGATAACAAGCTCCTGCGGCTACTCGGCATTGCTCCGATGGATGGTTCTTCCCACAATGCGCACAAGACTCCTTCTTCTTACCAAAGCGGAAAACACCGCTAGATCGAGATCCAGATCCAGAAGAAGACGAACCAGATTTCTTGAACGACTGAGATCGAGGCCTCAAAGTACTCGGAGGTCTAGAAGAAAGAATAGCCCTACCACGCTGGAGACTGATCTCTGCTTGACGACACCGGTTCACCAACCCATCGTACGAAGTAGGATTATCACAGACAGTGACTCGATCAAAGATCTCCTGATTAAGGCCCTGGAGGAAATGATCATACTTGGCCTCAGAACTGCCACTGATATGAGGAGCGAAGGGTAACAACTCAAAGAATTTCTGCTGATACTCATCAACAGACATACTCCCCTGCTTAAGGTTCAGGAGCTCAATCGTCTTGGCCTGGCGAAGGGCTGGAGGAAAGTACAGCTGCATGAACGCTGCACGGAAATCGGCCCAAGTCGCTCTACCCTGAGACTGAACTATCGGCGCAGAAGTCGATCGCCACCACCTGCGAGCACGGCCCTCAAGAAAAAAACTAAGGGTCTCCATCTTCTGCTCATCGGTGCACTGGAATGCGCGGAAACAACTCTCCATGCGCTCTAACCAATCCTCCGCATCATCGGGAGTCTCACCGCCAACTAAAGGCTTAGGCCCCATCTGCATGAAACGATGCATATCGAAACGCCTAGGACCATCCCGACGATGACGATGCTCATGGTGACGCCTATGATCATCCTGGTCACCCCATCGACCTACACTCCCCTGACTACTCCCGTCATCAAAATGGTCAGCCATCGCTACAAGATAGAATAGGGAAAATGGTCAACGGAAATCCCAAAACAGAATCTATATCCCAAAATCATACGCATGCTCTGATACCATAAATGTAGTGACCCGTTCCAGAATCACCTACTAATTGAAAACTAAGCATGCAATTAACTTAATAATTACTAATCAGAGATAAAAGCGGAAATAACTAACAAATGATAGTTATACAACCCAAACGAACTCTAGAACAACTCAAAATAAGGTAAAGAATATCTGGTACAACCATGTCGAATCAAATGATACCGAAACTAAACCAACCGGCTACTCAACGTCCTCCTCCTGCTCCTCCGGAACCATCCAACCTGAGACCTGCCCCGTGGGAATGGGGTGTCCAAGATAAACAAAACCGAGGACGTGAGCGATAAGAACGCCCAGTACAAAAGTATGAGTATACAGACCTATATGAAATGCACATGCTATGATCATGATACCGGGGTAGTCAAGAAACAGGAGTCACAAAAGGATCTCAACAATGCTCAGTCTAGAGGCGCCAAGTGGATAGTGCCGCGCGGTCCAACCTCTGGGTCACTGCATCCACTACAAGACAGACGTGGACCTAAAATGTCCCGGACCACCGAAGCCCTCCCGACCCGTCGGCCACTGTGTACTCTCGGTGTCCATGCGTCCACAAGACAGGGCTGAGCGGCCCCAAGATATAGCTTATCTCGAAAGAGATACAGCTCAACAGCAAAGGCTATCTCGAAGGAGATACGGCTCAACATGAAATGCAATATGCATCATAACTCGTGACATAATAGCATGCATCAAATGACATATATCAATGCACCACATAATCATGCAACACATATATGAATGTATACTCAACCAGGATATCTCGGATAGTACTTTCGTACCTCTATCACAGCAATCCTAATCCACTGGAACAACCAGACAACAGGTCTAATCCAAGCCTATTCATCAAGTGAAAACCATCACTAAACTTATCTACCAGACTTAACTAGATAATCCTGAGATAAATACTGATAAAATTCCAAACCTTCGTCCGTCGCTAGCCCGCTGATGCCGCTAGCTTCCAACTAGAGCACAGCTCTGCTACAAGACCAGCAGCTCCCCGCTAGTGCCCAAATCTCGGAACACGACTAGAACCTGTCAGAAACGACTGAAATGCTATGGAACTCTCTGAATTGGCGAGTCAAAATGAGGAAATCCGACCACTATTTATAGGCCATGTTCGGATCCTCCGAACACCACTTCGGAACGTCCGAACGCTACGTGTCCACTGGCTCTTGACAGCTCATGATCGGATCCTCCGATCATACACTTCGGACCGTCCGAACATGCACGTGTCCAGCTGCTCTTGACACCTCATGATCGGATCCTCCGATCATACACTTCGGAACGTCCGAACTCCCACGTGTCGATCAACTCTTGACACCTAATGATCGGATCCACCGAACTCACTTCGGACCTTACGAACTCTTCGGTGCTTCCGAACCATCTTCGGACCTTCCGATCATGATTAATCACCATTAATCCGTTAATTACCCAATTCGGCATTCGGGCTACTACATTTGTCCCCAGAGATGGTCCCGAAGATCTTAGGGAACATCATTTAATTGAGAAACAGACCCAGAATCCACAACATGTACTATTCTTTATGATTTTATTGCATATGTATTGATATATACTAATGCATTTGTTAAGAATATCTTTGACTAAGTTGCATGGAGATATGCTGTATCTGTTGGGTCTGTAGGTACTGTAGTATTGATGTCCTTGCTTGTTGAGGAAATGTTAATATCAGAGATTTCTGTAACATCTTGTATACTACTGTAAGATGAGAAGGAAATAGAAATAGATTATGATGTACTTGTGTTTTCTGATTTGAACGCATTATTGATATGTATATGCTGAACAAGTACAGACATATTGTAGAATTTTTCCAGAAAGGGTAAGATTCAGACCAGAGATGATTGATCAGTGGAGAAACCACGATAAGGATTCTAGATTTAGAATTCCTTTGATATCGGTATTGTATATGACTCGATTAATACAGAAAGGAGCAGATTGCATCCCTATGTATTCAGTAGACCTACTGAGATCGAGCCTAACATTGACAGATATGTCAATGATGTATGAGTTGGCAGACATTAGCCAGATGAGATTTCAGATTGTGTGTTATATCAGAAAGATAGATTTCAGAAGTGAATTTAGATCAGATACTGATTGTGTTTTAGAATTTAGTACAAAATGATACTGAATGTATAGAATGATACAGAATGAATTGAAAGATCAGTAGAAGAGTACCAACCAGGAGTTACATCTGATTTAGTGTTTCTCTTTGTCATGTTTCAGTATGTTCAGAGATATTCTGATGATTTCATGCTCGTTGTATCTATGAGATTTTGATATATTTGCAGCATCTGATTGATTGAATCGAACATCTGAAGATTTTATTGAATATTCTGATAACTGTGATGATTGTATACAGAAATTATTCAGATAAGAATCCTGCTTGAAACAGATGGTATTCAGAGTATGCGTTATCTGAAGTCAGTATACCGATTGATCTTGACACAGTTGAGATTTCGATCAGTGGATGATAAGATACCGATATCAGAAATGTCAGAAATGTCAGAAATATCAGAAATGTAGTTTGTCTGATTTGGCAGATTATTTTCGACTGTTGCTTTATATCTGCTGAGTATTATTGTTCTAAATCAGTATTTGAGACATCTTATATTGTTTTGTGGAGCATATTTTATTGCAGATGGGATATAACAGTTGATCAGAATGACATGAAGATGTTTATCAGAAATCCTTGTTTTATGAGTTCACTGAACTCACTAGAGCTGTATAGGATATTGATATTTTGTATCTGATTTGATATTACTGTTATTTTGAATCCGTATATGCTACAGATTATTGTGAACAGTTGAGATTATATACAGTTCCAACTGAAACAGAGTTGAATTCAAGAGTTACAGTAATTCAAGACTGTGATCAGAATGTTCAGAACTTGATTGTAATAGTCAGATCAGAGTAACAGATATGTGATTTTGTATTTTATATGAGATTGAATATTCTGTGATGTCAGATGTGTCAGAATTGTACAGCAAAGCTTGATATCGATAGTCAAAGCCGAATACCAGGTAGGTATATTTTCTCTCATCTATGTTATTAACTGATTTGTTTATGTTAGTAGTTCGAAGTTGAAATCACAGATAATGGCAGAAATGCGCTGTAGTGACTTCAGTTGTTATGTTTGTGACTGAGCATGTATGATATTCGAACAGATAGTTTTGATATAAACAGATTTGATCAGTGATGACAGAAATTATATTGAAATGTTAGCAGAAATTATACTGATATGTCTGAATTGCTAACAGAAAAGACAGAAAAACAGAAATCAGAAGATTTATTACAGAATTGTATAATTTTAAATAGAAATGAGAGTACATTTCTATGACTTTCGTAATGACATTATTGTCATTTTCTATAGATTATGATATGATATGATTAAGATTGACAGATTGTTCAATCTATATCTAATAGTTTGTACCAGATAACGTACAAACATGACCAGATGACACAGATCGATGTCAGAGAAGTGGTCAGAAAGATCAGAATGTCACCGTAGATGATATCAGATTGTGATTTATTGTATACTTGTAATAGAATATATCATGAACTCTCTCTTAGATGATTTTACAGATTGACAGACCGTCAGAATGTATTAGCCAGGGATTGGAAGATTTTTGTACAGTTATAGAGTGCTGGATGTTAGCACTAATTGATATGACTTATTATCATGACATGACAATAGCTATCAGCTTATCAGATGGGTAATGAGATAGTTTTAGTCAGGACAATATACAGTGAATACTACAGATTTCTAATTCTTTTGAAGAAATTCGAAGGAAGATGAAGATAGTTCAGAAAAACAGATGTCATAAACCAACATCGGATGATGATGATTGGTATTTGAGGTCGAGGATTGAATATGTCCTAGATCGAGAGCAGCAGATTTAACGATGGTTGGCTGTACTGAATCATTATAGACTATGGAGTGGTTTATACGGATGTTGTATAACCCACATGGTGAGATTGATTCTGTCAGAAGGACTGGAGAAGTATTATGACATTATACTTAGTGAATTCTTATTCCAGACTGGAATCAGATATTTGAGTTTTGGTTTAAACTCTGTTATGCATTTCTTCTGATATCTCTGAATTGATTATTTATGAGTTCGAGGACGAACTCAAATTTCAGAGGGGGAGAAATGTAAGGCCTGAGATAATAAAGATGATATTATTTTAACCCGAGAATATGTAATTGGAAACTTTTGGAGTGTTGAATTATATTCCAAGATGTTTGCAATTTTTTTAGGATTGAAATGGAATTATTTAGGATTGAATTGAATTTAAAAGATTGAGCGGGGGCTAATTTGCAATTAGTGAAAAGTTGAGGGACTAAAGTGCAAATATGGAAAATTGAGTGGGACACGTGTCTTGGTCACCCCATTAACGTGTCATTGTGCACTTTAAAATTCAGAATTGCATGAAGGAAAAAACCGAAAGCTTCCATGGAAATTCTCAAGCTTTTATTTTCTTTAAAATTTCGATTCGGCAAGATCCGTCTATCAGAAATTGAATCCGACTTCAGTTTTGAGCTCCTCTCACCAAGAGCTACACAAGGACGTAAGTTTTGTTACGTTTAGACATGATTTGAAAATATGATGTTGCTAGAATCGAATATGATTCAGATATGGTGTTTCTACTATCGTAGACATTGTAGAATTGAAGTCAGATTAAAGAACAGACTGTTTCTGTAATTGTTATGATTTTTGAAAGATATTGACTGAGATTCGATATCAGATTTATGTTATCAATGAGATTATGAGTTATATCAGTATTGATTATACGTTCTAGAATTATATCTGTGATGTTCAGTTTGACGGGGTTATTCAGATCATATTATTATGCCGTCGAAAACATCAGTTGATTGATATTGATCAGAGTCGGTATTGATTTAGATTGTATTATGATACCGTATGTCGACTGACATTGATCAGAGTATATTTTGATTTAAATATTGATCAGAGCATGTTCCGGATTGGGTTATTTATTGATATTGTGACTGTTCAATATTGTGATTACCATATTTGGGAATGGACCGAGATAGAGTCGGGAATTCTTCTTCATCTTCTGAACGAGAAAAGAAAGGTATAAGTCAATGTGGTATTGGGAGATCGACTTGAGTCAGTTTAGACTTGGGTTTCCCTAAATCACATACTTTACTTTATGCATTGATATTTGCATTGATTGATTGATATACTTGTTTTCTTGAGTTATAGATTACAGGTATTAGAAGAGTAATCTTATGACAGAAGTGCCGGTAGTGGTGGGATCACCACGGGCACATTGCACGATGTCATAAGATGGTGTATTGGCGGATGTGCCAAAGACGGTCACTGGATGTTGGTTATCGATGTGGATAGATTGATAGCTTCTTCTATTACTGTTAGTTGATATTATATCGATGTGGATAGATGTATAGCTTATTCTATTACTGTTGATTGATATTATATCGATGTGGTTAGATTCATCGTTCCTTCTATTACTGTTAATCGATTATATCGATGTGAATAGAATCGGACTTTGTTCTATTACTGGTAATCGATATCCTATCAATGTGGATAGAATCAAGGCTTGCTCTATTACTGTTAATCGATAATATATCAATGTGGATAGAATCAGGGCTTCGTCTATTACTGTTAATCGATACTGTATCGGTGTGGATAGAACTGGAGTCTTTTCTATTACTGTTAATCGATACTATATCGGCGTGGATAGAACTGGAGTCTTTTCTATTACTGTTAGTCGATATATGCATACCAACTTCTGGAATCGGGATCCCTAGACTATGATTGAGTCTAGTCTGAATTATGTAGCTACGAGTATTATTGACAATGTTTCAGATTCGTTACATATGGTTGATACCTGATTACATGTTTTATATTTGTTTATATGATTGCATGTTTCATTGATTTATACTGGGAGTTATTCTCACCGGTTTATCCGGCTGTTGTCTTGTCTGTATGTGTACTTGACAACAGGTGGGACAGGATAAGGGTCAGGAAGAGAACGAGGCTGGACTAGATAGCGTGGAGATCCGGGCTTCAGAAGCAACTTAGGATTCAGTACTGATATGTAATTGAACCTAGTTGGATTATTGTAGATCATACAATAATTATATGTTATGTTTAATATGTAATTGGAATTTAATTACATTACGTTTCCGCTTTGCATTTAAAAAAAAAAATAAAATTTTTAGACCCTGTTTTCTAATAGATTAATTAGTCCCAAAGATGATTAATAAGAAGATCAGCGTCCGGGTCCCCACAGAAGCCTGATCAATTTCAGTTTCTGCGCACTTAGGTAAACACATTAGAAACAAATAAACAAGTTTTGTTAACATCAAAATCAAGATTGCGAACATAAAATGTTCCAACACCGAAGCTTGCTGGAATCTTTGCTGAATAAAAGGTGAGAGAAGCTGCTGAAAGGTGGGGGTGGGCTGCTGATGATGTAATTTAGGTTTAAGCTTTAGTTTAGGTGGTAATTAAGTGGATTATTATGCACCAATGGACCTTCTTTTAAAATTAAATGGTTTTAAAGGGTTTTGAATCATTAAGCAATAAAATAAACTCATCAAGCCCAAAAAAACCCCGAAAAATATTTCATTTAGGTACATTTTTGAAAATGTTGCACGAGCCCTCAAAAAGTCCACCGTATCGTTAAAATTTGCGTACCAGTTAAAAATATAACCCGGCGAGTAAAAATATCCAACCAAGGCCCATTTTTAAAAATCATACTTAAAAACACCTCATATTAAATAATTAAAATAATTATTCCATAAAAATATTTTTCCTGATAATTCCCTGATCTTCGTTCCTCATTCGAGCGCGAAATACATCTTAAAAGCCATTATGCATGAAATTTAAATAAACCATGAATTAAAACAAAAATTAATGAAATAAACATGCATTTAATGTTTTAAAAAATTTAATAAAATACCAAAGAAATTTAATAACTTACATACATGTGGTTTACGTGGACCTTCAAATTTTTGGGACGTTATATATTTTGCTCGTTGCATCAACCCTCCACTTAAAATATTTGGAATGACACGAATTCGACTATGCGAAGGAATAAATCCCTTTGCATATGGAATCTTCGCCATAATAATTCATGATCTCAATTCAGATACCTTATTTTATGTGTTCCGACGGAAGTTTTTTGAGCCAGCTCAAGTGGCATTTGTTATTATTGAATTATCAATGACAACATTTCCCCATCTGTACTATCTATCCACTCTTCTTTAAAGAATTATATCGATGGTGAAGTCATTTGTGCTTTCAGATATTTTGGAATAAAAAAATGAAGCAAAAAATCCTTGACAAATCAATGATGCACACCTCAGGCTCAGTTCGGTAAAACTGAGTATGGAATTGCTTCCCCATATCTTGCCAACTTATGATTGAGTTTCGGGGAGTGCGGCATACCACGAAAATGTCGTGCCAGTAAGAGTATTTGGGAACAATCTCTACTTCAAACTAGTAAAGTTTCCCAAGTTCACCATTTCTCCACACCTTATAGTGAACCTAGCAACGTGCTCAAGGCTAGATTGACTATCTTCTCCAGAAAATAGGCTGAAATTTGGTATTTTTAACCTCTGGGAAATGGATCGTTGACATCTATGTGGTTGGGGTATGGCTTGTGACACTCTGGGAGGCCAATTTGTCTCAAGGCCGGCCAGTACATTTCTGGCACAATTTCTCTCACCATATCACGATGGATCATTGCTGAATTTTTGGTGGGGAGTAGATGGTGATAATATTTTGCCCCCCGAGCCTGAGACTCTGAACTGTAACCAGCATTCCATCCTTGGAAATTTCCATCAAGTCCCTGATAACCCAAGTGTGGTATATCATCATACTTTCCTGTTTGATATAAATTATTAGTAATCGCATAGACTTGTTTGACAGGTTGTTTCGAACTCCCTGCCCCATCTGTACGTGGATATGACCGAAATCTTCCACCTAAAATTTCCTCCTTTTTACGTGGTGGTGTGTTCCTTCCTTCCTGTTGGTTTGGGAGTGCGAACTCTGAGCGGCGGGGATCACCAACCCCTGAGTTTCCTACTCCCTGGTCAAATTCATGGACTTGGTTTCTTCCGTGGTTCCCTTCTTTTTCACTTGCATTCTGCTCTTTGTTGGTTGATTGGTTTGGTTTATCCAATACTGTTCTCAAGCAATCAGACACAGCTTTGGACAGTGCTTGTGATATTCCTTCAATTTTCATCGTAGAACTTTTGAACCAAAGGATTTGAAATATGAGCATATACCTCTGGAACATAACTTGGAAGGAAATCCAACTCTCTGGTCGGCTCTTCAGCAGCCGGTTGTTCTGTCTGCCGAGCATAAATAAGTCTCTTCCTGGCTTGGTAGAGACTGCCCATTCCCTTGATTGACGTTTTTTTCCTAATTGGTGACATAATGGTGCCCTACCGGACGTGCCAAAAATTGTTTGCATAATATTGATATTTGTGGGCATGCCATGTGCGAAGTTGAACCAACTTGTGTGAAAAAAAATAAAATCTAACTTCTAAATATTCAAGTGACGTGAATTTTAAATTCGACCGTCGGTTCTAATCTCCTAAAACAAATGCAATGCCAAAAATGAAGAAAACTATTGGAAATTTATGGAAATAAATTCCTAACACAATTTTAAATTTACAAAAACTGTAGGAATTTATCAAAACATTAAAAATATACTAAATTATTGCTGAAATCTAAAACGAGAAGATCTAGAATGCTAGAACAACTACTGGAAAGCTTGAAAATTAATGCTTGAAGACTGAAAATTAGCAGAGAGCTTTTTGCAGATTTTGTGTGTGTAGAATTGTGTCTGTTCTATGTTTGTCGATGTCCCTTTTCTTCCCAGCGCCTGTGCGGTTTTTCTTCACTCTCCATGATCCACGTTCTTCCGTTTTTCATTCCACGATTCTCTCCCTCCTCCCACGATTTTCTACCTCTTCAGTGCCTTGTGATCAATTTGAATCGATGGAAATTGTCCGCCACGTTTGATGGACTTGTATAATTAAATTGAGCTTTATAATTAAATTGGGCTTCACTAATTGAACAATTTTTAACCCAAACAGATGGATTCAATGAAATGGCTATATTTTAGTTACTAAAAATATTTTTTGCAAAAAATTGTGATATTTGTTAATATTCTTCAACATTTCAGTAATTTATTTATCATCACCAAGATACAACATTTACTTCTTGATTTTCACTTCATGTTTTTTTGTAAATTTTCTTAATCAAATCAAATATTTTTTAAAAAAATTATTATGCATATATAAATCATGATATTTAAAATTTCATGCGTGTGATTTAATCACTAATAATAATAAATTGAGAGAAAAAAATGGTAGAATAATGTGGGCATTTTAGGATTTTAAATAATACAGGGTTATATGTAAGACATACTATTTTTAAAAGTAAAGATTTTAAATGAGTTAGTTTAACTAAATTATCTATAATAAATTCAACCACTTTAATTAAACGTATTATTAATTACTTTAATTATAAATAAAAAATATATTGTTTTTTTACATCTTTTTTAATTATATTTTAAACAACAAATCTATTTAAATTTTCATATAAGTAAATAAACAAGAGTAAAAACACGTGTAGATTCCTCTCCTACTACAGAAAAAAGAGAAATTGGTATTCCCAGGAGCTGATCGCTCTCTTTCGGTTTGCCGAGTCCATCAATGGCGACCCGCCTACCAATTCTCCTCGTACTTTTGGTGGCAACTTCTTTTGGTAGATCTTCATCTCAAACGTAAGAAAACCCTTTAAGCTGTCGACTTTATTTAGCTTGTTTTGATGCAAAATGCGCGATCTGGAGTTGCCTTCTGTAGTAAGCGGTTTGTACTCTCGCGGGTGCGTGATTTTTGTTTGAGTACGTTTCACCATTGTTGTTGCGAAGAATTTAAAGACGGAAGTAGTTTTTATTCACTGATTTTAATTGTAATTAGCGTCATATTCTTGGAGGGCAGTTGAATTATGGCTGGAGTTATATTTGTACGTGATTAACATGTTGAGTTTGGATGATTTTGTTGAATTTGTGGCACTTCTCTTCCAAATGAATGCTTTAGGAGATGTTTATTTTGCATTTTCCTTTCATGTATCTTTGTTTTGTTTGCAATTTCAGCGGTCTAAGAGAATTGAGATCCTTGGAGATTAACCAACAGAAAGGAGTTCAAATGAAAATTTCAATGCATCCAAAAAGTATCGACCCATCACAAGTCATTCAACTCTTACGGCAACCAAGGTCAGGCAATCCAAATAATTGGTGACTCCATTGACATGGTATTGCCACCATGTTCAGAAAATTTGATAAAATATGCATTTTATTGTTCGGAAAATGTTAAATATTATCTTGGTTTCGTGGTTTGGTTCTAATGGATATGGTTTGGAATTTTAATTAGGTGATTATGGCTTTATACTTTTATCTGTTCTGAAATTGAAATTTCTATTGGATTGATGACACTGTTCTGTGGACAGGTTTTTCCTCTATAAAAGCTTTCTATCCGATGACGAGTGTGATTACCTGATTTCTGGGGTAAATCCCACTTGTCTTACTTATGTTACCATTGTGATTTTTTGCTTTCTCGTTGTTCTTAAAGTACGCATGGGATTATACTGTACAGGGTGAATCAACATCGAAAGTTGACAAGATTAAGGTCAATTTGGATGTTTCGTCAAACTCAAATGTAAGTTTTTCATCTTTTGAGATCTAGGAAGTTATGGGCTGTTTATGCACTAAGAGATCTTATAACTTCTTTCCATGTAAATTATTCAGATGAGTTTGCCTCTTATCTGTTAAGATAATTTGCTGAAAGAAGTTTAAAATATTGTGCCGAGTTTTTGTCGCGTTCCTTCGAGCATTATCATTTGTATGGCTTGTAGGATGAAATTGTTTCAAGAGTTGAGGAAATGATCTCTGCTTGGACTTTCCTTCCTAAAGGTATATTCATATGCATGTTGGTGGACACTTTTTGTCTTGCAATCTTTTTTTGTTTGCTCTTTGTATGTCCACCTTTTCAACTGGTTTATGGTTTGCATAACAGGCTGTCTTTAATATTTTCAGAGAACAGTAAATCTTTGCAGATTCTGCACTTTGGGCCTGAAGACTCAAAACAAAGTTATAATTATTTTGATGTTAAATCTTCAGAGAAATTTGGTAATCTTTTATTTGCCACAGTTATATTGTATCTCTCAAATGTCGATCACGGAGGTCAGATAATTTTCCCTGAATCAGAGGTAAGAGAAAATTCCCAGTCACTTTCATTTTCACTATGTTGGGTTCTATTTTTTCCAGTTATGCAATCGGTTGTAAATTTTCTGCAGTACAAAATGTGGTCCGACTGTGTGAAGAGTAAAAATATTTTAAAACCTAGCAGAGGGGACGCCATCTTATTCTTCAATCGACATCTCAACACCACCCTTGATCGGAGTAGTTTCCATGCCAGATGTCCTGTCCTTAGTGGTGAAATGTGGTGTGCCACAAAATTATTTTATTTTAAAGGCATAACCCTTGAAAAGGATACGTTGCAATCTGACGATGCTGATTGCTCCGATGAAGATGAAAATTGTCCTCGGTGGGCTGCTGCAGGAGAGTGTGAAAGGAATTCGGTTTTCATGACCGGATCTCCTGATTACTATGGTACATGTAGGAAGAGCTGCAATGCATGCTGATGGTGATATTGAAATCAAGTATATAGATCTCATAATCACTTGCCATGTATCATGTTTGAAACTTTACTTTGATGTAGAGTAGAATTTTTCAGTTAACGATGATCTCTGTGTACATTCCTCACAGTATGGTTCACCTAAAGTTGACAGTTTTCTTGTTCTTGTAAATTTTGTTTATTTCTGTAACTACTAGCTCTGAAACAAGTTGCATATACTAAATAAAAAGTATGAACTAGTCTTCCCTATGATGCAAGGTGAAAAATTGTTCAAGGCATTATCTGGTTTTTCTTGAATTATATCGACATTTGTCAAGTTAGGATTAAATTCTGAAACTCTTGATGGTTGAAAGAATGGCAGCAAAATATTCTATTAATTTTTTGTGGGAAGCATTAAATGCTTATATGTAAGGTTGTGTGCATGACATAAAAAAGCTGACTGCGGTGAGATTAAAAGTTTACTTGCTAGAGGGAAACTTGCATTGCTTGCTCCTATTTCTTGGAAAATGACCAAAGCATGGTCAATGATACCATGATAGCACACATGGGAAACATAGAAATAAAGTTAGCTAAAGTATTGGTTTGTAAATTTCATGGGAGAGCTCTGAAGAACTCTGCAGAAGCCAAAAAAAAAAAAAAAGAAGCTTACTTGTGGACTCTTGTAGTTAGGCAAGACGATGAAATATGTTTTTACAGCTGATCAAGTACCAGCTTTTTGTTCATCTGTCAAGGAAGAGTAGATAAAAGCTAAATGGATTGTTATCACGCCATATTTGCATTTTTTACATTTTCTTTCTGTATAGAGGGTATGATCCCGGGACAACGATGAATATTGACAAAATCCAATATTCTTAAAGACCCAAGTCTTTAAGTTTTTAGCATGAAAGCAATAATAGAGACCCCCCGAGTCTTAAAATTTTTTCTCTTCCGTGAATCTTGCTGTGTCAATGGATTTCTTTACCCTGTTCAGATTATTTTTTTTTAATGAACATTCTCATTAAAATTGGGTAAAAATTTGAAGTACAGAAAAAGGCAGGCATCTCAAATGGGACTCATAAAAAGGTACTAGAAATAAACTACAAGTACGTCACCATCTTAGATACATCAATAGAACAAGAAACACAGCGAAAAACAGTAATCTTAACCCTACGGGACAATATCTTCAATTTGCGGCTTGACTTCATCAAACATCATCTTGTTCCTAGCGTTCCAAATGTAGTAAATCGTAGACGCAAGGGCAGTAATCCTCATCCGAGACAACGTCGAGTTCCCTCGGTAGTAAGATCTGAATGCTTTCAAAATAGCAGATGGTGATCCCATAATTTTCTGCATATCCAACCAATTACGAATCTCGTTCCAAATAGCTGCCGAGAAGCCGCATTTGAAGAACAGGTGTTGAACCGATTCATGCTGAATATTGCACAACACACACGATTTGTCATTGGCAAAGGGTAAACGATCTCTAGTGAGGAGTTTCGCATGGGCCGTGAGCCAAAGAGTAAATCTGTGCTTGGGGAGAATGAAAGAACGACTAAGTAGTGGTTTCCATGGCCATTTTCCGTTTGAATTACTAAACCAATCATAATCACGAGATAGCCCCTTATCATCCACGAACCAAGAGTGTAAGATGGCAGAAGCACCGGAGACTGAACCCATTTTCTGTAATAATGTATCTCTAATAGATATTATCTCCAATTCCAAACATCTCCGAAGTTACAATATTGATGGTTAACCCATTTGATCCATAAGTTGTCTTTCTTCAAGTGAATCTTCCAAAGTGTTTTCGCAATCAATGCCAAATTCCAAGCCCTTAGATTTTTCAATCCCAATCCACCGTCTGAAAGAGGCTTACAAAGAGTGTCCCAAGCAATCGGAGGCCGTTTAGATGGCCAAACAAACTTTCGGCACAAAGAGTTGATCGAGTCGATGACACAGTTTGGCACGGGTAGAATTGATAACCAAAAGCATTCAATACTTTGTACGACAGATCTAATCAACTCAAGCTTCCTAGCATAAGAAAGTGAGTGCCTTGGCCAAGAATTAATCCTAGCAGCAATGGCATCAACAAGTTTGCAGTAATCTGATGCTCTCATCTGTTTGGCAGCTAGTGGTATACCAAGATATCGAAAAGGTAATGTACTTTGACAGAAGCCAGTAATCTGCAGAATTTCCTGTCTGGTTCTATCTTCCATCCCAGCCATGTAAATGTTCGATTTCAACATGTTTACACATAACCCATCCATGTCCCCAAAAATGTTCAAGCAATTCATCACCGAAAGGAATAATTTATTCCTTTATTATTTTGCTAAATTGATAATATCAATTTAAGATTTTGCCTTTCTAGACTATAAGATATTTATTGATTTATTTCTAGATTATAAATTTGTTTGATTTATTTTTAGGTGATAAGATCGGGGTTGATTTATCTCTAGATATTATAAGATTTGTTTTTAATATTACTTTTATATCTAAGATATTTTATCTTTGTTTAAAAGAGTTTAATATCTAATCAAATCTTGTTTCCATATTTTTTGTAGGACTCTTTTATGGAATATCTTTTAGGTCAAGCCATGGATAAAAAGATATATAGCCCTACAGCTGTACTAGGGAGTTTCAAAGTGTGCTTCCAAAGACTTTTCAGAGAGTTGGTAGAGAGGAGGCTTTTGAGAGACAAGTGGGGTAGTAGAAAGAGAAAGGCTTTGGAGAGAGAAAATGTGTGGTAGAGGGAGAATTGGACAGAGAGTTTTTTGTTGAGAAGAAAATCATTTTGCTCTGTAGATTTTCTGTGATCGGTGATCACTTTTGTAGGAGCTTTTCATGTGAGCCTTTTGGTGTGACTCTTTCGTGAGGTCGGCAGAGGAGCGCATACACAGAAGAAAAATACGAAAGCCGAGCCTATTTTGATGAGACGCTTTTATTTTATGCATCTAGTTTTGAGTATTGGTTTATTTTGATGCATGTTAATTCCTTGGAGTATCAAGGAATTTAGTTTTGTTATTTTCACTAGTATTGTTTTTTTGTGTAAACGATTTACATATTTTTCTAGTGAAATTTTTGCCATGAGACATCGCACAAATATTCGTACTTGTGCATAATTTAAATCTGGTGTTAATTTATTAAATTTATATTTGTGTGTTAAATAATTAATTTCCGCTGCCGTGTTGTGTACAGTGTTGACAACACCGGACACAACACTAACTTCTGATACACACATTATAACATTTTAATTTATTTCATGTACAACAATTCCTTACAAGTGGTATCAGAGCCAACGCTTGATACACTAAGTGATTGATTCTGGTTTATTGTTTTTTTTTTTTCAGGAAATTTAACAGAATCCCGATGGACATATTATCCAAGAACACTGATGTTTTGAAGGAAAAATGCTGGCTGCAAGTCAACCCGCACGGTGTTGCCGCTGGTGTTGCAACACCAGGCCGCAACACCACTTCAAAATCCTTGTGTCTCAATGCTAAATCTCACGGTGACTCGGGTAATCATGAAATCCAGGATAATGATATCGATGAACTCACATTTGAATGTGTGCAGGCTATGTATGAGGAGCTATACGAAGATTGGATCAAACGAAATAAAATAAATTCAATCCCCTCTAAGGATAATGCTGATCTGAAAGAATCTGTGTCTCGACTTGAAGTTGTGCTTAGCAAGAAGGATCTTGAATTGTGCGAAGTCAAGGAGGAGCTTGAGAAGGCCTCAAAGACTCTTGCAAAATTCAACTCAAGTTCGTCAAAACTTGATTCAATGCTAACTATGGGAAAGGACAACAGAACTGGTCTTGGATATGGTGAAAGCACATATGAACATGGTGAAACTTCCAATTCTAAATCAAAATCAACTTTGTAAAGGCAAGCGAAGACTGCTCTGTCCCCTTAACAGTGAAACCTCCCATGAAGACTCTATCAATCTCAAAGCAAGCCTCGGAACAAATGTTGAAACAAAACAGAGCTTCCTCTTTTCATTTGAAAGTTGACCCACCAATGAAGATGTCACAAACCAAGAAGCAAGTGTCAACTTGTAAATCAAAGCAAAGAAAGCGACATTTTATTTGCCACTACTGTCATAAACCAGGTCACATCAAACCTTTCTGTTTTAAACTGAGAAATGACTATATGAATTGGCATGCAAATCTGGTGTTGCCCACTGTGTTGCCCACGGTGTTGCCCAACACCAGGCGCAACACAACAGTCAAGAAACCTCCTGTGAAAAAAGTTTGGGTACCTAAAACTGTTATTCGATGCAATATCATTTATACTTCTTTAAAAACTAACATTGCAGGTGCATGGTACTTCGACAGTGGGTGCTCACGCCACATGACCGGATCTAAAGAACACCTCACGGATTATGTAGAAATAAAAAGTGGGCGTGTAACCTATGGTGGTGGTTCTAAAGGAAGAATTGTAGGCAAAGGAACCCTGAACGTTGATGGGCTTCCTGAACTTCACAATGTTCTACATGTTGAAGGGCTTAACTCAAACTTAATAAGCATAAGTCAACTTTGTGATGATGATTTACATGTTAAGTTCAATAAAAATAATTGTGAAGTTTTTAATGATGCCAATGTTTGTGTAATGTCAGGTACTCGTTCAGCTGACAATTGTTATCAATTGGGAGAAGGTAATGGTTGCCGAAGTGCCAAGGTGAGTGAATTAGACGTATGACATCAAAAACTGGGACACGTGAGTATCAATACCTTGAGGAATATGCGTAAGTTTGATGCTGTGAGAGGTATGCCCAATTTAAATTTAGGTGTTGTAGAACCCGTAAATTGGACTGCGTATAAGCCATGCATAATCCTAGTATTTAAATTAAAATGATTTTTATTGTATGAGTATTTAAACTCTTTCTTTAAATTTATTTATTTATTTATTGTACGCAGTAGTTTAATCGTCATCTTTTCAGTATATAAGTGAGGCCAGACTGGAGATGGAGTATTGAGATAAGTTAATAAAGTCATGTTTAATTATTTTATGCATTTTATGCATAATTCATGCATGATAGGATTTGCTTCACGAAATTTTAAAAGTTCACGCATTAGGATTTCTAGGTGCATTTCACGTTCGAACGAGGATCGGAGACCGGGGAATTTTCAGAAAATTATTTTGTTACACGATTTATTTTTAAAATTTATTTAAATCATTTTTAAATATATATTTTTCGAAAATAGGAATTTTTGGGTGTTTTTACCCGTAAAATTTTATTTTTAATCGGTACGCAAATTTTATCGAATCGGGGGACTTTTTAATGGTTCGGCTATTATTTTCAAAATCTTTCCAACTCGAAATATTTTTCAGGAGTGCGTTTATAGTTAATGGGCCTACTTCTAAGGTCGTTGGGCTTAAAATCCTTTTAAACTCTTAATTATCAAAATTTGGCCCATTAATGGATGGTTAGCTATTTATTTATTGGCTAATTATCATCTTAACCTAAACCTAAACAATTGCCACAGCCGACACCCTCCTCCAACCAGAAATCTCCTCGTGAATTGCTGCAAATAAACCTTCGGTGTCACCGTTTCTCCCTTAAGCAAAAGCTTTTCCCTTCGGCCATGCATTCCTCGAGCGTTTGTTCAAGATTAATCTTCTTAAGGCACGCTTTTACTCTTTTCCTCCATCATTCACGTTATACTACTGATGTACATGTATTTATGCATTTAAACTTCGATCCACACCGGAACTTGCAAAGCTTCGGCTTTTACATGAGTTTTGACATTGTAGGCGCTGTTCTCACGTTTTCTTTCCTGTATGTGTGCAAGGGGCGACTGTATATTGATGTTAAGGGGCTGTACAGGTGGTGTACTATGTAAATTAGTTGCTGGAATGGAAAGCGTAGGCAAGATCGTGGGATGTGCGAAGGCTAGTCGGTTGTGGTGATTTGCACGAGTAGGGGATCGGGGTAGAGGTGGTGCTGGTGGTGTGGGGACCTAACTGGGGCTAGGACCAGACCCTGGTGGGTCTGAGTCACGGCCCAGGGTGGCGCGATCACTACTGGAGACGTTGGTTGTAGCAGCAGCACGAGGAGAGGAGAACGAAGCTCGGGTAGTGGGAGTTTGATGGTTGTCGTGATGTGGCTTGCCTATGCTGCATGGAGTCGGTTGGGTGGTTAAGGAGGATACATAAAGGTCTGGTCTAGGTCTATGTTAGGTGGGTTCAGGGCTGGTGCATCGTGGATTAGCGGTTGGAGCGAATTTTGGTGAAGGTGTGCACGAGGTGGTTATATGTGAGAGGACCGTGAGTTTTATTGGGTACTGGAAGCTTCAGCCGTGAACTTAGAGGATCAATGACAGTGTTTTAGGAGCATTCTAGTGGTTGTAAAATATGGTAAAAAGTTGGGGAAAAGTTTTAGTAAATTTTTGGTAAGGTTCGGGTAAAAACCGGGACCCCGGTCCAAGTTTTGAAACGAATAGATTAAGTTGGTTTTTGGGCTCGAGTTTACGTCTAGGAATGTTTTTAATAATGTTTTGAGACATTTTAAGGAGTTTGGTAAGTTTCGGGTAAATTTTAGAGGTCCAGGATTGAAATGATAATTTTTGGGTTTCCAGGGGCAAAATGGTCATTTTGCACCAGGGGTGAGATTTTAGTCCTAGCAGCGCCCTGAGCACAAATCATGATATTTTTAAATTTTCATGCATCACATTTACGATTTTTACGCTATTATAATAATTATCATGCATGTTTGGTTTAAAGGAATTAAGGAAGAGCACTCCGTCTCCACCGCGCCGCGTCAGTATTTCGTTTGTTTTCTGTCAAAACAAACCCAGGCATGTTTATATCTCCTTTGACTCTTCAATCAAGTCATATAGATATTTTTAAATTATCGCAAGTAAATGATTTTAATACAGGAGATTGAAATTTTTCAGATTTGCTGATGCCATTTAATTATATTACGTGCATAGAAATTTAAAATGTTCATTTTTGAGATTTATGCGATATTGCTTGTGGCCGTAGCACTATCATGGGAGACTTTGTAAATCCGGTCGCCAGTTACCGGTCAGTTTCAGTTTGTACCACCCAGTATACTGTGGCATTTTGTCTGATCAGACGAGCATATTTAAATCCGATCGCCAGTTATCGGTCCGGTCGCCAGTCACCGGTCATTTTGCAGTTTATATTAGTGCAGTGGCCACTTGCGGATACCATAATCTCACCAGAAAATTATTACAAGTTATTTCATGACAGGGCTTCGAGGAGCAAACATTTTCACTATGATTTTCAGTTCAGTTATGCACGTATTATAATTGCTCATGATAAATTATTTTCACGATTATGCCTCATGACATGATAATTTTACTCCCATGCAAATTTTACTATATCATTTACTCGTTATTTACGATATATGCATGCTGAGTCTTTAGGCTCACTAGACTTGATTGTTGTAGGTACTGATGATGTCAGGACCGAGGGCGGGGACCAGTGAGCCAGCTCGATTCGGCAGTAGTGGGACCCGAGGACCTCATTTTCTGCACTTACGATTTTATGCTCAAATATTTTATCTCTTGTTGAGTTATTTTAAATTGTTACTTTGCAAAACATTAAATTTCTTCCGCTGCTATTTTGAATATCAAACATTTTTATCAGTTTAACTTATGATTGAGACATTTTAATTATTTAAAAAGAAAATTTTTAATTTTCCGCAAATTTTCAAGCGCAAATTTTCGGGCCGTTACAGTTGGTATCAGAGCAATGATTCTGTAAAGGGTTGTACTACTACTGACCTCGAGAAGCTCACAAAGCCACGTCTTCGGTCTGTAAGTTTTACATTTCAGCATTTTATTTAAAGCATGAATTATTTTAACAGCATGTTTCCATGAAATATTTTACGTTCAGATTTTTAATTGTTCAGTGTTTATTTAAATTTAAAAATAAATTATGGAATTATGCATGTTGGGTACGTTTGGAATTGGACATGTCTAGGAATTCGAATATTGGGCTTTAGAAGAGGTTGAAAATGATTTGACTTTATAATTTTTAGGTCAGTAGTGTTGATGTCCTCCTTATAGGTTATAAATTAATCTTGAAATTATGAATGCTTTTGAGACTTGTAGAATTTATAAGAAATTATTAATGGTTCTTGGTTGCTAGTCGAGTAAATTTTTGAGGATTTCATATAAGCAATAGCGATCCGAAGACTACGACAATCTTTAGGATTATAAATGTACAATTTGAGGATTTAAAGTATCTATGGAAATGTAAGATTAATTATGAGAATTTATTTAGGATGCATGCTCTACATAGTTGGATTTAATGATTGAATTGCATGAATTGAGAATTTTAAGGACCTAATTGTAATAACCAATGATTTGAGGACCTAGGTTCAAAAACAAATTCTAAGGGACTATTTTTGAATTTACCAAATTTTAGGATTTAATTTTGAGTTCGAGAATTTAAAATTTTAATGAGGTAAAGATGGAAAATTTTATGGGGACAATGATGCAAATTTCGAAGAGTTGTAGGGCCAAAATGTAAATTTGGAGAACTGTAAGGGCTAGATTGCAAGTTTCAAAAATTTTAAGGATTAAATGCGAATTTTGAGGAATTGGAATTTTAAGTATTTATAGGAATGTAAGACGTGTTATGGGAATTAATTTTTGGTTTAATAAACTTAAGACTATTGAACCTTATGATGCGGGAATCTATAAAATGAAATGGGAATACTGAGGACTAATGAGTAATTGTGGAATTTTCGAGATTTAGGGAAAAATTGGACGATATTCGAGGAAAGTAAGAATTAATTTTACAATTTTAAGAAATTTGAGGACCTATTTAGTAGTAAGTGAGAATTTAACGGTTCAAATGGCATGAATTTTCGGTTATTTAGGCTCGAAGGAAATATAGAATATTTAGATATTTGGGTTATAATGTTATAATGAATGGTAACCAAAGACATTGTAGGATGAATCAATCTTAGGCGTGAAAATTTAAGCGTTAGTGAAATAATGTTGTGGTAAATTAAGAATTTAAAGTGATGACGATTTAAGATAAATTTGATCGGTTAGTTAAGTTATAAGAATAAACATTGAGTTAATAAAATTTTGGGAACGTAAGTTTGATGTGTCACATGTTTTAGTCATGATCTTAACAGTTAAGATTATACCTTGTGAGAATTTAAAATTTTTGAGAGTTTGGTACAATGAGGGTTAGTTTAATCGATAGACCAACGCAAGAGGTGAGGTAGACACCTAGTCTTGAGAAGTGTTGGAAGTTATTAACAAACTTGGGACTAAACGGATATGTGCATTGAGATTATTTTATTCAAAGCTATTTGGATTAGGTAAGTTTGAATTTCAAATTTATGGGATATTTGTTCATACGGAAATTTTGGGTGAAATAAAAACAAAAGGGAATTTGTTGTGTTCAATATAAGTTATCAATGGATGAATATTAAGATTTTTATCAAGTAAGAATCTAAAAGCTTGATATGGGGATTCTAGATTTTTATGGGTTATAAGTGAAGTTGATTTATTAGATTTAGTCCAACATTAATGTGGGATGATTTAGTAAGTTTTATACGCTAGTACTAATTAAGAATTAAGGATACGTAAGAATGCGACATTTATTTCAAGGAGAAAGGTCCAAGGGTCTTAGGTCTCAACTTTAATGTAATTGGGAAGATAATAGTTTAAGCATGTAATTGATACTAGAAGGATTTTATTATTAAGGTAGAAGAGCGATATTGTATAATTGGGTTTTATGAATTAACGTTACTCGAGGTTTAAGAATGTGCAACAATTTTACATTCGGGAGGTACTCGTAAATAATTAAGTTATGTGAGTTTGGTGCTGTAAGATAAAGATCGATTCAAGAATCTTAGCATAATATTATTATGAGGTTGAGATAAGGTTTAACAGTTAAGTATATTATCGAGTATAAGAATCGATCAGTAAATTCTGATGCAAAGGTTTCGTAGGGTGAACTGCATAAATACAAATGTAAGAGATCAATGAACATTACAGGTACAGTGTAAGAAAAGTAAGACGCAATAAAATTCGAAGTGTCATTTTTTTTAATATTGAGAATTTTGAGAAAAGTCAGAATTCGAGGCCTGATCCGGATAGAACTAAGTCACCATAAGTTGTTTTAAGTTGCGATTCACAAACGAGGACTTTGGTAGACAAATTTATTTAGGTTTGAGAAGACGTAAGGACAGCTTAATATTTGTCTTATCAGAGTAGCGCATCAGAAGCGTAGATTATTGAGATACTAGAATTAAGAGTCTAAACTTTTTGTTTATCAAGGATAAGCGAATTTCGAGGACGAAATTTCTTTTAAGGGGGGAAGGATTGTAGAACCCGTAAATTGGGCTGCGTATAAGCCATGCATAATCCTAGTATTTAAATTAAAATGATTTTTATTGTATGAGTATTTAAACTCTTTCTTTAAATTTATTTATTTATTTATTGTACGCAGTAGTTTAATCGTCATCTTTTCAGTATATAAGTGAGGCCGGACTGGAGATGGAGTATTGAGATAAGTTAATAAAGTCATGTTTAATTATTTTATGCATTTTATGCATAATTCATGCATGATAGGATTTGCTTCACGAAATTTTAAAAGTTCACGCATTAGGATTTCTAGGTGTATTTCACGTTCGAACGAGGATCGGAGACCGGGAATTTTCAGAAAATTATTTTGTTACACAATTTATTTTTAAAATTTATTTAAATCGTTTTTAAATATATATTTTTCGAAAATGGGAATTTTTGGGTGTTTTTACCCGTAAAATTTTATTTTTAATCGGTACGCAAATTTTATCGAATCGGGGGACTTTTTAATGGTTCGGCTATTATTTTCAAAATCTTTCCAACTCGAAATATTTTTCAGGAGTGCGTTTATAGTTAATGGGCCTACTTCTAAGGTCGTTGGGCTTAAAATCCTTTTAAACTCTTAATTATCAAAATTTGGCCCATTAATGGATGGTTAGCTATTTATTTATTGGCTAATTATCATCTTAACCTAAACCTAAACAATTGCCACAGCCGACACCCTCCTCCAACCAGAAATCTCCTTGTGAATTGCTGCAAATAAACCTTCGGTGTCACCGTTTCTCCCTTAAGCAAAAGCTTTTCCCTTCGGCCATGCATTCCTCGAGCGTTTGTTCAAGATTAATCTTCTTAAGGCACGCTTTTACTCTTTTCCTCCATCATTCACGTTATACTACTGATGTACATGTATTTATGCATTTAAACTTCGATCCACACCGGAACTTGCAAAGCTTCGGCTTTTACATGAGTTTTGACATTGTAGGCGCTGTTCTCACGTTTTCTTTCCTGTATGTGTGCAAGGGGCGACTGTATATTGATGTTAAGGGGCTGTACAGGTGGTGTACTATGTAAATTAGTTGCTGGAATGGAAAGCGTAGGCAAGATCGTGGGATGTGCGAAGGCTAGTCGGTTGTGGTGATTTGCACAAGTAGGGGATCGGGGTAGAGGTGGTGCTGGTGGTGTGGGGACCTAACTGGGGCTCGGACCAGGACCCTGGTGGGTCTGAGTCACGGCCCAGGGTGGCCCGATCACTACTGGAGACGTTGGTTGTAGCAGCAGCACGAGGAGAGGAGAACGAAGCTCGGGTAGTGGGAGTTTGATGGTTGTCGTGATGTGGCTTGCCTATGCTGCATGGAGTCGGTTGGGTGGTTAAGGAGGATACATAAAGGTCTGGTCTAGGTCTATGTTAGGTGGGTTCAGGGCTGGTGCATCGTGGATTAGCGGTTGGAGCGAATTTTGGTGAAGGTGTGCACGAGGTGGTTATATGTGAGAGGACCGTGAGTTTTATTGGGTACTGGAAGCTTCAGCCGTGAACTTAGAGGATCAATGACAGTGTTTTAGGAGCACTCTAGTGGTTGTAAAATATGGTAAAAAGTTGGGGAAAAGTTTTAGTAAATTTTTGGTTCGGTTCGGGTAAAAACCGGGACCCCGGTCCAAGTTTTGAAACGAATAGATTAAGTTGGTTTTTGGGCTCGAGTTTACGTCTAGGAATGTTTTTAATAATGTTTTGAGACATTTTAAGGAGTTTGGTAAGCTTCGGGTAAATTTTAGAGGTCCAGGATTGAAATGATAATTTTTGGGTTTCCAGGGGCAAAATGGTCATTTTGCACCAGGGGTGAGATTTTAGTCCTAGCAGCGCCCTGAGCACAAATCATGATATTTTTAAATTTTCATGCATCACATTTACGATTTTTACGCTATTATAATAATTATCATGCATGTTTGGTTTAAAGGAATTAAGGAAGAGCACTCCGTCTCCACCGCGCCGCGTCAGTATTTCGTTTGTTTTCTGTCAAAACAAACCCAGGCATGTTTATATCTCCTTTGACTCTTCAATCAAGTCATATAGATATTTTTAAATTATCGCAAGTAAATGATTTTAATACAGGAGATTGAAATTTTTCAGATTTGCTGATGCCATTTAATTATATTACGTGCATAGAAATTTAAAATGTTCATTTTTGAGATTTATGCGATATTGCTTGTGGCCGTAGCACTATCATGGGAGACTTTGTAAATCCGGTCGCCAGTTACCGGTCAGTTTCAGTTTGTACCACCCAGTATACTGTGGCATTTTGTCTGATCAGACGAGCATATTTAAATCCGATCGCCAGTTATCGGTCCGGTCGCCAGTCACCGGTCATTTTGCAGTTTATATTAGTGCAGTGGCCCACTTGCGGATACCATAATCTCACCAGAAAATTATTACAAGTTATTTCATGACAGGGCTCCGAGGAGCAAACATTTTCACTATGATTTTCAGTTCAGTTATGCACGTATTATAATTGCTCATGATAAATTATTTTCACGATTATGCCTCATGACATGATAATTTTACTCCCATGTAAATTTTACTATATTATTTACTCGTTATTTACGATATATGCATGCTGAGTCTTTAGGCTCACTAGACTTGATTGTTGTAGGTACTGATGATGTCAGGACCGAGGGCGGGGACCAGTGAGCCAGCTCGAGTCGGCAGTAGTGGGACCCGAGGACCTCATTTTCTGCACTTACGATTTTATGCTCAAATATTTTATCTCTTGTTGAGTTATTTTAAATTGTTACTTTGCAAAACATTAAATTTCTTCCGCTGCTATTTTGAATATCAAACATTTTTATCAGTTTAACTTATGATTGAGACATTTTAATTATTTAAAAAGAAAATTTTTAATTTTCCGCAAATTTTCAAGCGCAAATTTTCGGGCCGTTACAGGTGTTGTGTATATCTGTGGTCCATGCCAGAAGAGTAAACAAACCCGTGTTGCGCACTCGGTGTTGCAACACTTTGGGACAACACAGTGCCTTGAACTCTTGCATATGGATATACTGGGTCCAATGGATGTTGAGAGTTTGGGTGGTAAGAAATATTCGTTTGTTTGTGTTGATGATTTTTCGCATTTTACTTGGGTAAGTTTTATTAGAGAAAAATCGGATACATTTGATGCTTTTAAGAAGTTGCATGCTAGGATAACAAATCTGTATGATATGAGGGTGGTTAAAATAAGAACCGATCATGGTGAGGAGTTCGAAAATTCTCATTTTGTTTCTTTGTGTCATAAGAAAGGTATCAGTCATGAATATTCATCTCCGAAGACCCCTCAAAAAATCGGCATAGCTGAAAGGAAAAATCGAACCCTCCTAGAAATGGCTCGGGTCATGCTTAGTTCTAAAAATGTGTCAAAATGTTTTTGGACCGAAGCTTTAAATACGGCATGTCACATTTCCAACCGTGTTTATTTAAGGAGTGGTTCTACAATGACCTCATATGAGATTATAATGGGAAGAAAACCAAACCTTAAATATTTTCATATTTTTGGATGTGTAGGTTATGTGTTGAATGATAGAGATCATCTAGCTAAATTTGATTCAAAAAATGATAAATGTCTTTTTCTTGGATACTCTACAAATGGTCGTGCTTATCGTGTATTTAATCTGAGAACTAGGACTACAATGGAATCAATTAACGTTGTGTTTGATGATCTTGCAGATCTAACAGTTAAAACACCAGAGGCTGATGTAGAAGAATGGCTGGATATAAGTGAGGCACTGACCAGAAACAGTGTTGAGTCTGGTGTTGAGACCAGTGAGGCAACACCAAGCACAACACCGCCTCTGAACCGAACAGAAACTGTGGATAATGATAACAATGATAATGATGATGTGGTGATTAATTGTGAAAGAGAAATTCTCAGCAAGATTCAGAAGAATCATCCATCATCACAAATCATTGGTGAATTAAATGATGGTGTGCAAACAAGAAACAAAGAAAATGTGGACTACTGCAAAATGATTGGTTTAATCTGTATGAGCTCCACGTTTTCCAGATAAGTCCTCGTGTTTTGTGTCTCAAATTGAACTCAAGAATAATAATAATGGCATTTTAAATGAGGAAGCCTATGTGAGTCAACCTAAGGGATTTGAAGATCCTCACCACGTGGATCATGTCTACAAATTGAAGAAGGCCTTGTATGGACTGAAACATGCTCCACAGACATGGTACGGTAGGTTAGCTGACAATCTGATAAACCTGAGCTTCAAACGAGGTGAGATTGACAAAACTCTTTTCATTCAAAAACTGAAATATGATATTTTGATCTATCAAATGTATGTAGATGATATTATTTTCAGTGCTTCATCTCAAATGCTTGTGAATAACTCTGTGGATTGCATGTCATCACAATTCGAAATGAGCATGGTAGAAGAACTAACTTTCTTTCTTGGATTGCAAGTTAAGCAATTGCATGATGGTATATTGTGACAACTCAAGTGTTTTAGACATTTCTAAGAATCCTGTTCAACACTCTCGAACAAAACACGTAGACATAAGACGTCACTTTATTTGAGATTTGGTTGAAAAAAGGCATAATTCACTGGAATTTGTTAGGACTGAGAATCAACTGGCTGATATATTCACGAAACCTTTGGATTTTGAGAGATTTTCCAATATTCGGAAATCTCTCAGCATGTGTGTACTTTTAAAAACATTTGTTCAGTGTTGTCCGCGGTGTTGCCAACACCAGAGACAACATCCGTTTGTGCATGACCATTACTAGGATATTAGGCATACTGCATATTCATAATCATCCTATTTATTTGTGCAATGACTGAACAGTGAAGGCAAATTTCTGAAAGGTACCCCTGAGTGTTCATACTTCCAATCGTATGTTGAGAAATAGATTTTGCTCAAATCCAAGGCATTGAGTAGTTGAGGACATTCATAAAAATCGTGATCTTGTCTAAAGTGAAAAGATGACTTGGAAAATGTGAGCAAAAGGAGAAAAACAGAAAAGAGGTAAATAAAAAAAATTGTTTAGAAGAAAATGGAAAAAGCTACCTAGAGGAGTCCATTGAAGACCGTTCTTCTAGTGTGGGAGCTACCACTTCTAAGTAAAAAATAATAATGGAAAAAGCTACCTAGGGGAGTCCATTGAAGACCGTTCTTCTAGTGTGCGAGCTACCATTTCTGATCAAAATAAAATTTTATGGAAGTTTGAATAAAACTCAGTGGTGTTGCCAGGAGGTGTTGCCAATACCATGTTCTGACACAGCACAGTTTATACACTGCCTGACATTTTGATAATTCATCATATTGGAGGCATATTTAGGGCATGCATACTGATTTTTGTTTCGTGAATTCATCATGTACAGTGACATATCAGTATTGACTCATGATGGTTGATGAAAACCTTGATTACCTAAATTTTGAATTTATGTGACTACTTGTGTCAGTGGGTTATAATCGACGTGGGTTTTCACATGATATTCTTTTGAAATCGTCGTAACACGAGTTTGAATCAATTTTTCTATTTTTTTTATAGAACCGTAATTAGTGTTTTGGGTAAATTTCGAACATATTACCTTCACCAGTGCAATTCTCTGGAGCTGAAGGATTGAATCGATTTTTTTTTGTAAGAGTAAATATGTTAAATGCCTGATAATTACTCTTGCTTGTTCTCATTTACCCTCACAATCTTTCTTTGCTCTTGTAATTTCTTTGTGGGCTTTTGTGCATAAATCCTGATCTACCATTATAATTTTCTCTCAAATTTTACAGGTGGCTGAAGATACTGCTGATGTTGAGTCCGATGTTGTCAACACCGCTGACAACACTGACTCTTTTGATAATGATAGATCGCGGAGTGTTTGCTACTGTCCAAATTGACTTTGATCCACAGTAGATTCAAAAGTTCAAAGAACTCATTGCTAACTACATGACTGAGTATAGTCTGTTTTTGGAAGTTGGCTTACATTCTGGCCAAAAAGGGGGAGAAGGAGAACAAAAATGACATGGTTCTATGGATGGTGCTGAAGCATCTCGAGTTGCTAATACTCTATCATTAATGCTGTTTTTGGGTTGCTTTGCGTAATTAATTAATTTCTCATTCGCATGTCATCTTATGTTTGCAGGTGTTTTAATGATGGTGTGGACAACACTGTCAACAACATCAGTGCTCTAACATGTTTAATTCAGGGGGAGATGAGCTTTAACTCAGGGGGAGACACACACTAATGCAGGGGGAGCTTAACTGACTGTGATGCTTATCAAGATTATCATTTTTGGATGTTTTGTCCAGAAAGACAAAAAGAGGGAGATTGAAAGAATAATTTATTCCTTTATTATTTTGCTAAATTGATAATATCAATTTAAGATTTTGCCTTTCTAGACTATAAGATATTTCTTGATTTATTTCTAGATTATAAATTTGTTTGATTTATTTCTAGGTGATAAGATCGGGGTTGATTTATCTCTAGATATTATAAGATTTGTTTTTAATATTACTTTTATATCTAAGATATTTTATCTTTGTTTAAAAGAGTTTAATATCTAATCAAATCTTGTTTCCATATTTTTTGTAGGACTCTTTTATGGAATATCTTTTAGGTCAAGCCATGGATAAAAAGATATATAGCCCTACAGCTGTACTAGGGAGTTTCAAAGTGTGCTTCCAGAGACTTTTCAGAGAGTTGGTAGAGAGGAGGCTTTTGAGAGACAAGTGGGGTAGTAGAAAGAGAAAGGCTTTGGAGAGAGAAAATGTGTGGTAGAGGGAGAATTGGACAGAGAGTTTTTTGTTGAGAAGAAAATCATTTTGCTCTGTAGATTTTCTGTGATCGGTGATCACTTTTGTAGGAGCTTTTCATGTGAGCCTTTTGGTGTGACTCTTTCGTGAGGTCGACAGAGGAGCGCATACACAGAAGAAAAATACGAAAGCCGAGCCTATTTTGATGAGACGCTTTTATTTATGCATCTAGTTTTGAGTATTGGTTTATTTTGATGCATGTTAATTCCTTGGAGTATCAAGGAATTTAGTTTTGTTATTTTCACTAGTATTGTTTTTTTGTGTAAACTGATTTACATATTTTTCTAGTGAAATTTTTGCCATGAGGCATCGCACGAGTATTCGTACTTGTGCATAATTTAAATCTTGTGTTAATTTATTAAATTTATATTTGTGTGTTAAATAATTAATTTCCGCTGCCGTGTTGTGTACAGTGTTGACAACACCGGACACAACACTAACTTCTGATACACACATTATAACATTTTAATTTATTACCTGTACAACAATTCCTTACAATCACCATCGTAACACTCTCAAAATCTCCTCGGGATAATAACAAAAGATCATCCGCATATGCCAAGTGATTTATTCGAAGATCTCGGCACTTTGGGTGGAAGCCGTATCTTGGTGATCTAGACATCTGTCTAATAAAGCGTGAAAGTACTTCAACACAAAGTGTAAATAAGAGATGAGATAGTGGATCACCTTGTCTCAGTCCCCGCATTCCTTTGAAATGACCATGGAAATAGCCGTTGATAGCAATCGAGTAGGAAGTGGTTGTCACGCATTCCATGATCCAACTTATAAAATTAGATGGAAGTTGTATCCAATTAGTACCACTTTCAAAAAAGACCAATCCACCGTGTCATATGCTTTTTGGATGTCAACTTTGAGAATACATCGTCATGAAACTCTCTTTCGAGCATACTTCCTCAAAAGTTCTTGAGCTAAATGTATGTTGTCAACAATGGATCTCCATTTAATGAACACAGCTTGGGCACTATCAATCAAGTCTCCCACAACAGCAGATAATCTGTTAGATAGAATTTTAGCTATTATTTTGTAAAACATAGTAAAAAAGCATATAGGCCTGTACTCATGCACCGAAGATGCATCAGCAGACTTTGGTATCAATGTAATTACAGCGTGGTTCCACTGTTTAAGCAATCGGCCAGTGGAGAAGAATTCAGATGCAGCAGCTATAACATCGTGCTTAATGATATCCCATGTTTTCTTGTAGAAAAACGAGCCAAAACTGATATGAATCTAGCCGGGCATGACATGCTAAATATTGCGATTCGAAGTTTCAAAGAATTCGGCATGCATAACAATGAAGTTAGAAGATATTTCAATGTTATTCAAGTGCTAAATGATGAAGAGGAAGCCAAATCAAGACCCGGAACCCGAGAGCCCCGCGCTAGAGCGGCCAAACTTCACCGCCCCAGCGCCAAAGACAATGTCCAGAAGGTGAAGTCCAGAGAGTCTCGCGCTAGGGCGGCCAAACTTCACCGCCCCAGCGCGCCTAGTCCAGCAGAGTTGGCACTAGGGCGGCCAAACTTCGCCGCCCCAGCACGCCGCAGCCGAGAATAATCTTTAGTTTCTTATTTTAGAGTCCTATTTGTTTTGGTAATTAGATTTTCATATCTTCTGATTTTGTAACAATATATGGACGAAAATTTGACATTATTATGGAGTTTAATAAAATTTGTGAGTTTTTCTCTCAATTTCAAAGCGTGGCTTTGTATACACATTCGTGTGATTCTCAAATCAAACTTATCAAAGTTTAACACTTTGTGGCATTTGTCGATTGTTCTTCACTCGGATTGTCAAAGACGAATTATTTGAAGGTTCGCTTGAATTTCGATTGTTATCTTCGTTAATATTTGTTGCTAAATTCTTCGTAATTTAGAAGTGAATATTACACCCTTACTTGTTCAAAAAGATCGGGAGGACACAACTGTTTCTTTGTTTCATCAAATCGAGGGCGTGACTCCGTTTTTGAGCGCATTTGCTTTTTTGTGGTCGAAGAATCGCATCATTTGGTATCAGAGCTTTAGGTTCCCTTTGATTCAAGTAAGTTTATCCTTTTTATTTTCAGATCTGTAGTTATCCTTGTTTGTTATTAGATCTGTTTTATCCGTTCGTTCTTCGTCTTTCGTGAATCGCTGATTCTCGAAATTATAAAAAAAAAAGATTACAAAATTTCGAGAATTGGCTATAGATTGGTTTTGCTATTTTGTTCTATTCTCTTGTGGGAGCCATATTCAAGTGCCTCTCAAAATCAAAAAAAAAAAAAAAATTATCGTGCTATTATTTACATTGCATCTTGTTCTTTTTTGTGAGTTATATTCAAGTGACTCACAATAAAATAAATAAATAAATATTTCAAATTTCTTGTTTTACGCAGTCCGTGTAAGTTAGTTTCCAAGTGTCGTGAAGTTTGAACTTGTGAGTTTGATGCACACAAGCTACAAAGCCTGAAAGCATACCCTACGAGAGAATTCTCAAAATCAAGTGAACTACTTGAGTGCGAGCGTTATTTCTTGGAGTGACGTGTGAGGTCTTGTAGTGAGGACAAAAAAAAAAAGGAGAAAAAAAGAGTGTTGAGTGAATTTTCATTGGAGTGACCAGTGAGAATTTGTTGTGAGGAAACTTTATTCTTTTATTGTTTTATACTAACATTTTATTATAGGTATAATGATTGACGATAGTCAATTTGAAACAATGTTAATGGGGTTGGATAAAATGTGGGAGAAGGAGTTTAAGCCACTACGTGAGAGGTATAGGCGATGTGAAGGAGAGGAGACCTATGATAGACAAGGTGATGAGAGTAGTCGAGATAGTGGGGTTGAAAGAATTAGAGCATTGCCTTTGCATCATGATGATGATAGGCGATGTGAGAAGAATAGAGGAGTGGGCAGAAGAGGTGAACGTGATGTGCATAGAGAGTCATTGACATCCACGTGGAGGACGAGCTTGGGGGAGAAAATCATTGCTAGTCCAATGGAGCCGTCGAGACGTGAAACTACAAGATATGAATATAAAGGTACATTTAAAATTTCAATTTCTCGTACTTGTGATATTATATGTTGTTGGTGTTTTGAGGTTGGGCATGATATCAGCCATTGCCCACGTGAGGAGGTAGAGTCGTCGGTTGAACTTAAATCTCAAGTGGAGGTTGAGATTGTTGGAGAATTTGGACATGAAGATGAGGTTGTTATGAGTCTAAACTAGCAGTTGAGGTTGTAGTGGAACATGAATTTGAGGTTGTGGATAATAGAGTTGACGATGGTATTCCTCGAGTGGGTGAGCTGAATGTTGTTGAACAATATACAGTGGTGGATGAATCATTAAATGGGGGAGAAGTGTTTAATTTGCCTACTATGGAGGTAAAGAATATGCAAGGAGGGACTATTGTACATAAACTCCTTGATGAACTAAATGTTTCATTGGTTCAATTGAATCCAAATGTCCTTGAGGATCAATTGAAAGTTACTAAAGAATTGAGTGAAAAAGAATTTAAAATGGCCGAAAGAAAGAGTGAACAAAAGAGTGAGATGTCCATAGAAAAGAAAAAAGAGAAAAAAGATGAAAAAGAAAAAGAGGCCAAAGAAAAGAAAAAGAAAAATAAATTAAAGGCCAAAAAGAGTGAAAAGAGTGAGGTTGAGAGTTGTTTATCCTTGAATAAACCCTTTCATGTACCTTTGTACAAAGTGATTTATTATCATTATGATGATATAGCCGGTTCAATCCCGAGCACAACTTCTTCTTTGCAGGATGATGGTGATGTCATGATGAGGAGGCGAGCAAGTGTTGCTGGTGTAAAAATGCAATGGGATGATCCAAATGACATTGGGTGCAATCAAGGTGAGGTAAGGTTAGTTGCCAACGTAACAACCATGAGGTATGATTTGCTTCCTTACCTTAATTCATTGATGTGTTATTTTCAAAATTTAAGAGGAGATGTTTAAAGGGATGATTTTAAGAGAGTTGATCGTATCTTATCTTTTGTCTCTAAATTTTATGAATGTGAGAACTATGAGAAGTTTCATGCATTGAGTTTGAACAGTGTTGCTTTTGGTGTCTCACGAGTTGTTAAGTTGGTGGGGATTGGTGGCTTCAAAATTTTATATGCATTAGACTTCAATTATTTTGATGTGGTAGATGATGACATATTGAATAGATCAAATTTAAATGTTGGTGATTGTGATTCTTCAAGAATTGTCAAATTGATGAGTTTTTGTTATGATAATGAATTGTATGCATTATGCTTAAATCTTCATGAGGTGTTAAATGATTACATGGATAGTACATTTAGTGTGTTCTATTTGCATGATTTATATTTGTGTGGGGATGGTATTGAGAGATTGATGGTTGGATATGATATTTGTTTCGTTCTTGATGAATATATGTTTAAAGAGAATAAATTCTTCATTCTATATTCATTGCATGAGTTACGTGCTAATGAGGCATATCTTGGTGGTTTAATTGCTGATAAAATGCATGATTATATGTGTTGGTTGCATATGAAACGACATGTTGAGGGTCATTGTGATACATGCATTACATATGGGAGAATGGCATGTCGACTGTATTCCTATGTCATGCATCAGTTATATCTTATTCCTAGTGAACTCTGGTCGTACATTATGGATTTTGTTATGTTGTTAACTAGGTCTAAGAAGGGGAGGAACTTAATTTTTGTGATACCTAATGGTATTTTATCGTTTAGTGTCATTTATTATTTGGTGTATGTTGAGGTTGATGAGTTGATAGTGAAAGCAACCGTGGAGTTAGGGATCAAAATGTTGATAACGCATGTGGCGATGGCATCTACACCCTTGTGTGAAAGGTAAGCATGTTGATAATTTAATTCTTTTTATTACTAACTTGCTTCGTTTTTGTGTAGGTCGCCAAGATTTGAGGACAAATCTTTTTGAAGAAGGGGAGCATGATATGAATCTGGCCGGGCATGACGTGATAAATATTGTGATTCAAAGTTTCAAAGAATTTGGCATGCATAACAATGAAGTTAGAAGATATTTCAATGTTATTCAAGTGCTAAATGATGAAGAGGAAGCCAAATCAAAACCCGGAACCCGAGAGCCCCGCGCTAGGGCGGCCAAACTTCACCGCCCCAGCGCGCCTAGTCCAGCAGAGTTGGCGCTAGGGCGGCCAAACTTCGGCGCCCCAGCGCGCCGCAGCCGAGAATAATCTTTAGTTTCCTATTTTAGAGTCCTATTTGTTTTGGTAATTAGATTTTCATATCTTCTGATTTTGTAACAATATATGGAGGAAAATTTGACATTATTATGGAGTTTAATAAAATTTTGAGTTTTTCTCCCAATTTTAAAGCGTGGCTTTGTATACACATTCATGTGTTTCTCAAATCAAACTTATCAAAGTTTAACACTTTGTGGCGTTTGTCGATTGTTCTTCACTCGGATTGTCAAAGACGAGTTCTTTGAAGGTTCGCTTGAATTTCGATTGTTATCTTCGTTAATATTTGTTGCTAAATTCTTCGTAATTTAGAGGTGAATATCTTCGTTAAATGTCCAATAATTAAATCCATAAAATTTCATGAACATTTTAAAAATCATAATTTAACATATCAAAATTCATAATCATCCATAATCATTGCAAATAAACATATTAGCATATAAAATAGCATTTAGGACACTGCCGTGACGTTTACTAATTTCTAGGTGTAAAAAATCGTTTTACCCCTGGATGTAAAATTTCCCGTTTTAGACATTTTCTTAATTTCATTGACACTAACATGTCCCAATAATTATTTAAGCCTACATGAGTTTTTCCATATTTTTATTTGGCTTAAATCGATTACTTTTAATTTATTCCTTAAATATGTCGTATTACTACGTTTTAATCCCGAATTAAACTAAAACTTAAAATAAAATTCCCAAATTAAAAACTTAGGCTTCTAATAATTATTTAAGCTTAAAACTAAATTTTCATAATTTTATGAAGCTTAAAACTAGACTTTTCAATTAACTTGTTAATTAGTGTTTCGTGCGACGATTAAATCCCGAATAAATTCAAAACTCAATATTTTGACCCCAAATTTTAAAAATAACCTTTTTATGATTTATTCTACCCTTCCAAGTCATGATCCACCCCCGTGGACCCTTGGATTTAAATTTAGCTTTATTATTTTCGTTTTGACACTTTATCGAACGCACCGAGCTATCTCCTAATTTACCCGAGCCACGCCCGAGCCGCCTCGGGCCAAAACCAAGCCAACCCATCTAGGGACCCTACTGTGCAAGACCAGCCCGAAAACCCGGCCCATGCTTGCACAAAACCTGCTGAAACTAGACCCCCTATATTCTGCATGTGTGCGTGAGTTTGTATTCTTAGTGTATTAGGTTCCCTTGCCAACTAGGACACCTCCAAGCTCTAACCACTCGACCCTTACGACCCTAACCTTCCCTAGACCATGCCCAGACCAAGACCAGACCGACCCAAGCCCTGGATGCGAGCAGCAATCTTCCTGAACTCTGCACAACAACCTGAGCTCATGGCTTCTCCCCATGGTTTCATGTTCTTGCTCGGCCCTAGCTAAATCAAACCATACTAGACCCTGAACCAACCCCTCTAGCATCCTTCTAGGACCCTAAGGACCTAACCTAGCCCAGCCCAAGCTCCCTGGCCGAGCCCTCCTCCCTGCACAAATTTCTGAAATCTGCACAGCCCCTTGGGCTTTCTCTCGGGTGGAGTCCTTCTCAACAAGGACTCATCCCTAGCCCATGGTCTCGAGTCCTAGCATGGCTAGGACTCTTCCCTTGACCCTACCACGTCCATAGCCAGGCCCTGGTCCCAACCAAGCCAAAGCCAAGCCCTTACACACCCAAAGCCGTGAGCCAAGAAACACTACAGTCCAAGCATGCTTCCAGCTTGTTTTGCCCCATGCTCTAAAACGTTTTTAGTGTGATCCTAGGACTTTATATTTTGTATAAACCATGCTTATTCATAACCTATATCATGGCAGCCCTTTAACACAAATCAAACATGATTTTTGAACCAAAACACAAGAGTTTACCACACACATAGGCATAGTTACGAAAATATCATGATGTGCAATTTGTTTTTCATGCAAAACATAATTAAATAAATACTATGGTGTGATGGATGAGTAAAAAAGGAGAATTATGGCATGCCTTTGCGTTTTTAACGCACGATTTTACGTTGACAAATCGAAGAACGGCGGAGAGAAGACGATGGCTTGAAACCCTTTCCAACTTTTGAACTTTTCTTCAAATTATTTTGTGTGTGTATCGTGTACAAGGGGGCTGGGGAGAATTTGAGTTGATTAAAATTGTGTGGCCGTTTGTAGTTGTGGAAATAATGGGGAGAAATTGCACTTTAAATAGCTAAATAAAAAACTAACCAAGCTTAGGCCCATTAGGTAGTTAATTAGGCCCATTAGGAGGTTAATTAAAATATTGAAAATAGCTTTCTTAAAATAAGTTTGTGAATTAAATAGCCGGGTTGCCAAAAAGCTCGTATTTTAGTTGAAAAACCAGCACCGATAAAATTTACGCCCCGGCGTATAAAATCACCTAAAAATCCCATATTTTCAAAAATAATAAAAAACATCTCCCAAATTTTAAGTAATTAAAAACAACTATTTAATAAAAATCATTTTCTATTTTTCAGCCATCGGTCTTCGTTCCTCGATCGCAATTTGAATAACCTTTAAAATATATTTTAATGCAATCATGTAGAAAAATATATTTTAAACATGTAAATATGCACAACAAAATTAATCCATGCAATTAAAACCATTAATTGAAATGAACAAGGAATTTAATAATTTGCGCATGTGGTTTGCGTGGACCTTTAAATTTTCGTGCCATTACAGCTCAATTGATGAAGAGCCCAGCTGACCATTTCAACTGAAGCAGTGAAATCAGTTCAGCTGACGAGCCAACTGATTTCACAAAACCAGTTCAAAATCAGTTCAACATACCAGTTTAGAACATCAGTGAAGAATCAATCAGTTCGCAAAACACGACAAGCTTATTTAAATGGAATCTAGATGTGCGCATTAAGGAAAATATTTTGTCCATTCAAAGGACAATAACAGACGTTGCAGCAGAGATTAAAGCCAAAACATTCCAGAATTGCTGTCAGAAAGTACAGACATATTTCAAGGAACAGATTCAAATTGCAACGAACATATTTGATGAGTCTTGGTGCACGGTCACGTTGCCTCTATAAATACAAGAACAAGACCATCAAGAAAATATATGAGTGTGTGAATAACATAAGAGAAAAGAAGAAGCGCACATATAATGCACATCAGCTTACAAGAAGCAATCAACACATATTAGAGGGAATACTTCAAAGTGTTATCAGTTTAGTGTAGAAGCATTTTTCCCTTAGTGTGTGAGAACACTTTCGTGTTGTATTCATATATCAGTTCTCACACGCGCACACGCACACCATCACTCACATAAACAGAAAATAGAGCGTATTTATAAGTTGAGTGAGTCTTCACACAAAGACAATAAACTTGTGTATGTAGTATTTAACACATAGACGTAAAACAAGTGTTGGCTGAAAGTGTTGCCTTCAGTCCAGACTAGGAGTTCAATTATGAAGTAGGGTAAGTCCTAAACTGAGTAGGTTTGTACAAGTTGTTTTATAAATCAATGTCTTCTAGTAGATCCTACCCGAAGTGGTAAAAGGGGCGACGTAAAAGCAGTTGAAGTCTCCGAACATCCATAAGCATATCTTGTGTACTTAACTGTATAACTTTTGTTTTCAAACTGATTTGATCATTTCGAGTAGTTATCAGTTTAGTTCTCACCATAAATGAACTGGTACATGCAAGAACTGATCTCTCTCATTTCAGTTATTCAGTTTACACAAGGTAAAAGGCTTTCAAAATAATCAGTTTTCTTAAAAATGAATTATTTCGAGTATTTTTCGCTTGGTTTAAAACCAAACTCGATCTAATTCATCGATGTTAACATTCTTAGAACACGAGCTATTGAAGCTCATGGAGAATATTGTGTTTGAAGCACCTTCACAGGTGTTCGAACCGATCCATCACAAAGTACACAATATTGATCTTTAATCGATCTGAAGGGAAACAGAGTATGTGTAAAACAACTTAAAGATGAATCTTTTGAAGGATGTTGAAACGTCCACTACTTTTTAACTTTAAAATCCTATAAAAAAATTTGATACATAATTTCAAAATTCACCAATTAAAATAAAGTAAAAAATTTCCATAAATCCAAATAATTTAACATTTAAAATCTCAAGTGCATAAAAATACCTAAATCTTCAATTAATAAAAATTCAACTCTAACCTTTAACATTATCATAATAATTTCAAAATAACGCATAAAAATCTTTATTAAATCATTAACAAAATATTTATAATTTTTAACTAACAAGCTAATGCGGAAAACAAAGGCCCTCGAGAGTGTACTGCAAGACTCGATCCACTCAAGCGTCAACGCCTCCCTCAATATCATCATCACATGCATCATTCAATTCTAATGAGTGTAATGACTCAGCACGTTCTAAACAGGAGTAACAAATAATACATATACAAACACGTGCATTAAAATTATAATTTTATTTAAAATAACATTTTTATCATAAATAAATCATAAATCGTAAAATTGTAAAGCTTTCAATCATTTATCATTTTGGATGAAGTTTGATCCTTGAAAGTGATTAGCCTTTATCCTCTGGTCGACTGATCAGTCTTAGCTCACCATTGCACATGGGGACGGGTACTAGCACCGGCGTAAAATAGAAATACAATCGTTGGGCTCCCTCAGGTGCATTTTCCCGTAAACGGGCTCCCTCTAACGCCTTCTCCCACACGATATTCCCAAAAAACATATATCATATCCTCTTTGTCACACTCAATTCACATATTTCATGAAACGTCCACTACTTTTTAGCTTTAAAATTCTACTCAATTTTTTTTAAATGCATAAAAATCGAAAATCAATAATTTAAATAACTTAACCTTTCCATAAATCAAAATAATTTAACATTTAAAATCTCAAGTGCATAAAAATCCCTAAATCGTCGATTACCAAATTCATCTTCCACTTTTAACATGAACCAACTAACTTCAAAATAAAGCATAAAAATCTCTAATAAAAGCATTAACATAATCTTTTAAAACTTTGACTATCAAGTTAGTGCGGAAATAAATATCTTTTGGAATTGTACTGACGAATTCGATCCACTCAAGTGTCAGCGCCTGCCTCAATATCATCATACACATGCAACATTCAAGCCTAATGAGTCTAATGACTCAACACGTTCTAAACAAGAGTAACAAATAATACATATTGATTTGATTCTTCAAACCACGAAAAGCAAACGCACTCAAACACGGAAGAGCAAATGCGCTCAATAACGGAGTCACACCCTCGATTCGATGACATAAAGAAACAGTTGTGTTGTCCCGATCTTTTTGACACAAGTAAGGTTGTATATTCACCTCTAAATTACGAATAATTTAGCAATAAATAATAACAAAGATAAACCAATTGAAATTCAAGAAAACCTTCAAATAACTCGTCTTTAACAATCCGAGTGAAGAACAATTGACAAACGCCACAAAGTATTAAACTTTGATAAATTTGATTCGAGAAACACACAAAGGTGTATACAAAGCCAAGCTTTGAAAATTGCGAGAAAAACTCTATCAATCTGATTAAAATCAAAATGATGTGTTCAAAATTGTTTACAATGAACAATTTTCGCCCATATATTGTTCAAAAGATATTCAAAATTGTTCAAAAGATACTCAAAAATCTAGTTACCAAACTAATTAGATTCTAAAATAGGAAATAAAGATATTGCTCGCAGCAGGGCGCGCTCGGGCGCGAGATTCTACCGCTCGGGCATGGGGTCTTCTAGACAGGTCACGCTCGGGCGGTAAGATGTTACCGCTCGGACGCCAGGTCTTCTGGGCTTCATGTTGTGGACAGTGACTTTGGCACTCTGGCAGTAGGATTTTACGGCTCCGGGCGCCGGGCACGCGCTCGGGTGCGAACTTTTACCCCCCGCCCTAGCGCGGAGCTCTCGGGTCTGGAGTTCTGAATTGACATCGTCTTCATAATTTAGCTCTTGAATAACAGTGAAATGTCTTCCAACTTCATTGCTATGCATGTCGACTTCTTTGAAGCTTCGAATCGCAAGATTTAGCACGTCATGTCCGGCCAGATTCATATCATATATACAAGCACATGCATTAAATCATAATTTTATTTAAAATAACATTTTTATCATAAATAAATCATAAATCGTAAAATCGTAAAGCTTTCAATTATTTATCATTTTGGATGAAATTTAATCCTTGAAAGTGACTAGCCTTTTATCATCTGGCCGACTGCTCAGTCTTAGCTCACCATTGCGTATGGGGATGGGGAGTAGGCACCGACGTATAATGGAAATACGATCGTTGGGCTCTCTCTGGGGTCTTGTCCCGTAAATGGGCTCTCTCTGAGGTTTTTTCCCTCACGATATTTCCAAAAATCATATATCATATATCCTCTTTGTCACAGTCTATTCACATCCTTTAAAAGAATTTTTCCTTCTCTTTTTTAAATCATAAAATATCACGTATTTCCAAAAATAGCATTTTTTTTGCACAACTTTACCATAAATCTTAAAATATCATATTTTCATCAAAACCATCATAATATATCATTTAACACCATTTACGTACTACTCAAGTGTAAAATGACCATTTTGTCCCTAGACGTAAAATTTCGCGATTTTGACATTTTATTACTGTCATTGACTATAGACCATCCCCAGATAATTATTTAAGCTCAAATTTAATTTTTGATATTTTTATTTAGCTTAAATTCGATTCTTTAGATTTAATTTTCTATTTACTAATTCGTGAAGCATTTAATTCCCGAATTAATTCAAACTTTCTTCTTAAATTCTAAACATAGACTTTTATTACCTAAATCACCCTCATCAACCATGAATCGACCCCCGTGGACAAGGTTCAATCCTTTCCTTTTCCCTAGCCCTATTTCGAACATAAGCTTGTTTCCTTCGAGCCATTCCCCTTTTTCTCGAATAACACCCGAGCCACCTCGAGCCAACCCCTGACCAGACCACCTAGGTACCATATTGGCAAGCCCTGACCCATTTAACCAGCCCCTAGCTTACGCCACCAGTTCTAGTATGAGCTGCGCCGAGACTTGGAACTAGGATTCCAACTCAACGAAGACTCTTCACCCGAGCCACCACTCGAGCCCAAAGCCTCCTGACCCTCATTGGACCACCCTCAGACCTAGCTTAGACCACCATAGCCAAGCCCTGACCCTCACGCATCAACCGATCGCGGCATACAATCGATGCGCGTGGGAAGAGTCCATGCGATCATGGACTCTTCCTTATCGACAAACCACAGGTCCTAGCTTTGCTAGGACACTACAAAACCCTTAAAAATTACCCTCACCGAGCCCCAGCCCAACCCTGGCCAAGCCCCCGATGCACAACCCACATAGCCGAGCCATCTTCCCATCAGTTATATTAGGAAACCCTAGGACTCTCCTATCTTGGTCAAGCTCGATTTCCAGCATGTATTTTATCTCTTGACGACTCTTTTCTCGTCCCTTAAACACCTTCTATTGGGAGCGTGTCCTTAGGAATCATAGCGCTTAATAAACAAGCGTAAAATCATTAAAACTTTGAAAATAATCGTTATATTGTTAAACCCATCGAACGTATATATATTTCATGCAAAATAAATAAAATCATGCATAATATTGTTTGAATGACACGTCAAAGGATTTAGATATGCACCTTTGGGTTTTAGAACGCTCGAAAATACGATCGTCGACATGGGGTGCGAGGAAGAACGAACGGGCGACAAAGACTCCTTGTTTTCTTCCCTTAAGATTTTTCAAAATTTAGTGTGTGTATTGTGTGTGAGGATCGGCTGATTATGATGTTTAGAAGTCTGGGTTTTCTATTTTATATATTTTAATTTGCATGATAATGAGTTGGGTTTTGGGCTTTTAAGTTTAGGAGCAATTGGGCCTACTTATCCTAGTTAAATTGTGCCCAGTAACACCTATTTAATTGAAAAATAAAAGTTTATGAAAATTAGTTTTAAAAAATAATGCATTGGATATTTTAAAAGTCTTTCATTTGCTAAAAATCGGCTTCCTGGATAAAATCATGATCGTCTCGTAAAATAATTTGAACTCTATCATTTTTAGAAAAAATAATATTTTTAATCATATTAAGAAGCCTTGAAAATATTTATTGAAAAATATTTATTTTGTCTCGGTCGTCCCCGGTCTCCTTTCCCCAGCCTATTATCGAAATTCGGATAAAATCTACAATTTCTCTTGAAACCATGCCATATAATAATTTAATCATGCATTCATACCTTTAATCATATAATATACATCATGAAAACATTTAAAATTAATTATGCAAAGCAACTAAGCAATTTAAATTGTTTGCATGTATGTGATCTACGTAGGTTGAATTTTGGACGTCACACTTCAAAATATTTTTCTTCTCCTTTTATCAGAAAATATCGTATCATTTCCACCTTTAAAAAATAGCATTTAACAGTAAATTACACAACTTTACCATAAATCATAAAATCTCATATTTTCATCGTAAACATTTTAAAATATCATTTAATATGTGATCCCTTGGGACACTGCCAACGCTTTTCGTACTACCCAGGTGTCAAATGACTATTTTGCCCCTGGACTTAATATTTTTTGATTTTGAATTTTTCTCACTTTTATTGACTCGAGACTATCCCAAATAATTATTTAAGTTTAAATTTCATTTTTTATATTTTTATTTAACATAAAATCGGGATTTTTTATTTAATTTTTTAATTAATAATTTGTAAAGTGTTTTAATTTCGAATAAATCCCAAATTTTAAATTTTCTTCCCAAACTTTAAATATAGACTTTTCATTCCTAAAATATCGTTGTGAACCATGAACCGAGCCCCCGTGGACCATGGTTCGAACCACTTTCTCTTGTAGGCCAAAACCGAACCCTATCCTACATATGTATAGCCACGACTCGATTCTCTCTAACCACCACCGATCCAACTTGGACCAGACCGTTATCAGACCCTCTTGGACCATTCCCGACCTAGCCTAGACCAACGCACCATCCCACAGCCCTCAGCCAAGTCGCGCGCACCCTTGCATGCAAGCCCCTCGATCACGGCTCTTTTTTTTTTCTTCGATTAACCATGTACCAGCCGTCTAGGAACCCAACTAGGACTCTACTAGACCTTACCGGACCAACCCTATATAGCCTCAACCAAGCTGCGAGCCCCTTGCCCGTGGCTTCACCAAGTGCGTATGGGGAGGAGTCCTAGTTCACATGGACTCTTCCCTAGCATGGCTAGGACCTAGCCGCTGCACTCAAGTCCTAGCCATGCTAGAAATATTCCAAACCCTTGATTACATCCAGCCTAGCCCCTAGTGAATCCCTGACTGAGCCACTTGTATCCATGGACCGAGCCGCTCGAGTTATTCACGTGGGGACACTTCGAAACCCTAGGTTCCTCCCTCCTTAGCCAAATCGATTCTAGCCTCCATTTCTCCCTTGAATCATTCATGTTCCACTCATTAAACATCCTACGTTGGCAACGTACACGTTGGAAATCATAACACGTTCATATATACATATAAAAAACTTCAAAACTTTAAAAATAATCGTCAAAACGATAAGCACTTTGAACTCCAATATTTTTCATGCTAAAATAAATAAAACATTCATAATTTGGATTGAATGATGCGTCAAAATAATTTAGAAACGTGCCTTTGCATTTTAGAATATTCGAATATACGATCGTTGGTGTGGGGCGCGAAGAAGATCGAACGGGCGACGAAGACTCCTTGTTTTCTCCCTCTCCAATTTTTCGAAAATTAGGTGTTTGTGGAGTGTGTGATTTTGGCTTATATGTTGTACAAAAGACTTAGTTTTCTATTTTATAGATTTTAATTCACATGATAATGGGCTTGGGTTTTGGCCTTAGAGTTTAGGTGCAATTGAGCCTACTAATCTTAGGTAAATTAGGCCAAGTAACACCTGTTTAATTGAAAAATAAAAGTTTATAAAAATTAGTTTTCAAAAATAATAATTTTGATCTTTTAATAATCTCTCGTTATCTCAAAATTGGCTTCCCGGATAAAATCGAGCTCGTCACGTAACATAATTTGAACTCTATCATTTTTTAGAAAAATTTAATCATATTTAATCATATTAGTAATAGCTGATCGTTCGTTTCATTTATTATGAATTATGGTATGTTATGGTCATGGTTTATGGCTTTATGTTATGATATTAATGTTATAAAATGGATTAGATAATTGATGGGTAGAATAGAAGGTTGAATTTGAGTTAAATAGGTAATGGAAGTGCTGAAACGGTGTGAAATTGTGGCAGTAGTTGTGGTTTTTAGCATAATGTTTTGTATATTGATCCAATTGATGTGAAACCACTTTCATTAGAAAGATAAGATATAAGGCTATAACTTTCATGTTTTGAGTTTGTTCAAATCATTAGGAAAGACGAGCCAAAAGCGCCCCGAAGTGTGTCGTGTGTATCGTCGTTCCTACAATGACACATGTTGGGAGAATGAGAATAATTTTTTACTCAGACTTTCAAATGATCGGAGGCTAATTGGAGATGCAAGCCAAGACAAAGGGCTACAACTTTCCTGTTTACCACTTTTTCTAATTCTGAAGGGAAGAGGCGTTTCAGAAGCAATTTTTACAATAGCTATGCACAGAGCGCGCCCGAGCGGTAAGATTTGACCGCCCGAGCGCGGCTTGTTCTGGATTTTTGGGTTCTCGGCAGTATGGTCCGCGCTAGGGAGGCAATATGTGACCGCCCGAGCGCCCAGCAAGTTAAAAAAATGTTTTGAGGATTTGGAAGGCTTTTAATAATGTTGTGTCACTTTTTCCTCATTTTCTCCCTTTTTCCTTCTCTTCTCTCCATCGGTTAGTGCCAGAGTTCCTCATTTCTCTTCAATCCAACTTCTTCCAAGACATTAATCTTTGATTGAAATCTTAATCTTTGCTTGGAGCTTAGACGTTCTTCTCCTCAAGAGTTTAGGAGCAAGGTAAGAAAGCTATTCCATGGGATAGTGATTGAAAGAAAAATATTGGGTTGTTTGGTTTGAATTTTGAGGTAAGGTTGTTAATATAATGATTGATGGTATTATTAATATTATTGTGTTGTAGGAATCCCTCAAGAGCTTAGCAACCACTTGTGCATTGGGCTGTAAGTATATTCTTGTTTGAATGCATCTCATGAACTATGTATATGAAAAATGATGTTTTAAATGATTTTAGCTCCTTTAACTAATTGAGTATGTATATTGTATGTATTGATAAATTGAAAAGAAATGGAATTGATGCCAAGGGCAAAGTAAAGGAGCTAAGGTTTTAGCACGCACATCACATGTTTGATAAAATGTTTCAATGAATGTTTTTATGGCTTGATGTTTAAATGATATAGTGGTGTTACATTTGGTAATTCTAAACCCACACGATGGAAGTTGATCAACATGATGACATGTACAGTAACTGATTTTGACTTAGACGTAGATGTATACCATCGACGGATGACCTATCAATGCCATGCAAAGGAAAAGAAAGTAATGTTTTATGGAATCCCATCTTATAATTGAAAGCGGACCGGTTACGGTGGCCGGAAGCACAACGGAAGTCAAAAATTTTAATTTTCTACAAGAAATTTTCGGCCACCCCTAGGTTTGTGCAATATTTACAAGATAACACCATACATAGGATGTTAGAAAGATTACCTTTCAACCTCTTGAGGTTGATGTTTGGCTCCAACTTTGTTGGGAACCATTTAGAATATACAGTATTACAAATATGAGTTTCATGATACTCATCATATGAGCATCTCATATTCTTTCTACTATATGTATATTCAAGGACTTTATCTATGCAACTCGAATGGGTATAAAGATAAAGATGCGCCAAATTAATAAATTCAAATATTATTAAAATAAAGATAGTTTATACAAAGAGTTTCATCGTGAACAGTCGGCCAACACTTGGCTCGACGTGCACCTACTCTAACAATCTCCCACTTGCACTAGAGCCAACTACCCATATACTTTAGACCCATTGATTCGCGATGCTTCTCGAATGATGGTCCTGGTAAAGGCTTAGTTAGTGGATCAGCAACATTATCTGCGGAGCCGACTTTGTCGATCGACACTTCTCCTCGTTCCACAATCTCTCTGAGGATGTGGTACTTTCTCAATACGTGTTTGGACTTCTGATGAGACCTTGGCTCCTTCGCCTGAGCTATGGCTCCCGTGTTGTCACACATCACCGGGATAGGAGCAACTCCATTAGGAATGACGCCCAACTCTTGGACGAAATTCCTAATCCAAACAGCCTCCTTTGCTGCAGCCGATGCACCAATGTATTCTGTCTCAGTGGTAGAATCCGCAGTACTGTCTTGCTTGGAACTCTTCCAAGAGACAGCACCACCATTGAGCATGAATATGAATCCGGAGGTTGACTTCGAGTCATCGATATCGCTTTGGAAGCTAGAGTCGGTATAGCCTTCCAATTTCAGTTCTCCACCCCCATAGACCAAGAACAATTTATTGGTCCTTCTCAAATACTTGAGGATGTCTTTCACAGCTTTCCAGTGTGGAAGACCAGGGTTGGATTGATATCTACTCACTACACTTAGTGCAAATGCCACGTCAGGACGTGTAGATATCATCCCATACATGATACTACCAATAGCCGAAGCATACGGAATTCGTGTCATCGCCTCTATCTCTGCATCAGTCTTGGGAGACATAGACTTGGATAGGGACACGCCATGACACATTGGTAGATGTCCTCTCTTGGACTCATCCATCGAGAACCGCTTCACGATGGTATCAATGTATGTGGACTGGGTGAGACCAAGCAATCTTCTTGATCTATCTCTATAGATCTGTATTCCCAATACAAAAGATGCTTCAGCCCAAGTCCTGCATTGAGAACTTACTTGCTAACCATATCTTAGTTGATTGCAACATTCCTACATCATTCCCAATGAGTAGAATGTCATCAACATAAAGAACAAGGAATTTCACAGCACTCCCACTGACCTTCTTATACACACAGGGTTCCTCAGGATTCTTAGTAAAACCAAACTCTTTGATTGTACTATCGAATCTGAGGTTCCAGCTCCTAGATGCCTGCTTAAGACCATAAATAGATCTTTGAAGTTTGCATACCATATGCTCACTTCCGATAGATGTAAACCCTTCAGGTTGAGACATGTAAATCTCTTCCTTAATATCCCCATTAAGGAAGGCAGTCTTGACATCCACTGTCATATCTCATAGTCATACCATGCAGCTATGGCTAGCAAAATCCTAATGGACTTGAACATTGCAACTGGAGAAAAGGTTTCCTCATAGTCAACACCTTGCCTTTAAGTATACCCTTTTGCTACCAATCGCGCCTTGAAGGTCAATACCTTCCCATCCGCCCCAAGTTTCCTCTTGTAAATCCATTTACACCCTATGGGAACAATTCCCTCAGGTGGATCCACGAGATTCCTCACTTGGTTTGAATGCATGGAATTCATCTCAGATTCCATTGCTTCAAGCCATTTGGATGAATCGGCATCAGATAACGCTTCCTTGAAGGTCCTTGGATCACATTCAAGGTTAGGCTCATCATGGCCCTCTTCAAGAAGCAGACCATACCTCATAGGTGGTCTCGAGACTCTCTCGGTTCTTCTAGGAGCTTGTATCTCCTCTCTTGGCTTCTCGGGTGTGGGTTCTACAACTGTGGGTGTCTCTCGAACCTCTTCGAGTTCTATCATCTTGCCTTTTCTATCCAATAGAAATTCCTTTTCCAAAAAGGTTGCGTTCCTAGAAACAAACACCTTTGTTTCTTGGGGATGATAGAAGTAATATCCAACTGAATTCCTTGGATATCACACAAAGTAGCATAAAATGGATCGACAATCCAATTTATATCCCACTGTCTGCTTCACATAAGCAGGACACCCCCATATTCTAAGATAAGAATACTTGGGAGGCTTACCCATCCATATCTCATATGGAGTCTTGTCAACTGCCATTGTATGGACATTGTTCAACAACAGTGCCGCTGTTTCAAGCGCATATCCCCAAAAGGATGGCGGCAACTCCGTGAACCCCATCATAGACCGAACCATGTCCATCAAAGTTCGGTTACGACGCTCCGAAACACCATTCAACTGTGGGGTAGCGAGCGGAGTCCACTACGAGAGAATCCCATTCTCCCGAAGATACTCTTGGAACTCGGCACTCAAGTACTCACCACCTCGATCCGATCGAAGTGTCTTGATGCTTCGTCCCAATTGCTTCTCTACTTCACTTCTGAATTCTTTGAACCTTTCAAAGGCTTCAGACTTGTATTTCATCAAATACACATATCCATACCTCGAAAAGTCATCGGTAAAGGTGATGAAGTAGGCATGTCCATGCTTAGTAGTGATGCTAAGCGGACCGCACACATCGGTATGGATCAAATCCAATAACCCTTTGGCTCGCTCCGCATGGCCCTTAAAGGGAATTTTGGTCATCTTTCCTTTTAGACAGGATTCACAAGTTGTGAGAGCATTAATATCGGACATATCAAACATGCCAACTCCCACTAGCTTGTTCATCCTTCTTGAGGAAATATGTCCTAATCGAGCATGCCATAATTGTGCCGAATTAAGAGTATCTTGTTTGCGCTTATTTGTTGTTGTTATTGCTTGGACATTGTTTAGTGGAATATCTTTCAATTTTAAGGTGTAGAGATTGTTTTATAGTTCTCCGGTACCAACTAAACATTCATTCTTGTAAATATTGCAAACACCTTTGCCAAATAAACAAGAAAATCCATCAATATCAAGCATAGGAATGGAAATAATGTTTTTGATCAAGTCTGGTACGAACAAAACATATCATAATACAATCTTAAAATCATTGTTCAAAATTAAACAAACATCTCCTATGGCCTTGGCAGCAACTCTTGCTTCATTGCCCATTCTCAAGAAGGTCTCACCCTCTCGGAGCCTTCTACTTCTTCCCATCACCTGCAAATCATTACAGAGATGTGAGCCACAGCCGGTATCCAATACCCAAGAAGTAGAGTTAATCGAGATATTTACTTCAATAAAGAACATACCTTTGCCAGAACCCTTCTGCGCAAGATATTCCCTGCAGTTACGCCTCCAATGTCCAGGCTTCTTGCAGTGATGACAGATGTCAACTGTCTTCTCAGCCTTGGCTGGCGCGGCTGCCACTACGGGACTCGGAGTCTGCCTCTTCAAGGGCACGCTCTTCTTGGGGCGCTGGAAAGAACGCTTCTTTCCCTTCCCAGGTGGACCGGTCTTCGTGCCAGATGAAGAGCCCACATAAAGAACCGGCTTCTCTTTTTGATTGTGGACTCAAAGGTCACAAGCATGTTCACCAACTCTTCAAGGCTTGGCTCAAGCTTGTTCATATTGAAATTCACCACAAAAGGATTGAATGAGCTCGGCAGTGACAACAGTAGCACGTCGGTGGTCAACTCCGAAGGCAAGATCAAATCCATGCCAACGAGCTTATCCACGAGCCCAATCAACTTTAGGCCATGCTCATGGACCGAAGCCCCATCTCGCATGCGTAAAGTGATGAGCTCCTTGACTGTGGCATGCCTTAGAGGCCGAGTCTGCTCACCAAAGAGCTCCTTGAGGTGCATATGAATGTCAGCAGCATTCTTAGCATCCTCGAATCGCCTCTGCAGCTCATCGTTCATCGAAGCCTGCATATAACACCTCGCCTTCAAGTGATGGTCGCACCAATCCTTGTAGGTCTGCAATTCCTCAGGAGTGCAGCTAGTCGGAGCCTCAGCAGGGGGCGACTCAGTCAGTGTGTATGCAATTTTATCCGAGTTCAAGACGATCTTTAGATTTCTTAGCCAAGTGATATAGTTAGGTCCGGTTAGAACGTGTTTTTCGAGAATAACCGAAAAAGGGTTGCGAATTGATGACATTGTCAAAGATTTGTACTGAAAAGTAAAACAGATAAATGTTAATGACTATTTTAAAATATTTAATAAGATATAAAGTTTGGACTTCTACTTTATAAATTATCGCTCCCACTGTTTTGACATTTTCACTACCCTCTAGTGAAAACGGGAAACACTTTCCTCAGTAGGTACGTAAGGTCCAATTAGCGAATTGTGATCCCGAATAATATCAGCCAATCACAATTCCTAAAAGGTAGTTTCCAATTGCATCGCCATGCAACCCTCTACGTATACTTTTGTCTCACGTTTGATTAGGACCCAATAATATGACGTCGTTCATCTTTACGTGTCAAGCCTAACCCATCGATATTGAACCTTAATGGACGGTCGCCATGAGTTCCCTCAATAATATGAGCCGAAATCATGGGAGTTCCACGTAGTTCACATCACAATGTCAATGGATGTCACAGCTTTCCGGTACCCAGGGCCCCCTCAATAATATGAGCCGAGCCCCGAGTACGGGTAGCGTTCATCATGCATCCATTGTCGATGGAAGACAAGGAAATTATAAACAAATTTATAATTCCCTTTTTCGGGCTTGATATTAATTTTGAATCTTATTCAAAATGAGGGTTTTTAATTTTGAAAGGTCTCATCATTAATTTTATTTAAAAGCTCGCCATGTTTGATCGTATGTTTGCCGGATTCATGCAACTTTGTTATTATAATAATAACGCACATACTCATTATTTATAACATATCATGCATATATTATAAATAGAAAACAATACAAGGATGATCAATCGCCCCAAGTACTAATGGCCCGTGTGAGCTAAACACGGGCCTAGGTCCAATCCTAGGGTAAATGCACGGGATGCAAATGCAACTATATTATTACATTAGCATCCAATATTACATGTCTTCGATCTTCATAATCACCAAGGCCACCGTCTTCCAATCTTGATCTTCCACTATTCTAATATTTACAATTAAATATCCATGGCACATAGGGATACATCTCATGGGGGTGGGAACGGGCCATAAACCAAGCCCACTTTAAATTGATAATTATTACAATCATACAACACAAATATCCTAGCATACACCTAGCAAATTGGGCTTGGGCTTTTGATCATCCTTCATGCATAATATCACATATCATACACCATCAATTAATTATCACAATAATTAATTGATCCAATATTATATATCTTGATCCAATCACTAACCGCCACAATTATAAATTAAATTAACAAAGTATACAAACACCTTTGTCTACTTTCAAATTAATTTATTTATAATCGAATTTCTTGTAAATCACAATTTACTATAAATAATTAAAGTCCTACTTCAATTATTTATTTTATGAGAAAATATATGCAACAATTGTAAATTTAAACTTAAGGGCCCAAAACTCATTTTTCACCAAAAATATTTTGGCCCATTTAAATTTCACAAAATATGTTGATCATCTAATGGCCCAACAACTCAAGGCCCATGACACTAAGATTGTCCAAAACACTTTTGGAAACCCTAGTCGTCATCGCCGTCGCCGGAGCTCCGTCGCCGGATTCCGGCAACAAAAAATTTTTTTTTTTATTTTAAAATTGAAACTTTCGGGCAGCCCGAAGGCTGCCCCATATGCTACCCGAAATTCTCGGGCAGCCCGAGATTTCACGGGCAGCAACAAGCTGCCCGAAATATTTTTTTTTTTTTGTTTTGTTTCAAAATTTTCGGCCTTGATGATTTATATGCACAAAAATTCTCAAGCGGTTAGAAATCGATCTCAACATAATATTATGCAAATATTACACAAAAACCGTAACCTTAGCTCGGATACCACTTGAAAGCGGAACGGTTACGGTGGCCGGAAGCGCAACGGAAGTCAAAAATTTTAATTTTCTACAAGAAATTTTCGGCCACCCCTAGGTTTGTGCAATATTTACAAGATAACACCATACATAGGATGTTAGAAAGATTACCTATCAACCTCTTGAGGTTGATGTTTGGCTCCAACTTTGTTGTGAACAACAAAGCTCTTGATGGATGAAAATCTACAAGCTTACACCTCCAAAATTAAGCCCACCACTTGCAATGTAAATCCCTTCTTGTTTTGCACTAGAAAAACAAGAAGATTTTTCAAGGAGAAGACTTTTATTCTCCAACACTTGAAGAACAAAAGAGAGAAAAATTTTGTGAGAGAAACTCTCAAAAATTTCGGCCAAGGTGAATAATGGGAGGAGGGAGAAATTTTCTTGGTTTTGATAAAAGTTGACTTGCATGCCATGCAATATTTTATTCAAAAGTATTCTCCAACCCTTGATCTCCCAAGCATGCAAACCCTAGTGGGCTTGCAACTTTTGCAAGGCCCATGGACTTTTAATTGTCTCAAACATTTTGAGCCCAACTAGACATTACTTGATTTTACTCAAGCCCACTAGTTAAATAATTATTTCCAATTGGGCTCTACAAGGCCCAATGTTATTTAATTAATCCAACACTTGAATTAATTAATTATTTGGACTCTACTAGGCCCACTAGTGTTTAATTAATTCCACACTTGAATTAATTTAGTTAAGTCCATAATAATGTTTATGAAAATCACAATTTTCAAATACATTATTCAATTGGCCAAATTTTAATTTAGGAACACTTCCATTAATTAAAATTTATATTTCTCTCATACTTCTATTTTTCTTTACGCTTATAAACACATTTATAAGTCGTTCAACACATTGAACTATTTTACTTCTCATCGGGATTTACAAAGCAAGTACTTGTGTGGCCCTCAATGGTTCATTGATACGACTAGCCGTGGGTTCACATCTCCATGTGATTCGGACTAAACATGTCCTTATTCGAGCATACCCCAATTGCTCCATTCTTACTTATCAACTCCTTGATAGTAAGAACGTCAGAATTCAAGTCTGATAGTACCCAACTAATCACGTTAAACGCCTAGCAGCATCGCTTACGTGATTCCCTAGGTATCACATGATAGTGCCTGCAAGAACCATTCAATTATGGTTAGCGTACAGTACGGTCCCTTCAACTCATATATCCCGACCGATTCGACAACTATTGGTTTATCGAGAGTTGTCAATGAATCGATACTATGTGTCATGTTGTGGTTGCATCGATGGTGTAATCAATGAAACCCCTTTCATCATTACCACCATACTCTGATCAGAGATTTCAACCCACACATACATGGAAAAACACATAGGATATCCATACCCGTAGGTAAGTGGTGAATCCCCGGCTACAATGCATCGACTCCTATATGTTTCGCCGTAACACCCAACCTTGCCACCTGATGACCCCACAAGAGTCGGTAAACAAGTCAAAGTGAAACGCTAGCACATAGAGTCTCAATGTTGTCTCGGGTCATAAGGACTAATGGTGTACAACCATAAACTAGGACTTTTCCACTCGATAAGTGAGAACCGCTTGGAAAGTCCTTTATAGAGGGTTGTTCAGTGCACTCTACCAGGAGCACCTATCTTCATGCTCGGACATCACAATGTCCCCTACCAATGAAACATGGTACTCACATCGCAGATACCAGTCTCTAACTCGAGCGGCCTATATCCTTCTTAGTGGCGGCTGAATCGACTAGGAACCGTTTAGAATATACAGTATTATAAATATGAGTTTCATGATACTCATCATATGAGCATCTCATATTCTTTCTACTATATGTATATTCAAGGACTTTATATATGCAACTCGCATGGGTATAAAGATAAAGATGCGCCAAATTAATAAATTCAAATATTATTAAAATAAAGATCGTTTATACAAAGAGTTTCATCGTGAACAGTCGGCCAACACTTGGCTCGACGTGCACCTACTCTAACAATAATTGTTATATACGTATTTTATTGATGGATGGCATATTATGGATAAGAAATGATGCATATTCTCTTTACACTATGGTATATGTATTTGTTATTACAATGTCTACTTACTGAGTTTTTATAATTCATTTCAGTTATGTTCATGAGATGCAGATGCAGGTAACCGAGATTGATACGACGGGGTGTCGAGATGGAAGAAGGAAATGTGCCAAGCTTGGAGGAAGGATGCAATGATTAACTTGTCTATGGATGGTTAAGAATTTATTTTGTTTTGAAATGGTTGAAGTGGTGAATATCTTTTGTTGTTAAACATTTGATATTTTAGGAGTTTAAACTTGAATCAGTTATTTTGGTAATCAAATGAAATACTTTTGATTTTGTATATCTTTATGTATTAGTTGTGGGAATTTTTATGATGTATTGATTTTATTGCTTGAGACAGGTGGTGAGTTCCTTTTTACTAGGAAACTCTGTCAAATTTTTAAAGCACATACTTTCCTCCAAGTCTTTTTTTTAAACCTTCCGCATTATAGATTTTATTTTTTTAAAACGGGTTAGGGTGTCACATTTAGTGGTATAAGAGCTAATGATTTTTGGACCAATGAATTGGCACATGACTCCTTCTGTTTACGACACTTCGGTATGTATATTTCTGCATCTCATTGATGTACTGATATGATGATAAGTATCTTTTATGGTATATATATGATTTAAAATTATTTAAACTGAGATGCAATGTAGGAGATGCCACCTAAGAGGAAAGCTGTAGAGGGAGAAGATAGTTCCTCATCACGAGTTGTTGATGAGTTTAGTAAGTTGCTCAAGGAGAAAGCTAAAGTTCATGGAGAACAGATGCAACAGTTATTGAGATTGCAGAACCAATTACAAGGAAGAGGTAGAGGCCTTGTGAGACAGGAGCCTAGTTCACAGGGATCGTATGAGAGATTTAAAAGAATGAATCTACCTGAGTTCATGGGAAGTGCGGATCCTCTTGTAGCTATGGAATGGGTTAAAGTTATTGAAGCAATCTTTGACTATTGATATGTGTGGTTTTTACGTGTTTTATTGCATTAGTTTGTGTGTGTTTGCATTGTGCATGCGTACATTTCATTTACATTTTGTTCATTTTAGAGTAAGCATATGAATTTGATCATTTCTCACTTGTGCATGATGAATTTGCAGGAAAAATGGCCGGAAAACTAAAATCGGAGCCAAGTGCCAAGCCAAGAAGATAATGTGCAGAACAGGCGACACTCGGGCGGTAATTTTATACCGCCCGGGCGCGAGAAAAATCACGCAAAGTAGATGATGTCCAGAAATTATGGCGCTCGGGCGGTAGTTTTCTACCGCCCGTGCACGAGATTGATCTTCCGAAGAGTCGAATTACAGAAAGTTCGGCGCTCGGGCGGTAACTTTCTACCGCCCGAGCGCGGGATGCCGCATGTCCAAAGCAGATTACAGAAGATGTGGCGCTCGAGCGGTAATATTCTACCGCCCGAGCGCCGTTTATTTTTGGAAAAAATTCATAGCCGATTCCTTACCTTATGTGCTGAATGGGGATGATATGGAAAGGGAGGTTGGACGTTTTGGAGGACATTCAGACGAGATTTCAGAGCCGCCACAAGCTTTGGAGAGACTTTTGCGCTTGGATTGAAGATTCGAGGATTTTCGGGCACCGTTCTTCGCATTTTTCATCAATTCTAGTATTTCTAATTTAGTTTTCATCTTTTAAACATTGTTTTGTTTATTTTCAATATGAATTCGAGTAGCTAAAACTTTATTATTTGTTGGGATTTAAGGGGATTCTACCCCAAACTTTGATCTAATTAATTTATAGTTCGATTGTTGCGTTATTCTTGATTATATTACTATCTTATTGTGTTGTTAAAGCGTAGCTAACTTTAATAATGATTTTATATTGTGAGTGAGTTCGAGAGAATAACTTGTGATAGGAACGAGTAGTATAATCCGTGGATCTACAATTTGCATAGACATATGAGGTTGGATATGCGCCGATAGTCATAGTCCTAAGGGTCGAAAACTAGGACATTTCATAGATCTAAATACAATTCACTCTTGATAAATAATTAAAGACATTTAATTACTTCATTGAGTAGAATTAGTTTGGCATAGCTCGAGAGAGTGTGTTCAATTGAATTGAAAATCCTGTCGGAAGTATAAAATCAACATCGAACGAATTAATTAATTAATGAGGGGTAAGTGAACCGAAACTCCCAACAAATTCATTTCTTATTGAATTTTACTCAACCATTTTAGATATTAATTCTCATTCTTTAATTATTGAAACATTTTATTTGAATGTTTATTTAAGAATAGTAGTAATAAAACAACTAATCAATTTTCGTGGTTAAAGATTTAATAATTGGAAATAATAATTGTCAAATATAGTCCCCAGTGGAACGATACTCGTTCTCACGTACATTATACTATTACTTGACATCGTGCACTTGCGATTAATTTTTGAGAAAATAAAACCATACTTTTATTGAAGATTCCATAGTGCAAGTTTCGCTCGATCAAGTTTTTTGGCGCCATTTCTTTTTCGCAGATATCTCTCTTGTGCATGCCAAGGTCTCTAGAGTCTGAACTAGAGACATTCGATCCCGAGATTGAAAGAACCTTACGTAGAAGACGACAACAACAAAGACTAAGAGACATAATGAACAGGAACGAACATGAGGAGAAGCATCACGAAGATCCACGGATTGAAGAGCCAAGGCGCATACCCATGCTTGAGTATGCGCAACCATCGCTTGATGGAGCACGTCCAAGCATAGTGCGACCAACTGTTAGGGCAAACCAGTTTGAGATCAAGCCAGCAATAATTCAAATGATCCAGAACACTGTCCAATTCAGGGGCAACGCACTAGATGATCCGAACACTCACATCGCCGACTTTTTAAAAATTTGCGATATTTTTAAATTTAATTGAGTTTCAGATGATGCTGTTAGACTACGTTTGTTTTCGTTCTCTTTGCGTGATAAAGCTAAGTCTTGGTTGAACTGTTTGTCTGTAGGTTCAATCACAACTTTGGAGGATATGGCCAAGGCATTCCTCTTGAAATACTTTCCTCCATCAAAAACCATGAAGCTGCGAGCGGACATAACCACCTTCTCTCAATTTGAGCAGGAGTCACTCTACGAGGCTTGGGAGCGCTACAAAGACTTATTGCGAAGATGCCCACATCATGAACTGCCTCTTGGGTTAGTGGTCCAAACTTTTTACTATGGTTTAATTTCATCTAATCGAACCATGATAGATGTTGCGGCCTGCGGATATCTGTTGAGGAAAACGGCCGAAGAGGGGTATGAGTTACTAGAGGAGATGGCTGCTAGCAGCTATCACCCTCAATCTGAAAGGAACACTCAGCGAAGGAATGCAGGAGTACACCAGGTAACTGACTTTTCAGCTGTCACCACACAATTAGAAGCACTCAACATGAAAATAGACAACATGAACGTAAACGGGACAACGATGCGCCTGCAAGAGATATTTTGTGAAAAATGCGGAGGAGAGCACTATGTTAAGGACTATCAAGACAGTGGTCCTTTCTATGTAAATGAGGAGGTACCAGTGAACCAAGTGGGAGTCCACAACCGTCCGAGGAATGATCCGTACTCAAACACATACAATCCTGGATGGGGGCAACATCCCAACTTCTCATGGGGTGGAAAAAACAGTCAGAATCGACCGCAAGGAGGACAATTATATGGGAAACAACCGATGTATAGATCTGATTCTCCTAGAGAAGAGAAGTCCAACCTAGAGCAAATGATGTCTAAGTTTATTTCATCCATTGAAACTAGACTTCAAAACCAAGATGAATCAATAAAAGGGCTCGAGAATCAAATTGGACAGTTGGCCAAGATGATAGCAAGTAGAGTGCCGGGCACCTTGCTAAATAACATAGAGACAAATCCAAAAGAGCAAGTGAAGGCCATTGAGTTGAAGAGTGGGAAAGTTTTAGAGTCAAGAGAAAAAGAGAAAACTCAAAAATTGGATGAGCATTTTGAAACATCAAAAGGTAAGTCCTCTAACTCTACACCAGCACCCACTGCACAACCTAAAATTATTATTCCCCCACCTTTTCCTGCAGCACTGAAAAAAGCAAAACTAGATGCAAAATTCGGTAAGTTTCTTGAGGTATTCAAAAAATTGCATATCAATATTCCTTTTGCCGATGCTTTGATGCAAATGCCTAGTTATGCTAAATTTTTTAAAGACATATTGGCAAATAAGAGGAAGTTGGATGATCACATGACGGTGAATCTTACTGAAAATTGCTCTGCTTTGGTACAAAACAAGATCCCACCGAAACTTAAGGATCCAGGGAGTTTTTCTATTCCTTGCATGATTGGAGATGTTGTTTTTCATAAAGCGTTATGTGATCTTGGTGCAAGTATTAACCTGATGCCTCTTTCTGTGTTTAGGAAACTTGGATTGGGAGAACCTAAGCCAACGCGGATGTCTTTACAACTAGCTGACAGATCTGTCAAGTACCCCCGTGGAGTGATTGAGGATGTGCTAGTGAAAGTGGACAAATTTATTTTTCCTGCGTATTTTGTGGTACTTGACATGGAAGAAGACAGAGATGTTGTTGATTCTTGGGAGACCATTCCTTGCGACTGGCAATGCCCTGATTGATTTTCAAGAAGGGAAGTTGAGATTGAGAGTGGGCGAGGAAGAAATCACTTTTGATGTTTTAATGCACTTAAGCACACACTACACTCTGATAGTTGTTATAGAATTGATGTTGTTGATGCTCTCGTGTTTAACTATGTGCAAGATGCTCTTGGAGACCCTTTAGAAGCCACCCTCACAACTGAATTGGAGGATGACGACTTGGACGAAGAAAAAGATGAAATAGTGGCATACTCTAATGCCAACCATCCATGGAGAAGGCCGATGAGGATGAGACTGGAAGATCTAGGAGAGCGCAGAGATTTGATCCCTCCAAAGTCAAGCATCGAGGAACTACCGACGCTTGAACTCAAACCCTTAACTCCGCACTTAAAGTACGTATACCTAGGTGAAAATAACACTTTTCCTGTCATTATTTCTGCTGCTTTGAAAGAGGCTATGGAGGAAAAATTGTTGCAAGTTCTCAAAGAGCACAAAAGGGCATTCGCCTGGAAGGTGACAGACATCAGGGGAATCAGTCCATCGATATGCATGCATAAAATCTTGATGGAGGAAAAGAACTCACCTCTCGTGAAACCTCAAAGACGACTAAATCCCAAGATGCAAGATATAGTGAAGGCTGAAACTATTAAGCTTCTCGATTCAGGTATTATCTATCCTATCTCAGATAGTGCTTGGGTAAAACCTGTTCAATGCGTGCCAAAGAAAGGTGGGATTACGGTGATTACTAATGAAAAAAATGAACTTATTCCCACGAGAACTGTTACGGGGTGGAGAGTGTATATTGACTATAGGAAGCTGAATGATGCCACCCGTAAGGACCATTTTCCACTTCCCTTTATTGATCAAATGCTGGAGAGATTAACGGGGCATGAATTTTATTATTTTCTAGATGGGTATTCGGGGTACACTCAAATCACTATTGTATCTGAGGACCAAGAGAAAACCACTTTCAATTGTCCTTATGAAACTTTTGCCTTTCGCCGTATGCTCGGTCTTTGTAATGCACCTGCTGCTTTTCAGCGCTGCACGACTGCTATATTCCATGATATGATCGAAACCTTCCTTGAAGTATTTATGGATGACTTTTCTATCTTGGTGCAACGTTTGATGAGTGTTTGCAGAATTTGAGATCCGTGTTGAGAAGGTGCGAGGAGACGAACTTGGTGCTTAATTGGGAAAAGTGCCATTTCATGGTACAAGAGGGAATTGTTTTAGGGCACAAGGTCTCGGAAGAAGGAATTTAGGTGGACAAAACTAAAATTGAAGTCATAAAGAACATACCACCACCAGCCTCGGTGAAGGGAGTTCGAAGTTTTCTAGGCCACGCCGGTTTTTATAAGCGGTTTATCAAAGACTTTTAAAAAATTGACAAACATCTATCTTCCTTACTCTTGAAAGATATGCCTTTTGATTTTAATGCTAGCTGTTTACAGGCATACGAGTATTTGAAGGGGTGCTTGGTGATGACTCCTGTCTTGGTGGCACCGGATTGGGATCTGCCTTTCGAGATCATGTGTGATGCCAGTGATACGGCGGTGGGGGATGTGCTTGGCCAGCGTCAAAACAAGGTATTTCATACAATTTACTACGCAAGTAAGACCCTTGACGAGGCTCAATTGAATTATGCAACAACTGAAAAGGAATTAATTGCAGTAGTATTTGCGCTTGACAAATTTCATTAATACCTTGTTTTGTCCAAAATAATTGTTTACACAGATCAATCGGCATTGAAATACTTACTTGCTAAAAAAGATGCAAAGCCACGCTTACTTCGGTGGATTTTATTATTACAAGAATTTGATCTAGAAATAAAAGATAAGAAAGGTGTCGAGAATGTGGTAGCAGATCACTTGTGTAGGTTGGAGCTAATTAGTGATGATTGTGTAGATCGAGCTATAAATGATTGTTTTCTTGATGAGCAGCTCTTTGAGGTGAGACACTGTCCTTGGTATGCAAATTTCGCTAACTTTCTGGTCACAGGCACACCACCACCAAATATATCGTTTCACCAACAAAAGAAATTTTTCTCTGACGTGAAACACTACTTTTGGGAGGAACCATTTTTGTTTAAGATTTGTGCAGATTCCATGATAAGAAGGTGTGTCGCAGAGGAGGAGTTTGGGCAAATCCTTAACCATTGTCATGACCGTGAGGTAGGTGGTCATTTTGGACCAACAAGGACGACATCTAAGGTACTTGAATGTGGCTTTTATTGGCCAACCCACTTTAAAGATGCTCGTGCTTATGTGTTAACCTGTGATAAATGCCAGCGGTCAGGTAACATCTCTGACCGTCATGAAATGTCGTTAAACAATATTCTTGAGTGTGAGGTTTTTGATGTATGGGGGATAGATTTCATGGGACCGTTTCCCAGTTCGTTCACGAAAAAATACATCTTGGTTGAGGTTGATTATGTGTCGAAGTGGGTACAGGCAGAAGCATATGCCACTAATGATGCTCAAGTTGTCCTGAAATTTTTAAAGAAAAATATTTTTAACAGGTTAGGGACACCAAGAGCAATCATTAGTGATGGTGGAACCCATTTTTGCAATAAACTATTTGAAAAACTCTTGAGCAAATACGGTGTCACACACAAGATCTCTACCCCATATCACCCCCAAACGAGTGGTCAAGTGGAAGTGTCGAACCGAGAGATAAAGCGGATTTTGGAGAAAGTTGTAGGTGTCAGTCGGAAAGACTAGTCAGTGAGATTAGATGATGCGCTTTGAGCATATAGGACTGTTTTTAAAACACCTATAGCCACTACACCGTATAGGTTGTTGTTTGGTAAAGCACGTCATTTACCTGTAGAGTTAGAGCATCAAGCATACTGGGCAACAAAAGCACTGAACTTTAATTTTATTGATGCAGGTGAGCAACGCTTACTTCAATTAGATCAGTTGGAAGAGTTCCGAAATCTGGCATATGATCTAGCACTGTCATACAAAGAAAAGACAAAGAGGGCTCATGACAGGGGAATCATCAAAAGAGAATTCCAAGAAGGCGAAAGGGTCCTGATCTACAACTACCGGTTGCGACTGTTTCCCAGAAAATTGAAGTCGCGATGGTCTGGTTCATTCGTGATTTCGAAAGTTTACCCATCAGGAGATGAAGAAGTGAAAAATGGAAAGGATGTGACATTTACGGTCAATTCCCAGCGCTTGAAGCACTACATGGGTGGCACAGTTGAGCCATAACTTGGAATTATCCGGTTCCAAGACAATCCGAACTGAGACTGACCGACAGTCTAGCTCTCGACTGTAAATTGAGAACTATTTTTCGTTCCCTTCTCTTGAATTTAATTTAATTTTTCCTTCTTGTCAGTATGTTTTATTTTCTTTTACTGTTGTTTAGTTTTTATTTCGAAAAAAAAAGTGGGTGTCAATTTTCCAGAGAGCTCGGCGCTCGAGCGTTCATTTGTACCGCTCGAGCGCGACCAGTGATTAAAAAATTCTACAGAGAGCTTGGCGCTCGGGCAGTAATATTTTACCGCTCAAGCGCGCCCACTCATTTCGCAAACATAATTCCAGAGAACCTGGCGCTCGAGCGGTAATTTTTTACCGCTCGAGCGCGCCTGCAGATAAAAACGCGAATTCCCTTTCCCCTTTCCCCATTTTGAAATTCCCTCAAATCCCTAACACATCCTCTCGCCCCTTTTCGTTTTCTTGCAGCAAATTCCTCCACAGATCCGGACTCCAGCACCGTGGGCGCACTCGTCCTTAAGAATCAAGCGGCTTCTTCACTCCACAACCCTCTCCGGTCACCCACCATCTCCGTCAGCACTACCATGGCTCCCAAGAAACAGCGAGGTAATCCCGGTTCCTCCTCTTCATCTTCATCCTTTGATAGAAATCGGTTTGTGAGTGAGGCGGCTAGGGCTAGATACGATCATGCTGAGATTCACAGAAACCCTATAGCCGAGAGAGGATTTCGTAGACAATTTGAGGACTGAGATCTAGAGCCTCTTGTGGATTTGGACCGGCGTGGATGGGAACAATTTGGGACTCAACCCAAGGCGGCGGTAGTTTCAGTTGTTAGAGAATTCTATGCGAATGCGGCAGAAGGGAGAGATGGTAGAGTCTTTGTTAGGGGTCGACTAGTTCCGTGTGACTCTGTTACGATCAATGCACTATTAGAAACAGCGGAAGTGGATGAATCTCAATTCGAGGCATTGGGCTCCGACCCTAATTATGATACAATCCTCGCAGAGCTGTGCCACCCGGGCGCAATATGGAAACCATTTGGCGGACCGCCGAGCTGTTTTGACGAGAAGTATTTGAAAGCGGACATTGCCCTTTGGTATCTATTTGTGGCCCGACGGATGATGCCGGTTTCGCATAAGAGCGAGGTGCAAAAGAGCGGGCGGTGCTCCTGTATGCTTTGACTGTGGGATACAACATAAATGTAGGCAAGCTGATAAATTCTCAGATCATGTTGAGTGCCCGCAATAGTCATGTCGGTCTCTTTTCCCCATCATCATCTCTGAATTGTGTGCAAGAGCGGGAGTTGTCTTCCGTGAGGATGAGGAGTGGTTGCAGCCGATGAAGGCTATTTGTGTAGATGACTTAAAGCGAAAGATGGCAAAACGACACGTCGACTTCCCCACTCAAGAGGAGGAGGCAGGTGGATCAAGCGCCACCGTCCCCCATCGCCCACAGCCCCGCAGGCGCACCCAGAATGACAAAATGGATGAGAGCCTTGCCTTCATGGCTCATCAGGAGCAGGTCAACGCCAATGTCGCGACCCATCTTGCCCACCTCGACTCCATGATGTGCACTATGCTTCTCCACGGGGGCGTAGATCCAGGGGCCATACCACCACTTCCGCCGTTTGTTCCTCCCTACCAGTTTCAGTATGACTACCTTCTGCAAGGGGATGCCACCAGAGTGCCACCACGGGAACACGATGAGGATGAGCTTTGATCAGGGGAGTTTACTGTTTCCCCTTTCTTTTCTTTTCTTTTGTCTACTGCATTATTTGTGTTTTCAAATTATTGTTCGTTCTGTCATTTATGTTGCATTTGTTGATGTGTTTGCATTCATGTTTGCATTTGTGTTCTTCGCCTTTTGTGCGATGGGGACATTACACACCTCTAGTATGAGGGGGTCATTTTTCGTATTTGTTGTCTTGCGTATTTGTCATGCATGAGTGTCAGATGATGGTGAAACTAGTAAATTGGTAGCCAATGATGATTGTGGGATAAATGAACTGCATGTTACTTAGTTTGATCACTTGTTATGAAACCCCCGATGTATTGAATTTGGTTTATGCACACATAGTGGATTTTAATAGTGGTGTCGATGATAGTTAAGTTCAAAATAATCTGTGAGGGGAACTGGAGAAACATTAGATGCGAGTGGAACTTGAATGAATACCTGTTGAAAGGAGTGACCAATTAGTAGCATAAACTCAAGTAGAAAATCAAACGTATTCCTCAAATATCCTTCATCCCAATCGTGCATAGGACCTAAAAATCTATTCCTAAGCCAGAAAAAAAATACCCTATATCCAAAGCCTAGGGAGTACGCATGAGAAAACTATGCACCAAAAAAATGGAATAATAAAGGAGATGTAAGGTGAGGGGGAGCCAAAAAGGGATGAAATACTATCCCAAGGCTAAAAATATGGAGATGTAAGGTGTTGAGGAATGTCATAGAAAATTTCTGACAAGTGCATAGTGAAAATGATCTATGTGCTCCCCATCTTTCTAAACCACTTGAGCATGTTGCCATTGACTCCCTATATTTTGTGGTTCGACTATGAAACTCTACCACTGTATGTGTTTACTGGTTGGTCCCAAATAGAAACAGGACTCGGAAAAGAGACACTTGTATTGACTGGTTGATTCGGTAACCCACATGATTTGCGAATAAAACTGTCTGAAACACAAGCTAGAAAGATCCACAGCACACACGACCACACCTTTTGGAAAAATACAATTTTGTTGTGATTTCTGAAAAGGGGTAGTAATGTATGTTGTGATTTGACTAAGTGGATGTGGTTCAAACACCCGCTTAGGCAGGAGATACCTGTTCGCTACTTCACCACCAGTTTAGTTAGTTCAATACCCTCCCTTTTGTGTTTGTTCCATGTTTTAATGTGTAGTATGTAACCTATTTTGCTTGAGGGCAAGCAAAAGGTTAGTATGAGGGGGTTGATACGTGTGGTTTTTACGTGTTTTATTGCATTAGTTTGTGTGTGTTTTCATTGTGCATGCGTACATTTCGTTTACATTTTGTTCATTTTAGAGTAAGCTTATGCATTTGATCATTTCTCACTTGTGCATGACGAATTTGCAGGAAAAATGGCCGGAAAACTAAAATCGGAGCCAAGTGCCAAGCCAAGAAGATAATGTGCAGAACAGGCGAAACTCGGGCGGTAATTTAATACCGCCCGGGCACGAGAAAAATCACGCAAAGTAGATGATGTCCAGAAAGTATGGCACTCGGGCGGTAGTTTTCTACCGCCCGGGCGCGAGATTGATCTTCCGAAGAGTCGAATTACAGAAAGTTCGGCGCTCGGGCGGTAACTTTCTACCGCCCGAGCGCGAGATGCCGCATGTCCCAAGCAGATTACAGAAGATGTGGCGCTCGAGCGGTAATATTCTACCGCCCGAGCGCCGTTTATTTTTGGAAAAAATTCATAGCCGATTCCTTACCTTATGTGCTGAATGGGGATGATATGGAAAGGGAGGTTGGACGTTTTGGAGGACATTCAGACGAGATTTCAGAGCCGCCACAAGCTTTTGAGAGACTTTTGCGATTGGATTGAAGATTCGAGGATTTCTGGGCACCGTTCTTCGCGTTTTTCGTCAATTCTAGTATTTCTAATTTAGTTTTCATCTTTTAAACATTGTTGTGTTTATTTTCAAAATGAATTCGAGTAGCTAAACCTTTATTATTTGTTGAGATTTAAGAGGATCCTACCCCAAACTTTGATCTAATTAATTTATAGTTCGATTGTTGCGTTATTCTTGATTATATTACTATTTTATCGTGTTGTTAAAGCGTAGCTAACTTTAATAACGATTTTATATTGCGAGTGAGTTCGAGAGAATAACTTGTGATAGGAACGAGTAGTATAATCCGTGGATCTACAATTTGCATAGACATATGAGGTTGGATACGCACCGATAGTCATAGTCCTAAGGGTCGAAAACTAGGGGATTTCATAGATCGAAATGCAATTCACTCTTGATAAATAATTAAAGACATTTAATTACTTCACTGAGTAGAATTATTTTGGCATAGCTCGTGAGAGTGTGTTCAATTGAATAGGAAATCCTGTCGGAAGTATAAAATCAACATCAAACGAATTAATTAATTAACGAGGAGTAGGTGAACCGAAACTCCCAACAAATTCATTTCTTATTGAATTTTACTCAACCATTTTAGATATTAATTCTCATTCTTTACTTATTGAATCATTTTATTTGCATGTTTATTTGAGAATAGTAGTAATAAAACAATTAATCAATTTTCGTGGTTAAAGATTTAATAATTGGAAATAATAATTGTCAAATATAGTCCCCAGTGGAACGATATTTGTAATCACGTACATTATACTAATACTTGACATCGTGCACTTGCGATTAATTTTTGAGCAAATAAAATCATATTTTTATTGAGGATTTCACAGTGCAAGTTTTGCTCGATCAACTATCTGCACATTGAGGATAATGATTGAGTTAGTTGTGCAGTGTTTCTTCTGACCAAGACTGCATGCATTTGGTGGGAAGCCACGAAGGTAGACATCAATGTTCAAACCATTATATGGAGTGAGTTCAAAGACTTATTTTATGACAAATATTTCTCTAATGATGTCAAAACCCGGAAAGTGAAGGAGTTATTGGAATTAAAGCAAGGTAACTTGAACATGAATGACTATATTTTGAAGTTTGAAGAAGGTTGTTTGCTTGATCCTTTCATTGCCTCGAATGACAAAGACCGAGGTGAACACTTCATGAGAGGCTTGAAAGCCGAGAATAGAAAAGATGTCAGAATGTCCAAGGCCGCAACGTACAAAGAGATCGTGGAGAAAGCTTTTTTAGTGGAACAGGACGAGAAAAGATTGAGAAGGAAAGCCAATTGAGAAGACAGTTTTAATCAAAAGAGCCAAGCTTCGAATCAAAGATGGAAAGGGGGATACAAAGGCAAAGGAAAAGAAGAACATCGAGGTAAAGCTCCTGTGGTTCAGTCTGAGATGAATATGCTTTTATCTCCCAAATGCAGCAAGCCACGCAAGGGTAAATGCTTTGTAGGAACCAACAAATGTTATAGATGTGGAGGTGCAGGTCACATTGTCATCAACTGTACCCAATCTTCAGGCCGAGGATGAGTCCAAGGGCACATCTTCTCTTTGACCAAAGAGGGTGTTAATCCTGATACGTTGGTTATTTCAGGTACTATTTTGATTTCATGCAATGTAGCTCTTACTTTAATTGATACTGGAGCTACGCATTCCTTTATGTCTGAAATTTTCATGAGATCGTTGGGTATTGCACCTATATTTGAACATCTCCAGTTTAATATTATGCTTTCGTCGGGAGATGTTATTTGCCCAACAAGTGTTATTAGAGCTTGTCCTATTCTAGTGAATGAGAGAATTTTATTTTCTGATCTTATTGTGATTCTTATGATAGAGTTTGATGTGATTTTGGGTATGGATTGGCTATCATCGTATCGTGCAGTAATAGATTGTGTTAAAAATACTGTGCGATTTCCGACAAAAGAAGGTGACAACAGGGTCTTCAAGCATTCAGGTACTTCGCTTGACACTTCTTTTATTTCTTGCTTGAAGGTGAATAAGATGTTCGTTGAGGGGTGTCATTGAGTTCTGGCGTCAGTCATGGATGTGAATAAATAATATATGTGGATGTGAATGATATTGAAATTGTTCGAGAGTATGCGGATGTCTTTGCCGATGATGTGCCAGGGTTGCCACCCAATAGAGAAGTCGAGTTTGTCATTGATGTTGTACCTGATACCGCTCCTATTTCTAAAGCCCCTTATCGAATGGCACCACTGAAATGAAAGAATTAAAGAACGAATTGCAAGAGCTGTTAGATAAAGGCTTTATTAGACAAGTTATTTGCCATGGGGGGAACCAGTATTGTTTGTGAAAAAGAAATATGGGTCACTACGTTTGTGTATTGACTACCGAGAGATCAACAAAGTTACAATTAAGAACATGTATCTTTTGCCACGAATTGATGATCTTTTTGATGAATTGCAAGGGGCAACTGTATTTTCCAAGATTGATCAGCGATCGGGATATCACAAATTGAAGATGAAAGAAGATGACATTCCTAAGACTGCTTTTAGAACTAGGTATAGTCATTATGAATTCTGGTAATATCTTTCGAGTTAATGAATGCGCCATCAGTTTTTATGGATCTTATGAATCGAGTTTTCAAGCCTTATTTGGACAGTTTTGTCATTATATTTATTGATGATATTCTGGTTTATTCGAAAACTCGAGAACTTCATCGAGAACATTTGAGAACTGTGTTGCAGCAATTGAGGAATAACCAATTATATGCCAAGTTAAAGAAGTGCGAGTTCTGGTTGGACCAAGTAACTTTCTTAGGCCATATTGTTTATAAATATGGAATTACCGTGGATCCAACAAAGATAGAAGCAGTGAAGAAATGGCTTATTCATATGACAATTTCTGAGTTACGAAGTTTTCTTGGTTTGGCAGGTTACTATCATCGTTTTATAGCCGATTTCTCAAATATAACCCTGCCATTGACTGCATTGACAAGAAAAACAACTAAGTTTGAATGAACAAATGAGTGTCAACAAAGTTTTCAGGATTTTAAGGATAAATTGACATCGGATCCAATGTTGTCACTTCCTGAAGGAGGTGAAAACTTTGTGGTGTTCACTGATGCTTTTAAGAAAGGACTTGATGCTTTGTTGATGCAGCGTGGTAAGGTAATTGTTTATGCTTCCCGTCAGCTGAAGGATTATGAAAAGAATTGTCCGACTCATGATCTTGAGTTGGCAGCTGTGGTTTTCGCTTTGAAAATTTTGCGACATTATTTGTATGGAGTGAAGTGTGAGATTTTCTCAGATCATAAAAGCCTTAAATATTTGTTTACTTAGAGGGAATTGAACATGCGTTAGAGGAGATGATTGTAACTTGTTAAGGATTATGATTGCACTATTAGTTACCACCCTGGGAGGCGAATGAAGTTGCAGACGCATTGAGTCGAAAGTCAAGAGTTGTGTTGAATTCTATGATTCAAAAACCTTTATTGTTGGACTTGCAAAGGAATGAGATCGCCTTGGTCGAGAAAGGTACGATAGCTCGACTTTCAGCTTTGGTGATTCGAGCTACTTTGAATGACATGATTAAAGATGGAAAACAGAATGATAACCAATTGCTGGAAATGAAGTCTAAGGCTGAGCTGAAAGGAAATTATGAATTTGGTTTAAACCGTGATGGGTTGATGACCTTCAGAGGTTGAATTTGTGTTCCTATAGACAATAATATTCGGCGATATGTTTTGATTGAGGCGCATACGGCATCATATTCGATACATCCAGGTAATACCAAGATGTATCAAGATCTTCTTCGACTCTTCTGGTATCCAGGTATGAAGAAGGATATTGCATTGTATATTTCTGAATGCCTAACATGTCAGCAGGTTAAGTTTGAGCACCAAATACCTGCAGGTTTATTGCAGTCATTTCCGATACCTCAGTGGAAATGGGAACACATCACAACGGACTTTGTTGTCGGACTTCCAAGGACGCAGAAATATTATAATTCAATTTGGGTTATTGTTGATCGTTTAACCAAGTCATCACATTTTTTTCCTGTCAAGACAACTTATTCGATGAATCAATATGCTGAGGCTTATGTTCAAGAGATTGTTAGACTTCATGGGATACCAGTGTCAATTATTTCTGATCGTGATCCAAGATTTACATCTGAATTCTTGAAGACCTTTCATAGAGCTTTGGATACAAAGTTGTCCTTCAACACATCTTATCATCCTCAGAGTGACGAACAATCAGAACGAGTTATTCAGATTCTTGAGGACATGTTAAGGGCATGTAATTGATTTTCCTGGAATTTGGGATTTGAAGCTGCCTCTTGTGGAATTCACATATAATAACAACTATCAGTCCTCGATTGGCATTACACCTTATGAATCTTTGTAAGGGAGAAGGTGTTGTTCACCTTTGTTTTGGGATGAAGTAGGTGAAAGAAAGATTTTAGGACCAGAGTTGATTCAACAAATGGTTGATGTTGTAGCATTGATTCGAGAAAGAATGAAAAATGCTCAGTCTCGACAAAAAAGCTATGCGGATGCTCGAAGAAGGCTTTGGCGTTCGAGATAGGTGATCATGTGTTTGATAAGATAGCTCCTCTCAAGGGAGTTATGAGATTTGGAAAGAAGGGGAAGTTGAGTCCTCGTTTTATTGGACATTTCGAGATTCTCGACAGAATTGGCGAGCGAGCTTATCGAGTGGCTTTGCCTCCGGATTTGGATATGGTGCATAATGTATTTCATGTCTCAATGCTTCGTAAATAAGTATCGAATCAAACTCATGTACTTTGTCACGAACCACTAGACTTAATGCCAAATTTGAGTTATCATGAACGGCCGGTACAAATACAGGATCGAAAGGTTAAAGTTCTTAGAAACAAAGAAATTGGGATCATGAAGGTGTTATGGAGTAATCATGTCATCGAAGAAGCAACATGGGAACCCGAGGAAGAGATGAAGCATCGTTATCCTGACTTGTTTACGTCTTGAGGTAAATTTCGGGGACAAAATTTTTTATAAGGAGAGGAGAATTGTAATATTCGTTTCTTTTATTATGAATTATGGCATGTTATGGTGATGGTTTATGGCTTTACATTATGATATGAATGTTATAGAATGGATTAGATAATTGATGGGTATAATAGAAAGTTGAATTTGAGTTAGATAATTAGTGGAAGTGCTGAAACAACATGAAATTGTGGCAGTAGTTGTGGTTTTTAGCATAATGTTTTTTATATTGATCCAATTGATGTAAGACCACTTTCATTAGAAAGATAAATATAAGGCTATAACTTTCATGTTTTGAGTTTGTTCAAATCATTAGGAAAGACGAGCCAAAAGCGCCCCGAAGTGTGCCGAAGTGTGTCATGTGTATCGTCGTTCCTACAATGACATATGTTGGGAGAATGAGAATAATTTTTTACTCAGACCTTCAAATGATCGGAGGCTAATTGGAGATTTAAGCCAAGACATAGGGCTACAACTTTCCTGTTTACCACTTTTTCTAATTCTGAAGGGAAGAGGCGTTTCAGAAGCAATTTTTACAATAGCTGTGCACAGAGCGCGCCCGAGCGGTAAGATTTGACCGCCCAAGCGTGGCTCGCTCTGGATTTTTGGGTTTTTGACAGTATGGTCCGCGCTAGGGAGGTAATATGTGACCACCCGAGCGCCCAGCAAGTTAAAAAACGTGTTTTGAGGATTTGGAAGGCTTTTAATAAATGTTGTGTCACTTTTTCCTCATTTTCTCCCTTTTTCCTTCTCTTCTCTCCATCGGTTAGTGCCAGAGTTCCTCATTTCTCTTCAATCCAACTTCTTCCAAGACATTAATCTTTGATTGAAATCTTAATCTTTGCTTGGAGCTTAGACGTTCTTCTCCTCAAGAGTTTAGGAGCAAGGTAAGAAAGCTATTCCATGGGATAGTGATTGAAAGAAAAATATTGGGTTGTTTGGTTTGAATTTTGAGGTAAGGTTGTTAATATAATGATTGATGGTATTATTAATATTATTGTGTTGTAGGAATCCCTCAAGAGCTTAGCAACCACTTGTGCATTGGGCTGTAAGTAGATTCTTGTTTGAATGCATCTCATAAACTATGTATATGATAAATGATGTTTTAAATTATTTTAGCTCCTTTAACTCATTGATTATGTATATTGTATGTATTGATAAATTGAAAAGAAATGAAATTGATGCCAAGGGCAAAGTAAAGGAGCTAAGGTTTTAGCACGTATACCACGTGTTTGATAAAATGTTTCAATGAATGTTTTTATGGCTTGATGGTTATATGGTATAGTGGTGTTACCTTTGGTAATTCTAAACCACACGACGAAAGTGGATCAACATAATGACATGTACAGTAACTGATTTTGACTTAGACGTACATGTATACCATCGACGGATGACCTATCAATGTCATGCAAAGGAAAAGAAAGTAATGTTTTATGGAATCCCATCTTATAATTGTTATATACACATTTTATTGACGGATGACATATTACAGATAAGAAATGATACAGATTCCTTCTTTACACTATGTTATATGTATTTGTTATTACAATGTCTACTTGCTGAGTTTTTATAACTCATTTCAATTATGTTCATGAGATGCAGATGCAGGTAACCGAGATTGATACGACGGGGTGTTGAGATGGAAGAAGGAAATGTGCAAAGCTTGGAGGAAGGATGGAATAATTATTTTGTTTATGGATGGTTAAGAATTTATTTTGTTTTGAAATTGTTGAAGTTGTGAATATCTTTTGTTGTAAAACACTTGATATTTTTGGGAGTTTAAACTTGACTCTGTTATTTTGGTAATCAAATGCAATACTTTTGTTTTTGTATATCTTTATGTAGTATTTGTGGGATTTTTTATGATGTATTGGTTTTATTACTTGAGACAGGTGGTGAGTTCCTTTTTACGGAGAAACTCTGTCAAAATTTTTAAAGCACATACTTTCCTCCAAGTCTTTTTTTTGAAGCTTCCGCATTATAGAGTTTACTTTTTCAAAATGGGTTAGGGTGTCACAATAATAATAAGCCTTGAAAATATTTATTTTATCTTGGTCGTCTCCGGCCTCTTTTCCCCTGCGTATTATCAAATATTCGGTTAAAATATACTATTTCCATAAAATCATGCAATTAGACCATTAATCATGTAGTATGCATCATGTAAGAATTTAAATCAATTAAATAAAACAATTAAGCAATTTAAACAATTTGCATGCATGTGGTTTACATAGGTTGGATTTTGGACGTTACAAATCCTCCCCCCTTTAAAAAAAATTTTGTCCTCGAAATTAAGACGTACTGAATAATTTGGGATATCGACTCCTCATCTCTGTCTCAGTCTCCCAAGTGGCTTCTTCATCCGAGTGATTCAGCCACTTGACTTTGACCATTTTTATCACCTTATTCTGCAACCTTCTTTCTTTTCTACCCAAGATTTGAGTAGGCTTCTCCTCAAATGACAGGTTTGATATAAGTTGCAGTGGCTCGAAGTTCAGTATGTGTGAAGGGTTTGACATGTACTTGCGGAACATCGATATGTGGAAGACATTGTGGACTCCTACGAGATTAGGTAACGCCACTCGGTATGTTAATGCTCCCACTTTTTCGAGTATCTCAAATGGTCCAATGAACTATTGTCAAATCTCATAACACTCTTCATAGATGTTATCTTCATAAACATGTGATCACCTACTGCAAACTAGAGGTCTCGCCTTCTCTTGTCCGCGTAGCTCTTCTGTCGACTCTGAGCAGTTTTTATTCTATCTCGGATATTGGCGACCATTTCTGCAGAGTGCTGAACTATCTCGGTCCCATCATAGCCCTTTTTCCTACCTCGCCCCAATGGATAGGCGATCTATATTTCCTTCCATAGAGTGCTACGTAAGGAGCCATCCCTTTAGATGACTGATAATTGTTGTTGTAAGTTAATTCCACTAGATGTAGTTTCGGTTCTCAACTCACGTGGAAATCTATTGCTCATGCTCGGAGTAGATCCTCTAAAACCTGTATGACTCTCTCTGACTGACCGTCGGTCTGAGGATGAAATGAGGTACTGAATAGTAGCTTAATCCCCAATGCTGCATGTAGACTATTCCAAAACGATGAAGTGAAACGTGTGTCTCTGTCCGACACTATAGACACTGGAATCACATGCAGTCTAACTATCTCTTGAATATATAGCTCCACATACTGTGTAATGGAAAAAGTCATCTTCACTTGTAAGAAATATGCTGATTTTGTAAGACGGTCCACTATTACCCAAATGGCATTGAGTCCTTTCACTGTGTTTGGCAATCCTACCACGAAATCCATAGTAAAATTATCTTACTTCCACTCAGGGATGAGGAGTGGTCGAAGAATTCCCACCGGTCTCTGATGCTCTGCCTTTATTTGCTGACATGTCAAGCATTTGGATACAAAGCGCATAATGTCTCGTTTCATTCTCGGCCACCAACATAAAAGTTGCAAGTCTTTGTACATCTTGGTACTTCTAGGATGAACAAAATAAGGGGTATTGTGAGCTTCAGTAATAATGTCAACTCTAAGTGAATCACCACTAGGAACCCATAGTCGACCTCGATACTTAACAATGCCGTCTTCGACTGAATATAACATGCTGCCTTCAATTCATCTCGTTGTATCCATTTCTGCAATTACTCATCATTAGATTGTCTGGCTCGAATTCTATCTCGTAAAGTTGAATGCACTATCATTGTAGCAAGATTAGGGGCCTTTCCCCTAGCATAAATTTCAATATCAAAGCGCTGAATTTTCATTTGTAGATGTTTTTGTACTGATAAATGTGCCAAGACTGTCCATTTCCTATAAAAGCGTCCGCCACTACATTAACCTTGCCGGGATGGTACCTAATGTCACATTCGTAATCCTTAACAAGCTCTAGCCACTGTCTTTGTCTCATATTCAAGTCCTTTGGGGTGACGAAATATTTAAGACTTTTATTATCCGTAAAGATCTTACATTTCTCACCATACAAGTAGTGCCTTCAAATTTTCAACGCAAATACAACTTCTATGAGCTCAAGATCATGCGTCGGATAATTCTTTTCATATACTTTCAGCTGTCTAGACGCATATGTTATGACTCGCTAATGTTTCATAAGGACTGAGCCCAATCCTAGCTTCGAAGCATCAGTAAATACCACATATTCCCCTTGCTCTGTCGGCATATCTAAAACTGGTGCTGTAGTGAGTGTTGCTTCAATTGATCAAAGCTATTTTTGACACTCCGGCCCCCATATAAATTTCGCATTATTCTTCGTTAAAGATGTCAAGGGTACTGCAACGGACGAAAAAATCCTTGATGAACTTATGATAGTAGCGGGCTAAACCCAAGAAACTGTGTATTTCCATCACACTTTTAGGCTCATGCCATTGCTTGACTGACTCGACCTTAGATGGGTCGACCTCAACTCCCTCTATTGATACTATGTGGCCTAAGAATGCCACTCGCTCTAACCAAAACTCGTACTTGCTGAACTTTGTATATAATTTCCGATCTTTTAAAATTTGCAAGGTCGTCCTCAAATGCTGATCATGCTCCTCACAGCTCTTGGAATAGATCAAGATATCATCGATGAAAACAATAATGAAATGATCAAGTCATTTGTCTGATAGACAAAAAGATAAAAAAAAAAGAAAAGAAATTAGTGATTATCGTTATTGTTAATAATATTTATTTATTATTATTATTATTTTATCAAATAATTTATTAATACTATTATTATTATTTATTATGAAAATTATTTATTACGAAAAAAGGTAATGCAATAATAAATAATATAATTTCAAATACTGAAAATGAATTTGTTATCATTAAGTTTTAGTAATCTTTGATATGGGGAAAATTGAAAAAGAAAGTGTATTTTATGATTATTGTATTATAAAAGGCTATATTTGATAATAATTAATAAAAAAGTTATTTTTAAAAATACAACTTTTGATTTGGGCGTAAATTATCTTATGGCTGGAATTCAAGTGTATTGACCAAACTACCCCTGACCCCAGTTTTAAACTTTGGAGAGCGTCATCCGAGGCGCCAGAATCATAGATTTCGAAAATCTCACACCCAACGGCTCGTTGCCCCCATTATTATCGAATCCTCATATCGTATCCTCCCTCTTCTATCTCTACCTCACAATTTATCAAGAATTTCAATGGCTTCTACAGTTGCAGGCTCAGACAACATGCAATCCAGTAGGTGCTCGAAGCCCGCAAATCGAGTGCGAATAGTGGGGAAGATCCGAGGATTTACAGATCAAGAATCTGAGTCCTTGACCCGAGAACGGAAGTCTTGGATCACTGTTCAGAATCCCCACGAGAATGGACAGCTTGCTAAAGCCAAAGTTTCTCTCGACACCCGATCCACTGGGTAATTTGTTTCCTTGCCTTCTTACTGTTTGATTTTCAGATTTGGGGGTTTGAGTTTACCTTCTTGATTTTCATGCTTAGCTACTGGTACCGTAGAATTTTTCGTGGTTTTTAGTTTTTATCTTATGATAGTACTGTTGTTTGTGATTAAGTAGATTTTGATTTCAAGATTCGGGGAGTAGCTTTTTACCAGGGGGGTTTTCCCCAACTCACAATTTTGAAGTCTTTTATTATGTCGACAAATTTTCAATTGTAGTGAGATTATATGGTAATCGCAGCTTTGTTTTTTAGGTTATGGGTGATGGGTTTTTCTTGAGCACGTTTGGTTTTAGCACTTGGACCTTTGATAAATAGTTTTAAGATTTGATGCACAGACCTGTCCTGCATTTGTTTTTTGTACCGGTTTTCTTGTTATTTTGAACATAAGTCGACATCAAGAATGGAAGGAAAATCGGTCATTGGTATATTCTTGTCTCTGTAGAAGAGCCTGAAAATTTTTACTTGCATAATTAGAGTTTAAGAATTTCCACACGTAGGTGAGTCATCTATTTAGTTAATTAATCAGATTACAGTTTAGGATGTGTTTTCACCTTTTCTATTTTATATATTTTCAGCCGCAAAAATGCTTATGAACTGGATTACTGCTATGAGCAGAATGAAGATATTGGCCTGATATACTCAAGAGAGATTAGACACATGATTTCAGATGTTTTTAATGGTCAAAATGCATCTGTAATTGCCCTGGGAGCTAGAGGAAGCGGAAAAACATTTACTATACAGGTCTTTCCTGTTTGCCTTCATAATAGTTTTACTATTTTTCTTGGATAATTTGATCCATGCTTGATTTAGATTCTTTCTTACATGAAGGGATCTATAGAGAAACCAGGTTTAGCAACTATTGCAATGTCTGAAATTCTTTCTAAAGCACGTGAAAGCAAGAAAACAGTGTCTGTATCCCTCTATCGGGTTACACAAGACCATGCTTTTGACCTTTTAGATCCTGATTATGCTGAGGTTCATGTACTGGGTGACACTCAAGGCAAACTCAACTTGAAGGGACTTTCTCAGGCAAGAAAACATGTTTTTTATTTGCTTAATTAATGGAATTTTCTGAAGCTGAATTTTAATTATATTTCTTTGCTAATGTTGTTTTGTAGGTCAAGGTGAAATCAGTTTCAGAATTCGAAAATATGTACTTTAGACATCTCAATTTGCAGAAAAGCCAAAAAATATCAATGGATCCTCGACGCTATCACAAGGGCTTGATGGTCCATATATCATCTGAAGATGACAAGATAATACCCAAGTTGGAGAACAAGATTAATTTTGTTGATCTAGCAGGTTTATATAACTAACAATGTAATTATATGCTCTTTCTTTCTATTAGTCCGATGATCATTCATGTAAGCTTTTTTCATATTGTCCAATTAGGCTATGAGGATCCTCGCAAGAGTGGCAGCGACAGAAACACACTTACTGAGAATTACAGGAGTAACAAATCATTGTTTGCATTGATAAATGTCATCAATGCTCTGAATTCCAATGAGATACGTGTGCCATATCGAGAGAGTAAACTCACTCGAATCTTGCAAGATTCCCTCAGTGGCACAAGTCACGTGTTAGTGTTTGCTTGCTTGGTAAGGTTCTACAAGAAATTTAGGTTAAAAATTTAATTGCAGTTTTTGAAATACTTTTATATATTAATTATTATTATTATTATTATTTTTTATGATGCAGAACCCTTTCTTTTGCAAAGACTCTATCAGCTCACTCAGTTTCGTTTCACGGTCCTGTCATAGCACCAAGCAAGTTTTGACTGACTCTACAAATAAATGTCAAAGTTCAGCCAAATCTAAGATGTTTTCGTCGTTGAAAAGTGGAAAAAGTACATCTACTTCTTTGATAGTGAAAAAGCATATGGGTCGTAGTCAATTACTTTCTGGAAAGAAGGCTGACTGCATCCTAAAGGGAAGGTAAAACTACCTTAATGTCCTATTATTTTACAGGATATATTGCTTCAAATAGTTTTTACTAAATTTTGGGCTACTCTTTTCAAGGAAACTCTTTGATGAAGAAAACATAAACAATCCTAAGCAGGTAATATGTATTAATATATCTTATCCATCAACCTGTTATGCCTGCATTTATTTCTTTTTCCTTCAAAACGCCCTCCTCCAGTATGTCTATATCAAATTTTTTTGTCTTGATGCAGTACTCAATTAAATTTAAGATTTGATTATGATGATTACCTTTTCGTTTTAACCTTTCAGCAAAGAGATATGCGTTTTTATATCACAATTAGTAGAAAGTTAATCCAAAATAAAAAAACAAGATGCCCATTTCATACAACTATATGTTGACCTAAAATGTCATGCAGTTGATATGCCTTTCTGAAGATACTTCATCCCACAAAAATAAAGTCCTCCAAGATCATGATTTGGTTGTTGCACCATTTTCGCTGGAAGAGGTATTCAAACCACTCGATTGATTCTTTCTAGTAGTCCCATATAAATCTCGAATAGCATTTGATTGCTCATTTTATTTTGGATCAGGATAATGTATTGCCCTGTGCCCCTAATGATGAGGCTATTATTCAGGAAGAGAAGGTTATAAATTTTTAGCTTGAATTGTAAAAGACAGAATATGTAAAATTATTTGCGGGATTCCAAAAACTCTATATCATTCATTCACTCTTAACATAGGCAAAACTCTCCTAAACTTACGGTTCTTATTTCTTAGGATCTTTCTACACACGGTCTCCATTCTCAAGAAACTATAAATGAAAGTTGTGATGGAAATGATCTTCTACTTTTTGATGATGGTATGAATTAAAACCCAACAAATTCGCTCATTTGGTATAACGACTTGATAATTCTCAGTAGATGATTCAATATTGTAGGTAAGTCATGCGAGTCGAACAAGACTTCACACTTTGATGGATCTGTGCCACTTAGTCAGAAAATCAAAGAATTATCCAAGAACTTAAAGTTGTTGTGTTCATCAACTCCAATGAAGGTGAAAATTCCGGAGAAGGAAATTATTGATTCATCCAATAGTCAATTAAGCTGCAATGATACTACTCCAATGGTGAAATTTGATGGTACGAAAAATCGAAGCCCAAGGGGTGGTACCTTCAGCATATGTGGTTCTAGTTTGAAGGTTTGTTACAGTGAATATATCATCACATAATTGATTAATTGCTGTATTTTTCTCATCAACCATTCTTTTTTATTGCAGAATTCTCTTGTTAAAGAACAACTGAATTTTCTGAATTCAGCTAATAAGTAAGTGAATACGCCAAAATTCACTCTCTACTCCATGTACTACGCTATATGATTTCTTTAGTTTATCTTACTTGTATATGAACTAAAAAGTAGATTCTTGCATGCTGATCGTATGCTACAACCACAATAGGCAAAAGTTATTTGCAAGTTCAGCAAAAATATATGCACAAGTTTAATTTTCAATCAAGAAATTCTACTTTCATCAATGGCCAAGTAGACATTTTATATATTGTTGAAAAGGTGTTGCTAGACTTGTGATTGATTTTTATTGGGAATTACATAATGTTTAGTGAGCTCCAATACAAGTAAGTGTTGCCACCTTGTAAATTTGGTCTAATAATTTGACCTTCCCCCTTTATTTGCAGGGAAGAGTTGAAAAAACTACGAGTAAGTCAATTCTCACAGTCTAAATTTTACTGGCACGAGTTAGGGAAGAAATCTCATAGTATGTATTGATATCATACAGGGTATTGGAGAAAAAAGGGCTTCCTACATTCTCGAACTTCGTGAAGAATTGCAAGAACCTTTCAAGAGTGTAAGTAACATTTATTTGCAGTATTTCTTGCATCGGACGAGAATATATTCCGGGACTGAATTTTTTTTATATTCTTTTGGGTTCTCCAGCTTGATGATTTGCAAAATATTGGCATGTCAGCAAAACAGGTATTATTGTCATTGAAGATAGATTTTTTTAAAAATAAAAACTTTCCAAATTCTTTAGTTCTTTCATCTGCATTTCCACTTCTTTGTTGTTATACAGATCAAAGGCATGATGAAAGGGGTGGCTGCCGAGCTTTTCAATTGAGTGAAGTTGCTATTATTTTCTTCTATCCATTCATCCATGCAATTCATTCCATTCCCCTGTTGTAAATCCAAATACTATTGTTTGTGCTATTGTATGGGTACAACTTAAATTATGGAAATTCAGTTATTCTAAATCATATTCTTTTACTAACCGACTTTTCTTGTAAGCATGCCAGTGCCTATTCCATTTTTGAGAGCATAGTTTGACTTTATTGCGTGAAATTTGAACTCGAGTTTTGGTCTTGTATTAACAAAATGATACATAAGTTTTCATTTAGTTGGTTGTTAAAATACGTAATGTATAAAATTATTAAGAGTAAAATAATTTATAAAATTAGACATAAAAAAGCTACAAGCCAAGCTAATTGTTAGGATCGATTTAACAATTTAGCAAGGTGAATAAAACAGAATGCTCGAGTTAAAAGAATCTCAGCTGGTTTAGGCAGATTATTCCTCAAATGATCATATTAATCGAACGAGTGTCTTGAATGCTTCAAATTCTGTATCCTTAAGACCATCTCCAGCAGCACAAGAAAAAAGTACATTCCACTAAATTAGGATATGGATTTCCCTCAACAGCACTGCATTTTATTGATCTTCCTTTTATTTTTATTTTATTATAATATTAAGATTTATCACAGAATTAGAAATATTCGTCTTATTGGGTGCAGAAATTTGATGCAGGTTGCAAGAGATGTACTTTGACATGCAACATATTTAAGACAAAAATAATACAGAACTTGCACAAAAATAATTTGAACGGTTGGAGATGGTCTAAACACTTCAATGACTGAGTGGATCTTTTTCAGAAAGTTGGCTTTCGTACAGATTGCATAGTAGACACAGTAGGCTCTATTAGGTGTATGCTATGGTGCACCAGCCGGAGAACTTTTCCCTGTGAGTTGAGCTATATCAGTCGTGATCAGAAACATATATGATGTGACCGGATAAAGAGGGTGCAAGATGTGTGAGCAATTTCACCGGGTCGGATTATGCAAATGATGAGGGATGACAGTACAGTGAGATGTGTCTAAACCAGATATTTTTCTCCCGAGAAAAGCTGGTGCTGACCTACAAACATGAAGATAACCACGTGAATGAATACCGGAAGGATGTCTAGTGTGGCCACTCCGATGCTAAAGTCAACAGGTGAACGAAAAGAACTAATATAGCAAAGAGAATGGTGTAAGTGATGTATATTCTAGAGGATAAATGATATGAGCAAGATATATGTCAATGAATGCTTTAATGTTTAAACAAACCTGGTATTTATAAAAAGAAAGTCAATAATGATGTTGTTTTCAGTGTTAATTTACTAATTATGGCAAGATGGTTCCTGGTACCCTGATTTTCTGACACGTCAAACTGTCCCTTTCGCTTTGTCAAATCCAAGCGATTTTGTCAGTAATGATTACCAAGATAAGATATTACATACTTGTGCACTCGAGTGAGGTGCAATTATCGAGGTAACCCTAGTAGAAAGCCATTTCCCGGGAACTCGTCTGGAAGCCCTGGCTTCTGGTAACCCGGAGGATAATGTCTCGGGCATTCATTTGCCCGAATATTTGTCGGATTGGCCCAAAACTTATCATAACCTGATCCATGACCTGGGATCACCTAATACCCATGACCCGGGCCTCCTCGGGGGGTATCACCACTTCCTTTCTAAATAGTTGAGCTAGAGTCTTTGTCGTTGTCCCGATCACTCTCTAGTTCCTGGTCAAGGAAAATTTTTATCGTCTCACATTTTCAAGCGGGTAGGACTGATGTCATGATGATGTGTACCATAGAACTTTAATGGCCCAAAAACACTTTGAATTCCGAGAAAGTGAACAGTCTGAGACGCTTCGTATTCCAAACCTGCCCTTTCATGTCCTTCCACAATTTCCAAGATGCATCCTGACCGTCCTTTACTTAGATCAACGGTGTAGATCCATTACCTCTATTAATATAAATCGAACCACTTTCTCCATTTAACACCTTTTTCGCTCTCGCTTTCTCCACAATCTTCCTCGCACCTCCGACGTATTGTGTGCTTCAGCTCCAGCGATTTCCAGTCTCTAACCAGTCAACCTTCAAACAACTCGTAAGTTTTTTTTTGCCTCCCTTCTTTCCAAAATATGTCAACTCTACTTCTTCTACTTCCGGAGCGACTGTGCACGGCTCGCCTGAGTACGAGTCTGTAGCAGCATGCTCTGGTTCTTCTTCCTCTCCCGAGAAATTCTCTGTTGATCGCCTCCCAAACAAATCAAAAAAACCCAAAATCAAACCCCATGCCTCAGGTCCTTCTCGAGCTATAAAAAAGGGCAAGGGTAAGACCCGGGCTTCTAGCTCGCCTCTCCATGGGGTTCCGAGTGCTATTTTATTCTCTGTTATGGAGAGTACTCTATGCCCTGGGGCGGAGGAGGATCTCAGAGTCATGGGCTCTATTCCCATCCTCTTACCAAATCTGAATTCTCGGTCCCTCAGATCAGGCTAACCAGCCACCAGAGGGTTTCTTTACCTTTTTTGAAGACCAGCTTCGTAGCAGCCTCAGATTCCACATCCCTTCTTTTTTGATCGAAGCGGCCCATTTCTTTGGGGTCCCGATAAACTAATTTTATCCCAATTCTTTCCGTGTAATGGCTGCCACTTACATTCTTTTTAAGTTGCACAACTTATTAATCTCCTCATTCTTCAATACTTTTTTGTGTGCTGGCTTGGGGACAATGCTTTTTCGTTGTCTGCCCATCTGAAGAGCCGGTTCTTTGATGATATCCCTTCTTCTTTAAAGGGATGGAAAAGCAGGTTCATTTATATCACCCTTCCCTTCCATCTTGGATGCTTAACTGCCTTCCTTCCTAGCCTTCCTGCTCAGCCCTGGTCTTCCCCAATCTTACAAATTTGAAGAGCCCTTCATCTGAAGCCAAGAGCTCATGGAGAGGAAGAAATTTTCTTCTTCTCTCCTCCTCTCCGAGGAAAACTTGTTGGCGTACGGGTTGAGTGCCCGGGCTGAAGACCTTATTGACCGGGTGATTGATGAAGTAGCTAGCTCGGGTGCTCAACCTGATAGTTTTTACCTCCGACCTCTTCATTTACTTTTCTTGTTGGTTTTATTGTTGTTTCTATCATCTTTGTCCCTTTGTGCAAACAATTCGAAAATGTAAGGAGTGAACAAGGCATTTCCCGAGCAACCCAATCTACTTCTCCTCCTCCGACCCAATCTCTCACCAAGCCCCTTCACTCCAGCCCGCAAAGAGTCCGAGACAATCTTTTCTTGGAGGGAGCTTCCCACACAGAAGTCAGGATCCTCAAGAAGATGCTTCTTCCTGCTGAGGAGGCCTATCTGAAGGGTTGGTTCTTTGCCGACCCCAAAGCTTTTTGAAGAATCTAATCAGGTCCTTTCCGTAAGTTCTACTCTTCTCCCCCTTTTTTTTACCAACTCATGCTGAACAGGGTGTTCAAATGCTGATCTTGGCTTTTGAAGAGGTAGCCACGGTGGCTATGAAGGAAGTTGGTCGAGCCCAAGCCACCCAAGAGCTTTATCAGCAACTTCAAGGGGAACTATCATGCGTTCGATCAGTTCACGAAGAAATGATCACTGGCCTTCGCAATGCTTTGGACGCGGCTTATCAGCAAATTTCAGCGGTCCAGGTAGATCTTGCTAAAACTAGAGAGAATGTTGATGTCGGCCTCTCCCGAGAGGAAACATTACAGGGGCATATCTCTGCCTTAGGGTCATATCTCTGCCTTGGAGTCAGAGAATCATTCTTTGACCGAGGAGATAGAGAACCAACAGTCCCGAGCAATTGCTACTGAGACTGCCCTGGCAGCCTCCGCGTACTCTCAGGAAAAATGGCGAACTTCCTTCCTCCATTCTCCTAAGTTCAAGACGACAGTTGAGGATCGTGCTTACTCTTTCTTCCGATCTGGCTTTGACAATTGCCAAGAGAAATTTGAAGAGGCCGGGCTTCTTCCAAAGGGTAGGTAAAACTTTCTCGACTTTGATCGAGCCACTAGCGTCCCTTCCCAAGGAGGCTGAAAAAGGAAACCAAGAGGCTGAAGGACAACCAGGTCCTAATGAAATAGATTTAGAGTAGTTTTGTAATTTTTCTTTTCTGGTTCTTCTCATGTAATTTTGGCCTTCGGCCTCTCACTTAATGAAATCTTATTTCGCCCTATCTTTCCCTTTGTAGATATACTCCAGACTGAAAAACGTCTTGAACTTAATTGAGAATTTAAAAATACTTTAATTCTTGAATAATAACCGGGTTTTTTTCTCCATAGAATGTCAAACTTTCAGAAATTTTCTAAGTATTGGAGAATAATTGGTGTTTAATATAATACAGGGGCCTCATGCCTCCCGGGTAAGCTACAAATCCCTTCTTTTTTCTGGATGACTTGGGTATAGAGCCCTGGGCCAGGGTACGGGTCCCTGGATTTATTGGATAACCAGGTACGGGGCCCGAGGCATGGTACTAGACGCTAGACTTACTTTATAACCTTGATACAGGAGGCCCGAGCCAGGGTACGAGTCTCTAGACTTATTGGATAACCGGGGTACAGAGCCCCGAGCTAGGGTACAAGTCCCTGGACTTATTGGATAACTAGGGTACGGAGTCCTTGGGCCAGGGTACAGAGCCCCGGGCCAAGGTCCCTGAACTTGCTGGATAACCGAGGTACTGGAGCCCTGGGCAAGTCTGTATCTTTTTCTTTTCCGGTTCTTATGGGGGGCACAGTTTTGCTTAGAAAAATCTGCAATGTGGCAACTGCAGAGGCAATCACCAGACGGAGAAATGTCGAAGAGTTGTGGTGGTTTTGGTCACATGAAGAGGGATTGCCTAACTTGGAGGATCAGAGTGGAGGCGGAGGTTCTATGATATGGTCTTATAGTAGAAACAGTCTAAGACCACTGTGTAGCAGAAAGTTTTTCCTGCTCCAGGTGTTGGGTAATCGATTTTCTTGTGTCCAAAAAGAAGCGAAAGTTTTTAAAAAATTATTTGACGTTCAAATAATGCTTTTGGACACTCGTATAATTTAAACGAATAAAATAATTTATATGATGTTTATTAACAACCTTAATGAATTATTCACTTGGCACCAACTATTCCGAGATTAGCTTAGATAGCTCTAGTTGTATTCCCTAAGAACAATCTTCTTGAAGTTTTCCATATCCAATAGAGTTCAGTGACAAGAATATTTGTTTCTCTTCTAAATTACACTAGAAAATTTAGAAGAGATTTAACGTTTGAGACAAAAAATAATAATTTGATGGTTCAAACCCTAAACCAAAAGAAGGTGACCGAAATTTTGAGAGAAAATTGAATTGAAAGACTGACCCTATGGTCCCAACGAACTAGAACTTTTTCTAGCTTGCATAGCCTTTTTATTAGAAAAATTGATCTCGGCTTGACGACAATGATTCACTAATCTTTTGTACGAATTCGGATCGTCATAGACAAGAAACCGATACAAAATCTTCTGGTTCAAACCATTCAAAAAATGAGAATATTTTGATGCAAAATTCTCTCTGATGTGAGGAGCGTACGACAACAAATCCTTAAAATGCTTTTGGTAATCCTTCATGCTCGAATTTCCTTGCATAGTGGTCAACAGTTCCATCTCCTTTGCCTGATAAAGAGCTGGCATAAAGTGATGATTGATGAAGGTCGGACAAAAATGTTCCCAACGAATCCACCCATGCTTATGAACTAGAATGACAGAAACATGTTTCCACCATTTCCGAGCTTTTCCTTGATTCATGAAATCAGCTACCTCCATCTTCTCATCCTCATCATAGTACAGCACTCGAAAAAACTGCTCAATGATATCGACCCAAGCTTTAAAAAATCAGCATTCTCATCTCCTGTCAACTGTGGAGGTCCAATCTCATGAAATCCATAATGTTGACGCAATTCCTACATCTCCTTTCATTGTGGTCTTGATGATGCCTTTTGTCACGATCTCTACGATGTTCTCGGCCAGACTCATTGTCGCCATAACGGACATCTCCCACACTTCCGTGACTGCATCTATCTCATGACATCTGAAAGGAAACAAAAATCAATCTCTAAATCCTCGAAACAAAACTACTAATGTCCCAAAAATCTTTGAATGCTCTGATACCACTAAATGTAGAGACTTTACCTGAGTCAATACTAAATAGACTAATAAGCATGCAAAATTTAAATTTCTAACAAAGATTAACCAACGAAAAAAATAACTTAATCATCTTACAACCCAAACAAAAATAGAACAATAATCTTTGCCTTAAACATTAAATACAACCATATCGAAACATAATCATGCATGATTATACGAAAATGTTTAAGGGAATGTTATAAGGTAATAGGTAAAGTTTGGAATGATTTCGGACGTCGTTTCGAGGTCTAGAGATAAATATGGAAATTTAAGCTTATAGGGGTAAAACAGTAATTTTACACCTAAAATTGTTAGACGTCCTGACATTGTCCTGAATGCTGTAAATAACGTTAATATATTTATTTTAAATGTTTATGAAATTTATGATGAAACTTTAATATTAAAAGACGTGTTGCGTGATTGGTTTAAAAGAAAAATGATTTATATATATGTATATATATATATATATATATATATATATATATATATATATATATATATATATATATATATATATATATATATATATATATATATATATATATATATATATATGCATGAATTTTTATAAGTGATGAAAACCTGAAACATTGGAGGAGGTGAAGTGATTGTGACTAATATGATGATACAATGATATGATTGAAAATATCGTGAGAGAAAAGACCCCAGAAGAAGCCTGTTTATGGGAGAAGACCCCAGAGGGTTCCCGATGACCGTATTTCCATCGACCTCAGCTGAAACGAAAGTCACAATTAACGATCCGAATTCAATAAAAGGAAAAAGTATATGTATATGACGAAAAGAAAAATGTATATGATGAAAGGAAAATGTTTAAGTTTATGCATGTTAATGAAAAGTTATTTTAAGTAAAAGTATTTTCACTGTTGCATGTGGATACATGTATTACTTGTTATCAAGGTTAAGGTTTGCTGAGTCAATAGACTCACTAGGTGTGATCGATGCAGGTGAGTATGATATTGATGTGAATGGAAGACTTGATGGTAGATCTAGCTAGATTGAAGGTATACACAACCCGAGAACCAGCGCTAGTTTTTCCGCACTTATGTTTATGACTTATGCTAATGATTTAAATTACTTTTAAGATTTTAATGCTTATGATACTTTTGAGAGGTTTTGAAAGGATGTTAGAGTTAAGTTTAATTTTGAAATATTGTTAGTTTAGGTTTGTTGACGTTTTATGACCTTATGTTTTGAATACGTTCTTTCGGATTTTCAAATAATAGTTGGTTGGTTTATTTTTAAATGATGCATTGTTATTTTAAAAATATGTTTATGTATATGTATATATTCGGCCGAATGAGTAAAATAGAAAAAGAATAAAAAAATTCTAGAATATTTTAAAGAAAAACGAGCAGTGGACGTTTTATTATATTTATTTCTTTAAGCATTATTATACCCTACTTATAAGTGGGAGTTTTGATTTATTGTTACTATATATTACATTAAATTATTGGAATCATTTAAATGTTAGTTTGGTATTACCAACAATTTAAAGTGAATGCCTTGACTTATTATAGACGAATATATCATAATATTAATTTCTTGGTACCATTTAAATGTTTGTTTGGTTTCACCAACGATTTAAATTGGAAACCTTGATTTAATATTTACAAATATATATATATATATATATATATATATATATATATATATATATATATATATATATATATACTTAACAAAATTTATAAGTTTTGGTGTATATTATATACTTATAAAATAATAATATATAACATAATATAAATATGATTATTTAATATATTGGAACCATTTTATCAAGTGGATTTCAATACTATTCATTAACGTTAACTTTATTAAAATACCAAGAGTGGATCTTCTAATCTCAACTACTTAAATTAAAATTATAGCAATTACAAATTACCAGATTCAAACAATTAAAATAAAAAAAAACAAAACAAAAGGACATTGTAGTGGATTTGTAATTAACTTAGTTTCCATGTGGATACGATATTCGGATTTACCGAATTATACTACTTGTGGACAACCTGTTCTTTGGAGTACAACAATCAAAGTCGCACCAACTCACTTGTACTGCGTAGACAAGAAGTTTGAAAGTATTTTTTTTAATTTTTTTTACCGTGAGAGACAAGTGAATATGACTCACAATAGAGAGTAGAAAAAAATATTAAAACCAAATTATAGCAAATTTTCGGACTTTTTTTATAAATTATTTTTATTTTGGAATTACACAAGGATAATTCGTGCTGATGAAGAACGAAGAATCACAAATTTACGAAACGTGGACGATAAAAATGATACTGATCTGACTACAAATGAAAGAATAATGTAGATATGAAAATTTAATAACGAGATACTTACTTGAATTCAATGAGCCAAAAGCTCTGATACCAAATGATATGAATCCTCGTACGCAAGAAAGCAAACACGATTAAATTGGAATCCCGCTCTCAATTCAATAATGAATAAGGATCTGTGTTGTGATGTCCCGATCTTTTGAATCAAATATTGCGTGATTTTCACCCCTAAACTACATGGTTTAGTAATAAACAATCACAAAGAAAACAATCGACACTCGATCGAACCTTCACAAATCTAGCCCTTGACAATCCGCGTAAAAACGATAGACAAACGCCACAAAACATAAACTTTGATAAATTTGATTTTCATACAAACAAAAAGCTTTTTTGTTGTTTGAGAGAAAACTTAATAACAATATATTCTATCAATGACTAGTCTAAATTGTGTGCAAAAATTTGTCCAAATCTTATTTAAATATCAAAAGATACTCAGTAATAAGTTACATAATTAATTAGGACTCCAAATTAGGTATTTCCGCATGCGTCACGCTGCGGTGCTGATCAAGTAGCGCCTAGGCACTACTACCGCTTCGAATTATGTAGCGCCTAGGCGCTGTGGTGCTAGTCCATCCACATTGCTTCACACTTAAAAGCATTCATATGGCATTCAAACTCACTCCCTTGCATCATGACTTATATATACACATCTCTATATCACCATATAATTGCTTGCAAGCTCTCCTCGATTACTTATGAATCTCTTCAAACTCACTCCCTTGCATCATGACTTATATACACATCTCTATATCACTATATCACCATATAATTGCTTGCAAGCTCTCCTCGATTAATAATTGCTTCGAATTATTGCTTGCAAGCTCTCCTCGATTACTTATGAATTCATGCAATGCTTCTTTGAAGCTCTTCATCCGGCCCTTCGTGATTGATCTTTCCGGCAACTCTAAAAGATCCCACGATTCCCTTAGAGCTTGGCCTCCCATGACCGCATCATGTATATTATATCATGTATTGATCAACTCTTGGTAATGCATAATATATTTATATACACATCTGTATATCACCATATATATATATATTATTTAAAAATTAAAGAATCATATTTAATTTCATTGATTAATTTATTACATTATTTCTAGATTTCTCTAAAATATTTTATTATAATTTTGTAAACATTAGTAGTTACTATTGTAGGAGGCAGAATACCATGAGTAAAGACGAACAAAAGAAGGAACTCATAGCGCGAGGACGTCGTGAGATGTTCTCGATTGTAGTCACTCCTTCAAGATAAAATATAAAACCTAACCAAAATTTTACCCAATTCTCTTTCAAAACAAAATTTAATTATTAATTTATAATCTAATATTCTCCATTAAAATTTAAAGATATTAATATAGAGATCGGTATTCCAAAAGTTAAAAATAAAAGGATTAAAACATAAATAAATTAAGAGAATAAAAAAAGTAAAGTAATTTTGTGATATCTTGATCTATCGATTTTTCCAAATAAAATTTATTCCCCAAACATAAATCCTCTTTATACGACTGCATCAAATAATTTCATTTTAACGCAAGTTAATAAAATGATCCGTCTGTGTTTGAAGCTGCCCGAGGTTAGATATGCCTTAACATATTTGTATATTCTTTTGATCTATGAATCTTGATACCCCAGGGATGAACCCATCAAGATCCGGCCCAAACTCCCGGCCCATCTCTGAGGCCCACAGGTGACTGGCCCATGACAAGCCCAGGTATTCTCCTATAAATACCAGGTTTGAGCGTATAATAATGGATTCAATTCAATATTGTTTTCAGCAGCACCCTTAGCTGCTCCCCCCATATATCCTCAGTCACTGACTTGAGCGTCGGAGGGGCTACGCCAGGTTATCAGTTGATATTCAATAAAATCAGGTTCCTCTTTTCAGTTCATGAATGTTGTTGTATTACGAGAGGGAAGGAGAAAATTTTTATTTTCCTACTAAGGCATCGCCTGGTAGAGGAGCAGAGGGCAGGAGAGAAATTTATTTTCCTACTAAGGCATCGCCTGGTAGAGGAGAAGAGTGAAGGAGAAAAATTTTATTTTCCTGCTAAGGTGTCGCCTAGCAGAGGAGTTTGAGGGTGAGGGTGGAGAATATGTATTTTCCTGCTAAGGCGTCGCCTGGCAGAGGAGTTAGAGGATGACGAGGTGGACTCTTTATTTTCCTGCTAAGGGAGGAGTTAGAGGGTGTGGGCGGTTGAATTTTTATTTTTCCTGCTAAGGCCCGGCTTAGCAGAGGAGTTAGAGGGTGGATGTGTTGATTTTATTTTCCTGCTAAAGAATCACCTAGCAGAGAAGTTAGATGGAGAAGTTGAATTTTTACTTTCCTGCTAAGACCCGACTTAGCAGAGGAGTTAGAGGGTTGAGGTGTTGATTTTTATTTTCCTGCTGTGGTATTACCTAGCAGAGGAGTTAGAGGTGAAGGTGTTAATTTTTATTTTCCTGCTAAGACCCGGCTTAGCAGAGGAGTTAGAGGGTGGAGGTGTTGAATTTATATTTTCCTGCTAAGACCCGGCTTAGCAGAGGAGTTAGAGGGTGGATGTGTTGAATTTTTATTTTCCTGCTAAGGCATCGCCTAGCAGAGGAGTTAGAGGGTGATGGAGATGCTGATTTTATTTTCCTGCTAAGGTGTTGCCTAGCAGAGGAGTTAGAGGGTGTTGGAGTTGATTTTTAGTTTCTGTTAAGGCATCGCCTAGCAGAGGAGTTAGAGGGTGATGGAGATGCTGACTTTATTTTCCTGCTAAGGTGTTGCCTAGCAGAGGAGTTAGAGGGTGTTGGAGTTGATTTTTAGTTTCTGTTAAGGCATCGCCTAGTAGAAGAGTTAGATGGCGGGGGTGTTAAATTTTATTTTCCTGCTAAGGTATCACCTAGCAGAGGAGTTAGAGGGTGGGGGCGTTGAATTTTTATTTTCCTGCTAAGGCCCGGCTTAGCAGAGGAGTTAGAGGGGTCGAGGTGTTGATTTTTATTTTCCTGCTGTGGTATTATCTAGCAGAGGAGTTAGAGGGTGAAGGTGTTAATTTTTATTTTCCTGCTAAGGTGTCAGGTGAGAGTTTTATTTTCCTGCTAAGGCATCGCCTAGGAGTGGAGTTAGAGGGTGAAGGTGTTAATTGTTATTTTCCTGCTATGGCGTCGCCTAGCAGAGGAGCAGAGTGGAGGAGGATAATTAAATTTTCTTGCTAAGGCATCGCCTAGCAGAGGAGCAGAGTTTTGGAGGAAAAATATTTTTTTGGTTAGTCGATAACGAAAGTTGTTGGGGGAGCAGATGCTTGCGCTCGGGCGTGCGGTTATATCAAAATTCACAATGTACGGGACGAGGATGGGCGCTCGGGCGTGGGGCGATCGTGGCGCTCGGGGCGCTTGGGCGAGCTGGTGCTTGCGCTCGGGCGAGCGTGGCGTGGCGCTTGGGCGAGCTGGTGCTTGCGCTCGGGCGAGCGTGGCGTGGTGTTGGGCGAGCTGGGGGTGAGGGCGAGCTGCTGTGGGCGAGCTGGTGCTCGGGTGCTGGGCGAGCGTGTGGCGCTCGGGTGTCGGGCGAGCTCGGTGAGGGCGTGACGCGGGCGAGCTGGCGTGGCACTCGGGTGCTGGGCGAGCTGGGGGTGAGGGCGAGCTGCTGGGGGCGAGCGTGGCAGGCGTGCGGGGGGCGAGCTGCTGTGGGCGAGCGAGGCGCGCTCGGCAGGGGCGCCCGGCATGAGTGCTCGGCGAGGACGAGCGTGTGCGCGCTGGCTGCGCGTGCGTGGCAGGAGGGTGAGAGGCGCTTTGCGAGGGTGTAGCAGCGTGTTGGCGAGGCGGGCGGTTGAGGCGAGGGCAGTGTCGCGGCAGTGCGACTCTGCGAGGGGCGAGCGTGCGGCAGTGACGAACGACTGGAAGAAAATGCACAACTCGCACCCGGTAACTCAAGAACAACACAATTAATCGAACTTTGAACCTACGATTCAGTTCGACTCGGGAGGGGGAGACTGGTGATACCCCAGGGATGAACCCATCAAGATCCGGCCCAAACTCCCGGCCCATCTCTGAGGCCCACAGGTGACTGGCCCATGACAAGCCCAGGTATTCTCCTATAAATACCAGGTTTGAGCGTATGATAATGGATTCAATTCAATATTGTTTTCAGCAGCACCCTTAGCTGCTCCCCCCATATATCCTCAGTCACTGACTTGAGCGTCGGAGGAGCTACGCCAGGACACCCTCCTGGCCCCCTCTTAACGGTCTTTTTCTTGATTTCAGGCTCAGGGTCATCTTAAAGCCACGTCTGAACTAGTGACGCTCGTTGGGATCGGACCCTAGATTTCCCGTGAGTATCAAATCTGATTTCATTGAATAAATAAAAAAAAAATTGTGTGTGAATATATATATATATATATATATATATATATATATATATATATATATATATATATATATATATATGTACATACACAGATGCATACACTTTTCAACTTCACAAGATCCTAACTAAGGAGCATGCTAGTTTGCTTAGACACACGCTGGCTCAACATTAACTGCCCATCAAAATTTTCTCCATTAACAGGGACGACCTTCCCAACTGCTTTCCTGGAGCATATTGGGTATTTGATTCGGGTTCCCTAAAAGCATGAGATGCCGGATGGACACGATGGAGAATGTTGGGATCCCAGTAAGCTAGGCCGCTGCCAGGAGGACTGGTTGGGCATTTTGGATCTTGAGGCAAGATGAATTGATTGAGATGTCGATATTGAATGGCACCACTGGATCCACCAGTTATAGGAGTGGAAGAGCCAGATGATGCACGAGAGGTAGATTTTGTTGATGAGGGTAACGTCGCTTTTAGGTGTTGAGGCGATCTTGGGTGTTGAAGAGGAGTCTCAACTGGAGAGCCCGGGCTTGAAATGTTCCTTGCCATGCAAATATCACTAGGAAAATGAGTTAAAAAAAAAATCAGATAGCACCCTGTAAAGAAAATTGTGTGAGAGATACCTAGAATTAGAAATAGACTTTGATACGGCAGAGGTACGCATGGCAAGACTCTGTGAGTCCAACTGATGTGGAGTTTTCACATGTTCAATGCCCTGTAAATTACTCATAATCATATTTAATAAAACAAAGATCATGTCTTATTACTTAGCCAAGCTTCCAAAAACAAGATAATTAAATAAAGGTTGACAGATCATACGCTACCGCGTGCTTACTGCACAAATAATTCAAAATTCACAAAGCATATAAAAGTTCGACTTTATGAACTCGGGATTCCGTTTGCACTCATGAAAAAAAGAAGCATGCAAACAACCCGATCATATATCAATACCTACACAGATTTCCTGGTCTTTATTTGCATGCCCAAGATAAATTTACTGAATAAACTCTCAACAAGCCAACAGAACTCAAATTTTCTTGATCACAATGATGATGCGGAGAAAACTGGTTAAAATACCAAGGACATTAGAGCACTTGTCACTGCAATGTGATCCGACAATGTAGAATTTAGTAATTGGTTTCCTGGGGATACACCACTTTTCATTAAGAACGGGTGCTCCAAAAGCTGAGCAGCTGTTGGACGTTGCAAGGGATTCCACAGCAAACATTGCCTTATGAAATCTTTGCATTCATCCGAGAGATAATTGGGGATCACTGGAAGTTCTTTACTGTTCACAATCTTGAACATGGCCACAGCCTTCAGCGCAGAAAGTAGATAAAATTTGTCAGATATTAATCAGACACAAGAGGAAACTAATGGCAGTTCCGGTAGTTTCAGTACTTCTCCATACTGACTCCAAGGTGGTTTTGAGGTTGCCATCTCCACAACCGTGCATCCAAGACTCCATATATCAACTGCTTGATTGCATACATTTGAATTCCTGATGACCTATTGAACAACAAAAAAGGAATTATGCATCTGGGAAAAAATCAGAACCATAAAGGCTTGAGATAACAATAACTAACCTCAGGTGCCATCCAGTATAGGTTATCTTTGTGCAATAATGGAATGGATTGACTAGCAATCTGCAAAACCGCTTGTAAAATAAAGAAAAAAATGTGGAAAAAAAAACAAAATACAACGCAAAACCAAAACTTTGTGTCTGATATGAAATATGAAACAGCCAAGGACCTTTTCGATTCACCAACGGTCAGTATACTTATTGTGCCATTGTATACATCAACAAATTCTATAATTCAACTATTGTTCATGTTAAAGTAGATGTCCTGCAAGCCAACGGTTGGCTTGAGAATTTATTGACTCAAGTGTAAATAATAATCTTTATTTTAATATAATTTAACTTTTTATAGTTTTATTTTACTTTATCTGTATACTCATTCAATCAGCATAGATAAAGTTCTCGATTATATTTTAATACAAATGAATCGTAATCCGATCTTGAAACTCATTTGTAAACATTGTATATTTTAAATTCGTTCCTAGTCGATTCAGCTGCCTAAAATAAAGATAAATGCCGTTTGAGCTTGAGACTAGCATCTGTAATATTGTGTACCGTGTTTCATGGTAAAGGCATAGAGACGTCCAATCATGCAGATGGGTAATCATACGATGATTGTACCGAACAACCCTCCCTCGAACTTTCCAAGTGGTTATCATTCATCGAGAGGAAAAGTCTGTGGTTGCGACCCGGGACTACACTGAGACTCTACATACTAGGATTGTGCTTTGACTCCTTTATCGACTCTGCGAGGATCACAAGGTGGCGAGGTTTGGTGTAATTGCGAAATGTGTAGGAGCCAGTGCATTATAGTCGGGGATTCACCGCTCACCAACGGATGTAGATATCCAATGTAATCTAACGAAATAGTAGTGCATGAAATCTCTGGCCAGAATGTGAGATGTACATTAGGGAAAGAATTATCTAGTTGTGCATGCGATCACACTATGAATATTTCATGATTGTATCACATATCTATCGAATCTAATATACAACCCTCAATGAACCAATGGTTGCAGATTCGATCGGGATATATGAGATGAAGGGACCGTACTGTACGTTAATCATAACCGATTGGTTCTTGCAGGCACTATCAGTAACACCTAGGGGATTATAGGGCGATGCTGCTAGATTCTCTTACCATGATTCGATGAGTTTTATCAGAAAATGATTTCTGACATTCTTATGATCAAATGTTGGTTTATGGAATGGGGCAAATTAGTGTAAGCCCAAATAAAGGAGAATATCCTGAATCACAATGAGTTTTGAACCCGCGGCTAGCTGTATCCCTGAACCATTGAGGGTCACACAAGCACTGGATCATTTTGTTCCCGTTGAGAGAATAAATTCAAGAAGTTGAATTTATATAAAATTATGATATAATAAATTCAAGGAATAGATTTATAATAATTAAATTTGGAGAGAATAAATTCAAGTAGTTGAATTCATATATATAAAATTATGATATAGTAAATTCAAGGGGTTGAATTTATTATAATTAAATTTTAAGAAAATAATTCAAAGAGTTGAATTAATAAGATAGTAAATTCAAGAAGTTGAATTAATAAGATAGTAAATTCAAGAAGTTGAATTTATGATATTTAAAATTTAGAGAGAATAAATTCAAGGAGTTGAATTTATAAAATTTGAGGATTTAAATTATTAAACTCAAAAGTTGGGTTTATTAAATATTAAATTAAATATAGTGGGAAATATGTTTAATGTGCTTCTAGGAGTACAGTCCAAAATACTAAATAATTAAAGTTCTTAATGGACTTTAATATAATTAATTAAACTAGTTGGACTAGTCCAATTAATTAACAAAGCCCATTAAATTTAATTAAGGAACCTAAATCAAAAGAGTAGTGGACGTTTCATCCACACAGTTTACATTGGGATGGAGAAATTCTGTTGTGATGGCTTGGTGGTTAAATTTGATGGGGAACAACATTAAGCATACTCTCTCTTTTGCAAACAACAAAAGAGATTTGGGTTACGGCTGTAGAATGAAGGTGTCCAACTCAAAGTCTTGAGATACAAAACAAGGATACATGAGAGTAACTAAACACTGCAGCACTCTCATGGAATTAAGGCAGCAGATATATTCAATTTATGACGACAACTGGTACTGCAAGGATGGATGCAATCAAGCACTCAAGGGTAGTTCAAATTTATAGTGTATGATTTTTCACAAAGGTGAAACAAGAATCTTGATGAAGTGTGGACAGCACTACCAACCACCAGAGAAGTCTTTGCTGAAGGTCGGTGTGAGGAAAATAAAAAAGCTGTCACTATGGACCCCACCAACCCAACCTTGCAACACATTATCAAAGTTCCGCTTTTGTAACAAAAAACAATTGAAGCCAGCATGGAAAGCCACAATGTAAAGAACCATGTCATACTGGAAAATTCATGGTAAACATGCTGATTGATTAGAGGATTCCTCATTAGTCTTACTTTCCATCTTTCTTTCCTAGTGCATATAATTTGACTTCTCTGGTGGTTATGCAGCGATGGGGACGAAGTTCCACCAATCCTTACTCATTTTACCAACAAATTTGATCATAATTAATCTGCCATGTTGTGCATTGGTTAAGTTTATTCGAAAATAAGACAACCTAAGCACAAAAAATTACCTGGCTTCCATGTTGCGCCATGCCAAAATCTGCAAGCTTAACACAGCCATTTGGGTCTACAAGTATGGTGGCCCCTCTAATGTTTCTACCAAATGAAAAAGCACAAAGATTTATGGATGATAATGAATGTTTACTAACTAATGAATGAATCAAACCAAAATTCTCGGCAAAAAACTGGGAAAGAAGGATGTTAGATTTACCTATGCACGGTATGTTTAGCATGTAAATATGCAAGTCCTGCTAAGATTTGCTTAGTGTAACGGTGGATGGCTGATTCTCCTAAATTTCCATATTGCTTTAGAATCTTATCCATGGAACCTCCAGATACATATTCCAGATATATATAGAATTTATCATGCACCTGATTGTAGTAATAAAATACAATACCAATAGAATTAAATAATAATAAAAAAAAGTACATCCACAAAATACAATATAATTAACCTCACAAATACTGTTTGGCAACAGTTGCCGTAATTTCATGACAAATACAAGAAAACATTTATATGATAGGTGTATTATCAACTGGCAAATTTGGTTTTGTATAATCAGCCGGCATATTTTGTTTCAAATATATAATGCCTTTGGATAACAGAAGCTTACAACTATACATCCAAAGTCTTAATGCAAAGCTGAAACCTATAAGAAATTAATAAGAAAATATTAATGATAGAACTAACCACTTCAGAATAATAATATTGCACAATGTTTGGATGCTTTAAGCAACTCAATAGCTGGATCACCTATAAGAAACAGAAAATGATAGCATGATATGTGAAATATATGAGAATGACTGAAATAATAAGTTGCATTTGATTGAAATAATAAGTTGCATCTGATAGAGATAGAACTCCTATATGACAAATAAATATTTCTCTGCGATTGAACGGTCTAAAGACCAATTAACTCACTTGTACCACCTGCTTGAAAGTTTGAGTCGATTTAGCATCATCAGCTATGAATGAAATCTCTTTCATGGCACACAGTTCACCTGTTTTGCTAAAACCAGTGGGGCACCACTTATCAAATTCAAAAAGAGATTCTGAACATGGAATTTCCATAGGTGCGACTAACTTTAGAAATATCAGATAATTATTATAAATGAAGTGAATGGCTTGATAACTTGATATAGTATCAAACAATTGTAGTTACGAAAAAATTTAGCCAATGATAACAACATATTCAAATCTCTTAAATAGCACTGCAAACACTACGATTCCATATTTGTTGATCCCTCAACATTTGCACTGAGTTCCAATTTCTCATTATGTCCAAGAAATTAAAGCTTGCATAGACAAATGAATCTATAACCAAGATGATATTCTTAATTCATATAACAATCATATAGCATTGGAGAAAACGTTGGCACAAAACAGAATGGAAAGTTGCACGTGATTCAAATTTGCTCACCTATTAAAACCCAAGTAAAGATATCCATATTCACCTCCACCGATCAACTCCCCTTTCTTCCAATGTGAGACAGAGCTTATATGACTTTCCAATCTTCCAGGACTATGTGGCAATGAAGATGTTGCGGCTGAACTCAAATGAGAGAAGGGCGGTGGAGAATTTGAAGTTGATGTGGGAGGAAGAGGTAGGGGGAAGCTCTGCTGTTTGCCATAGTTAGGCCAATTGCAAGGTGAATCAGAATGGCTTTCTCCATTTCTTGGATGATTTCTAGGACTAAGATTTGGATAATTTTCTGAGCTACTTGGAGCGTGAGAAAAGTCATCATCTTTATGAAACTGTCTTTTTGGCACTTGAACATTCAAATTTCTTTTTCGACGAGGTAAAGAGGAGACATTTCTATCGGAAGAAAGGTTCCCAGAAACAACAGGGGATTGATTCTTCATTGGAATTCTACAGGGCAAACAAACAAACATGCAAAACGAGGTACAACTTAAGCACATCAAGAACCAAGACACAAAAATTTATCATAATAGATGAAAAATCGAAAACACAGCTCGAAAATGTGGTCTTTGAAATTTCACCAACTTAATCAAAATCAGAAATTTAAAGCAAACTGAAGAATGTAAACTGAACTACAAGATTCCACCTTGATGGGTTCCCTGCATCTGTTTCTTTGCTTCCAACGACACCACGATCAACTGCATCTCCCAAACACGAAACAGAAATCAACCCAGAAACGGTATCTTCTTTCTGATATGAAGCAGAAGCACTCGAACTCGAAAAAGCAGAAAACACTTCATTGAGAGAAGAATTCAACTGGAAACTAAAGCTTGAATCTGATGAAGCGGTGCTGATACTCGATTGCGCATGACAAAGTTCCCAAATCTGCTGTTTGCGCATAGCAGCAGCCACCAGTCTCCCCCAGTTGTCGTAAACCGGAGACATTTTTCTTCCAAAATGAAGTTCAAATCGAAAATCACTGCGTAAAACCAATGGCACGGAAGAAAAGATAACGCGTAACCGCTGTGTGATGTGCTTGATATGGACATCATTCGAACGTTCTCTCTTGAAAGGATGCTTCGTAAGTCTACGGGTGTTTTTTTGTTCACACTTGATAATCGTCGGAAGTCACAATCTCGCCAGATTTGATATGCAAAAAAGCTTCAAATGTTAATTCTATCTTTTAATAAAAGAAAAATTACCTCATACAAGCACACGTGTTTTATTATTTATTGTACAGCATGATCCGAGATCGAGTCATTTTCTCCTAATATAAGTAATAAAAAAATTATTTTAACATGTTTGATGCAATATTTTTGTGTTATTACTCGAATATATTTGCATAACATAGGTGGTAATATCTCATGAATAGGCCCACTACCCCTTGGCTCATCCCTAGTCTATAAATACCATGTTTTAGTGTTTAATTCATCATTCAATATATTATTTTTCAGCAGCACACTTAGCTGCTCCCCCTTATATCATCACTCTCTGACTTGAACGTCGGATGAGCTATGTCGGGACACCCTCCTGGCCCTCTTCTAACGGTATTATTCGTGATTTCAGGTTTAGAGCAATCTTGAAACCTGCGTTTGGACTAGTGACACTTGTTGGAATCGAACCCTTAAATTTCACATGAGTATCACTTGGCGCCGTCTGTGAGAAACTTTGAGTTGAGACGTAGGGATGGTGGGCAGGAGAGGGAGCAGAAGAGCTAACTCAGCATCGTCGCGTCCTCAGATGGAACCCGAACAATCGCATGTTGAGACGAGGCCGGAACAACCGCGTCTTGAGACGAGGCCGGAACAACCTCGTCAGGAGACAAGAGCTGAGCAGCCCCGTCACAAGTACAAGGGTCGAGCAACCCAAAATCCCAGTGAGAATGTGGGGAACTTGACCCTGGAAGAGTTGGGGCAATTTATTACCCGAACAATGGACGAGGCCTTGAAGAGGAACCAAGAATCTATGTTTGCTGAGGAACAGGCCACTCGCCATGAGCGAGAGGAAACTGAGGGCCACCAGATAGGGTTGAAGAGACACATCCCCTCCCAAAATGAGGGGAATATGGAGATGGGAGAGATGTGGAAATAAATACGGATGTTGAGGCAGCAGTTTGGAAGCAGAGCGCCGGCTGCCAGCAGAGCGCCGGCACCCAAGAGAGTAAGTCTTTTTTCACTTGTCATTTTGGAAGAAGAGCTTCCTCCAAGTTTTCGACAATCAAATGTGGGAGAGTACGATGGACGTACTGACCCAGAAGAAAATTTGTGGAGGTTTGAGAACGCAGCTATGTTGCATCAGTATTCAGATGGAGTTAAATGTAAGGTGTTTTTGGGCACGTTGGTGAGGTCAGCCCGACAATGGTTTAACACCTTGCAGCCCAACTACCTACGATCTTTCGAGGATTTTTCCGCTGCTTTTTGCACAGATTCTCTAGCAGCAAGAGGCACCAAAGAAAATTATTTGAGCTTGTTTGTGATGAAGCAGCAAGAGACTGAAACTCTGCGAGAATTTATCCGGCAGTTTCAACGATGCAGTGCTGGATATACCAAATGTTTCCCATGATATCATGATAAGTGCCTTTACCCAAGGACTGATGGGAGGGGAGGGGAGTTCTTTAAATCGTTGGTCAAGAAACCTCCATCAAGTTATGATAATATGTTATCTCGAGCGGAAATATATGTAAATCTAGAAGATGTCTAGCGGCATAAGAGGATGGAGCAGCGGCCTGGGGGAAGTAGAGTTGAGGGAGCGGAAAGAGGAGGTAGGAAAAAAGGTGCGGGCGAGAGTGAAGAGGATAAAGCTAGGGGAATAGGACAATTCTCATCCCATGTTCCTCTGGATAGGAGTCATGACAAGGTGATGGAGGTGAGGGAACCCGAGGGGAGGTTGGAGAAGTCGCAAAGGGTTGAGAGCAGTGCTAGATTTCCTTCGTGGGACAGACGAGAAGGATCCTCATCCGAGAGTTGACAGAGGTCTCGCATGTCCCCTAGGTGTGGTCAAGGCCCTTCGTGGATAAATCAGAGGGTCGGTGAGCAGAGAGGGGAAGGTCGAGGTCAAGATATCTCACAGGAGCCCGTCAAACCAAGGAGAGAAATGAATGAGGATAACCACCCTACGAGAGAAATGATTCATATGATCTCGGGAGTGCTACTGATGGAGACTCTGGGCGAGCTCGGAAAGCACACGAGAGAAGGTTAGAGAACTTAGAGATATCTAGAGGTGGAGACTTACCACAAGACCCTTTAATCAGCTTTGGGCCGGAAGACCTCCGAGACGTTGTGACTCTATATAATGATGCCTTGGTGGTGACGGCCACCATTGCCAGTTATGATGTGGCAAGGATATTCATTGATAATGAAAGCTCCGTAAACGTCTTGTTCAAGAGCACGTTGGATCAAATGAAGGTGGAAAGATTTGAGTTTGAGCCGGCCTCCACCCCGCTGTATGGGTTTGCAGGACACGACATCCCGCCTTTGGGTCAGATTGTTCTTCCCCTATCCTTGAGGGCTGATCCTCGGTGGGTAACAAAAATGATAGCCTTCACCGTGGTGGATACCCCTTCAGCGTATAATGGAATTCTAGGATGGCCAGCCCTGAACGATTTCAGAGCCGTAGCTTCAACTTATCATCAGAAGCTTAAGTTTCCTGTGGGAAAAGGAGTTGGAGTCTTGTGCGGGGACCAAAAATTCTAGCGTCGGTGTTATGAAGGGGTAGTGAGAGAGGAGTGAAAAATAGCTCGTGTAGAGGTTAACGTGATTAGAAAAAGAAGAAATGGATGACTTAGTCCTGAGGAAGGTACGAGAAGAGCAGAGACGAAAGTTGGGCCCAAAGTAGGAGGGTCTTTTCAGAGCGATCGAGAAGCTTAATTTTGGAGCCTACTACTTGGAGGATGCACAAGACAAGGCTTTGAAGAGGCCCTAGAACGCTTACCACCTTAGGAAATATTACTCTTGACTTTATCGTTGATGTATTTCGTCTGCTGAATTTGTCCTATGTAATCGATTGTTATTTAATAAAGCCAATTTCTTATATTAAGTTTGTGGATGTTGTTGTATTAAGAGGATGATATGATTTAAATTTTTCCTACTAAGGCATCGTCTAGTAGAGGAGCAGAGGCGAGGATATTGTGATTAAATTTTACCTACTTGGGTTGAGCCTATTAGAGGAGCAGAGGGCCTAGTAGAGGAGCAGAGGTGAGAAGATTGAGATTAAATTTTCCTATTAAGGCATCGCCTAATAGAGGAGTAGAGTGAAAGAGAAAAATTTTATTTTTCTGCTGAGCCATCGCCTAGCAGAAGAGTCAAAGGGTTAGGAGGTGGAAGTTTTATTTTCCTGCTTAGGCATTGCCTAGCAGAGGAGTGAGAGGGTGAGGAGTTTGAATTTTGATTCTTCCTGCTAAGGCTCGGCTTAGCAGAAGAGTTACGAGATGATGAGGTGAGAGTTTTATTTTCCTACTAAGACCCAGCTTAGCAGAGAAGTTACGAGATGATGAGGTGAGTGTTTTATTTTCCTGCTAAGGTATCACCTAGCAGATGAGTTAGATTGTGAAGAGGTTGAAGTTTTATTTTTCCTCCTAAGGACTATTTTAGCCGAGGAGTCAAGGGGGTGGGGAAGTGAAAATTATTTTCCTTCAAAAGCATAGTAGAGGACCTTGAAGATGGGGGCGACGCAGGCATACCATGTTTAGAAAAGTTTATTTGGTTTGTCGATAACGAACGATGTTTGCCTCTACGAAAATTATGGGGATTGATCTGCTGGGCGAGGGTGCTAGGCGATCACTCGCAAGGGGGCGAAGGGGGAGGCTGTGCAGGGCGAGTGCTCGACATGCTGGGGGAGGGTGTGGTTGGCGAGGAGGCGCGAGGGCGTGCTTGGGTGAGGGCGTGTGCTAGGGCGAAGAGGCGAGGGCGAGAAGGGGCGAGGCGAGAAGCTAGTGTGAAATGTGTGTGGCGAAAGTTCACAGGGTGAGGTCACGCAAGGCGAAGGGCAAGGGTGCGCTGGGCGAGTGTACGGGCAAGGCGTCGAGGCGAGCTGGCAGAGGAAGGCGCGCATGGCGAATGTGAGCATACGGGCCAAGGCTGCGCACTGGGCGAAGGGCGCGCAAGGTAGGGGCGAGCGTGCGGGCAAGGTGAGGGCAAGAGCTCGGCTGCCGAGGGGCGAGCAGCCGTGAGAGCTCGGCTGCTGAGGGGCGAGCCGACGTGAGGGCGAGGAAGGGCGCTGGGCAGGCGAGACGCTACGCGAGCACTCAGAGTGGGGCGAGCCCGCGGCGTGGGGCGGGCCCTCGGCAGGGGAGAGGTGGCTAGGAGAGGCGAGCGCATGATTACGATTTGATTTGTTTCCAAATTTTTGGAGAGTGACGAGCGGCGGGAAGAAAATGCACAACTCGCGCCCGGTAAACCGAGGACAACACAATTAATCTAATTTTGAACCTACGATTCAGTTTGACTCGGGAGGGGGAGAATGGTGATACCCCATGGATGAGCCCACTAACCCTGGCCCATCCCTAGCCCAAATGGAAGGCATGCCCATGACGGGCCCAAGTATTTCCCTATAAATACTAGGTAGGAGTGCTTAATTTATTCATTCAATATATTATTTTTCAGCAGCACCTTTAGCTGCTCCCCCTTATATCCTCAATCTCTGACTTGAGTGTTGGAGAGGCTACGCCGGGACACCCTCCTGGCCCTCTTCTAATGGAATTATTCGTGATTTCAAGCTCAGGACAATCTTGAAACCTGCGTCTGGACTAGTGACACTTGCTGGAATCCGACCTTAAATTTTCCCATCAGTATCAATAGGGAAAATTATAAAAATTGACATTTTAGTATAATTAAAGTTGAATTATATTTTATTTTGATCCGTTTATATAATCGAAATTTGGTTTTATTATGATTTTTTTTATATATATATATTTAGTTCATTTTCATCAAAACGTTGGTATAATATTAAATATGTTGAAATTGTTTAACGTTAAGAAATCAATCTACGGTGTTATATTTACACATCAATAATTAAGGATTAAGAATACGTAAACTTCTAGTTAACTATAAGAGCAAAATTTAAAACAAACCCATTCACGTAATGATTTTGATTGAATCGGTTGAAATGTCTAGAAATAGTTGAATAAACACTTCCTAAATTTTCTTAATTAAAAAATAATTCAGTCTGGTTAGAAATTGAACTTGGTATTCTCAATTATCAATCTCAATTGGCTAAGAAAATATGCGCAGAGAGAAGTCAAACGTCATTAGAACAAGTAATGGCTTGACTATGTTAACTTAATGGTAAATTGAAAGTAAAATGTACGTAAGTTTGTTTCTCGATATTCGAACAATTCAAGCTCTTACGTCACCCTTATTTCTTTTAGGAAGATACACACTAGAATGTTTTTATCTTTACAATCAATTTGTCAAAACTCAGTTCGGTTTGGATTTACATTTCCAAAATTGAAATTCCTAGTATACTCAAATGAATGAAAAAACAGTATACAAACCGTTCTCAAATACAATGAATGTTAGGATCGGTTGGGAGTGAAAGAGTGTTTAGAAGGGTGTTGAATAAACACTCGACAATTTTCACAATTTTTCGAATAATGAATCAGTTTAGTGCTAAACTGAATTCAGGAATCTTGTTGTCAATGTCAATTAGTTAACTAATGAAATTGCGGAAATAAACTGAATGACAGATAGAATAAAAATTGAAATTAAGAGACGATATTTATGGATTTTCGGAGATTTCAAACACTCCTATGTCACCTCTTTTATCTTGAAAATATGATATTTACTAAAAGACTTTGATCTATATAATGATTTGTACAAACCCACTTCAGTTTGGACTTAACAATGCCAAAACTGAAGCTCTTATCAACAAGATTTATCAGTACTCAACTGATATTTAACTAATTAGCACAACCGACATCTACAAGATCGAATAATACAATAAAGAGTGTTTGCGCTTTTAAGCTCGAAGTATAGCCTTGAATGTTGTAATTATATACGCTTAATATATATATATATATATATATATATATATACACACACACACACACACACACACACACACATATATATATATATATATATATATATATGTGTGTGTGTGTGTGTGTGTGTGTGTGTGTATATATATATATATATATATATATAAAGCGTGAGCTTTTGAGAGCTTTTTAACTGAAAGAGTATGCACAGAGTTTTGCTCTGTGCTTCCAATGGTAACAATGAATCAATTTGAATCTTTATATCCGTTGTATAGCCACGTCAACATTCTTCTGACAATCGTAGACTGTACCATTTCTGAAAAGCAGAGTTCCCACTATGTGTTGCAATCTGCTCTTGTACAATTGTCGTTTGATAGCTACGTTCCTTAACTGATGACGTGTCAAACTGATTTTTTCAGTTGACAAAGCCGATAATATTAACTGATTGCTCTCAACTGATTGTAGTTTAACCGATCAGTTTCAACTGATCATCTAGTTGACTACAAAGTTCAGTTAGCTTGATTCAATTGCATTAAATAGGCACTAATCTTCAGTTCGGGCAACTGTTAGTTTACGATTTTTTAGTCCAGTTACTTTCAGTTTTCTTAATCAGTTGTTCAATATTCTTACACTCAGTTTGTCAAACTCCGAAATTAAGTTTCCAACAATTTCCCCATTTTAGGTGTTTGAAAAAACTTAGAATATACGAACTGATCAAAGCTTATCGTGTTCTGTAAACTGGCCGGCTCCTAACTAATGTCCTGAACTGGTCTAGAACTCGTTCGGTGAAATCAGTTGGCTCGTCAGCTGAACTGATTTCGCTGCTTCAGTTGAACTTGTCAGCTGGGCTTCTCATCAGTTGAGCTCTTCATCAACTGGTCGGGCTTCTGAAGGTCTTCTGCTGAACTATCTATCAGCTGGACAATCAGTTGAACTGGTTCAGTTTGGGCAATCAGTTAGCACTTTCAGTTTGCGTCTAGACTTGATAACTTTGTGTTCACTTAGGTAAATTAATTAGACACAAAATAACAAGTTTGTTAATATCAAAATCAAAATTGCGAAACGAAATGTTCCAACACACCATTTTTGAAATTACATATTAAATATATCATATATTAAATAATTAAAAATAATAATTTAATAAAAATATTTTTCTTTACAGTCTCGGTCTCCATTCCTCGGTCGAATATCCTTTGAAAACACTATTTTATACGTTCTAATAGAAAATAATATTTTTAACATGTAAACATGTATATCACGTTTAACTAATGCAATTAAAATATTTAATTAGACATTTTCCTATATTTGCATGCAGTTGAATTATGTTATCGTATTTTGGACTTTATATCAAACTTAGTGGATGCCTTTCTCACCCCGATATGTACTCGACTTGACCATATTTCTATCGTAGTTTGAGCGTGCTTTCTTAAAAAAAAATGTTATAGCGACAAAGATATATTTAAAAAAAAATTGTTTGGACATAGCGAAGAACAAAAATAGTTTTATGATAGACATGTTTTACAGTCTACTTTAGATACATTTTATCCACTGAAGATCTGTATTTTAAAATTATCATTCAACATATATATTTTTATAGAAAAATTCAATGGTGTTAAAGATTAAACTCATAATATAAAGCATGTAGTGGTTGTTTGAGATTAAGTACTAAAATAAGATATGAAGTCGATTGTATGGATTGTACAAAAGTAATGACGAAGTAGAAAAACTAACATGAACATACATATAACTATGGTTTTTACTCGCCATTAAATGTAAGAATATTTTTACCTACTCATCATTGTGAAATATATATTGAGTCAAGCAATAGTCATTGAAAAATTCAGTCTTAATGTCTGAAGCAAATATCATAAGTAGTTGATTTAGTAATGTGATATTACTAAATAATTAATGATTTTTAAAAAAAATGAGGTATGACATATTTTGGACATATGAGGTTCGAATGATTTGAAATTTTGATATAACATAGAAAACTCAAAGATATAGAAATTTCATGTTTTGAGTTTTGAAAAATTTGATCGTTTGACTGATCCAAAATAATGTACCGTGTTGAAATGTTATTCTTTTTTTTTATTAATATAATATAATATAATATAAAAAAATTAAAAATTAATTAATTATTTGAGTCGGTGGAATTCATCATATGTGATAAACGAGACAGAAAGGTGAGAGCAGATACGAGGTGATATAGTGTTTTGGTTTTTTTTTTTTTTTTATCTTGTGACTTATCGGTTTATCCAATCGACGAATCGAATTTAGTTCTGAGATCGTTGACACGAAGTCTTCGATTTGAGGTATAAATTTTAGATTTTTGGTGATGTTTGATATCCGTCGATTTTTTGAATAAATCCGATAAATTATTAAATCATACTGAAATTGAAGATCGTTGAATAGTGTATGATTTTAACGAAAGTAGAGAAGATTATAGTGGGGTTATTTTGAATTATTCCCAATTTATTATAATTAGGAATTTTTAATCGTTGGATTGAGATTGGAGAGTTGTGTATTAGTTGTTATTAATTCTGATTATATATTCGGAATCTACTGAAGTATAGACTATACGTTGATATAAAGTTTTCGTAATTTGACGGATGTTGTAAAATAGCCTATTATTTGAAGTTAATTAATTATGATGTATTTGATGGTAGTATTGTGAATGAAATACACCGGAATAATAAATTGTTGAACGATAAGAATTTATAAGCGTTTTTTTTATATTTTGTTGAATTAATTGTTGTTGAGCTATTTGATGTGATATATTGAGGTTGTTATGATTGTGTTGATACGGTGACAATGAACTGATAATTGTTATTGGATTATTTAGATACATCACACGCCTTGGGATCAAAGAAATAGCCAGATTTTATATATACTCGATTATCAGGTACGTGTTGACGTACGAACATATGTTGTTATTGTTTAGTATTGATGAATATTATTGCGTTGAACGATGATAAATCACTGGTATTGGGTGATTTGACATTATATCTATTGTTGTTTATTATTGTTGATGTTGGCTGTCGTTGTTGGGAGATGTCACGTTGATGTTGTTCGTTTAACGATATTGCTGTCGTCGGGGTTGGGGTGTGACGTATCGTTGATGTTATTCGTTCGACGATATTGTTGTCGCCGGTGTTGGGGTGCGACGTATCGTCGATGTTGTTGTTCGTTCGACGATATTGCGGTCGCCGGAGTTAGGGTGCGACGTATCGTCGATGTTATTGTTGCAGTGTGATGTTGTTGAGGTTGTTGATGGACTGATTGTCCAGAAACGGCAAAGAGGGTATTTCTTTTATCATTTCAGTTATATATTATGTTGTTAATATAACTGTTATATATTGCGATAATGATTGTTGTGTAGGCTCATCCTTTGGGGACTGTTTATGTTGGACATGTTACAGGACTATGCTGTGAGACATGATAGTGGTGAAGGACTAGGTGTGTCTAGTCAAACAGTCCTGTAGTTGATAGGAGATAGAGACAGTATAACATATTGTCTTATTTGAGTTGTATGTGTGTATTTATTATACTGTTTCTGTTACACTGATGTAGATAGTGGGGTGATTGCAATATTTTGTCGTATATGTATTATATTAGTACGTCACCGAAAAGAAATTTTTTTATGCATATGACGTCACATGTTGTATGATTACGTGGCGAGGTTTGGGACGTCACATCTAATTAACTTTTATTTTAGTTTCTAAAATAAGATTTAACGCAATGAATTTTACAATGCACTAAAGCAACAAACAAGAATGACCATAAATGCTCTTTTACACAAATTGTTGAAATAAATAATGTTATATTACTATCGTTGAAGAATTAGAAGAAACAACAATATATGAGGATAAGTTGACATAATAGAAATTAGCAAAAAATCACAAAAGAAAGAAAATAACACAGATGTGTAAATCAATAATAACCAAGAAAGTACTACCACTAAAATTGAACATGATGAGAAAATATTTATGTTCACTTAGGTACCGTTTGGTTGAAACAAATAGTATGGAGATACGTAAAAAAAATTAATAATAAAATATATAAAAAAGATAGATAATATAATATTTGATTTGATCGATTAATTTGATTAAATTTGAGATAATGTGATATTATTGTTTTGTATTTTGAAAATGTTAATAAAATATTTATAATATTATTTATTAAGGTTAATATTGTAATTTCAATTCAAGGATTTGATTGATGTGAGATAAATGATTGATGATTTGATTGATGTAAAATAAATGATTGGTAGATGAATAAAATATGATATTAGATTGGATAATATAGTGCATCAAATAAATAATATAGTGTATCAAATATGATATTAGATTGGATAAAAATATGGATCAATAACATAGCGAACCAAACGATAGTTAGAGAAGAAAACAGATGCAACAAAAAGGTAAGTATAAAATTAACAACAAAAAAGTTAAAACTCATGAGGATTTTCAAAGTTAGTGACATAAGACTGAATAAACAGTCGATATTTTCATTCATCGAATTAACTTCTTTTTTTTTTTTTTCCAAAATGAAATTATTCTTACGTGAGATGCATGTATATTTTTCTAGTATACATTGGCTTAACTCAAGGTTTTAAAAAGCACTAAATATGATAAAAATATGATAAAAACATATCAAGCATCATATATCGCAAGATTAATAGAATTAAAACACATAAAGAAAATTTTAATTTTTAATATATTTTCAATCATTTTACGTCAATCAATAGCTAAATTTTTAGAAACAAAATAAATTTAGCTTAAACTAAATGCATAACTTTTAAAAAAATATATAAATCTTAAAATTGCAATAATGAATTGTGACGTCCCATAGTCTTATATTCGTGTAAATCGTTCACACACACACACACCATGTCCAATATATTTTCATAAAACGTAGTCATGAGTTGTCAGATAAAATAGTTGTCATGAATTAATGCAAAAAAATAAGAATTATCTCGTAGGGACTGTCGCCACTCGCCAGACACGTTAGAAAAATAAAGACCGTACACGTTAGAAAAATAATAAATCGCTTTCCTCGCAAAGAACAAAAATCCGTCACGCATCGATAAAATAGATTAAATAATATTTGCTTGGATCGTTTGTTTCAGTGCAAGGGGAATTTTCGGAAATATTTGGAGGTGGGAGGGGGAGATGACGGCTGTTAGGGAGATAGATGCGTGTTGGAGTATCATTTTTTCGTACTTTGAAAGTTTAAAATTTTATATTTCGGCATTTGAAATTTTACTTGAGTGACGTTTGAATTTAAATATCCATAGGATGTTTAAAATTGTTATCTTTGCATATATAAAGCAAGATACCAAATCAGTCCAGGATTATCGGAGTTGTTCTTTCTTGCATTGCTCCAAAAGGTGAAATCGCTCACCTTAGGCGCTCCTCACCCTCCGACCCGACAGGAATGTGAGAGGAGGTAAATCATGGTGACTCAGCCAACCAGCAGCAGCTAGACCTTATGCTACGCCGCGCACAAGGAGCTCCCCCTCATTGGAGGGAATTTAACTCCCACACTGCCGCTTGCGAGACTCGATCCCTGGTCATTGCTCCAAGATTTACTGCTGCTGACCAACTGAGCTAAGCCCATGCAGGCAACATAAATGGTGTAAAATAACTGTTCTTTCTTGTATATACCTTCAAACGGATCTTCCACATTTGATCACCTAATTAAACCTACGACCGGAGATTGGATTCCTTGTTTAGATTACTTTAGAGATCCTAAACAAACTTTGTGTTGAGACTGGATCGCCGTAGTTTCAGATATCTTGCGGTGATGATGGACGTGGAAGTGGCATGAATTTTTCTTGTGTCAAAAACAAGTGGCCGAAAATTGTGTGTGGGAGGAGAGGGAATAAAATTTTGGTGAATAAAATTTTATTTGCAAAAATAATCTTATTTCATATTACCTTGAATGAAATATTTATCGAAACGTCCACTACTCGATTTTCTTAAAAATATATTAGAAATTTTTTTTCTTTAATCGGCCGAAACCATACATATATATTTTTGAAATACCTTTGCACAATTTAAAATAAATCAACCAACTATTATTTGAAATTCAAAAGAAAGTAATTCAAACATAAACTCGTAAAATGTCAACCCGCCCAACCTTAACATTTTAAAAAATAACTCAACTCTAACATTCTATCAAAACCTCTTAAAAGCATAAAAAAAATAAAAACTTTAAGGTAACCCAAACCATTTAGCATAAGTCTTAAACATAAATCATAATCGTAAGTTAATTGCAGAAAACTAGCTTTGGTCTTCGGGTTGTGTACACCTTCAGTTTTACAAGATCAACCATCAAGTCTGTCATTAACATCAACATCATTGTAACGTACCGTATTTTCATACTTATAAATTTGCGGAAAAATTAAAAATTTTCTTGAATGTAAACATCCATACGGTCGCCACTCAACATTCATAAAAATAGATCTCATAATCATTTGTCACCAATAAAATTTTGCTAAAAGAAACTGTCTCAAAATATTTCGCATCCAGATATTTAAAAATCAGAGTATTTTTGAAATTCGCATAAAACGTAAGCATTGCGGTCCTCGGGTCTAGCCTTCCACTCAGTCCAAGCCTGCCCCTTGGTCGCCACCTCCTGTCTCCTCAACATAGGCACCTGCATCGATCAAGTGTAGTGAGTCTAAAGACTCAACACGTATAAACTGGAATAACGAGTACTACGTAATAAAATCGCATGCAACTTTAAAATAGGACATACATAACTTGAAACTTGAACTTGCATCATAAACTTGAACATACGTACGTACATAACTAGACGTGCCATCAACATAAACCTTCATAAACATACTGCATACTTGAACATAAATAACTTCATCATTTTGCGTAGAGGATGTTTCAAAGCAAGTGACCCGTAACATAATAAATGCCTGATCAGACAAACCACAGTACTGGGCTGACAGGGATGTATCCACTGCCACATACATGAGATCCCCGTTCATAATTTAACGGGCTGGTTGGTCCCCGTTCATAATTTAACGCTTTCCAACCACGATCTAACCCATTCATAATTTAACGGACGGATTGGTCCCCGTTCATAATTTAACGCTTTCCAATCCTAAACATAATTTGGTCACAAGACATTTAGCATATCTCAAAACTTAAAATATTTTCTTGTTGCACGTCGACATACTTACTTGGCATTGAGGGATTCGTTGGACTTCGATCGGGGCCGTCGCTGCTGCACATACTAACTTGAATTTGCATACTTAACTTGCATAACTTAAAGTAGAAATCATACTTACTCTCGAGTTCAATCATTACTTAGGACGTTCTAAAAATTTCCCATGACACGACCTTGACGATCCTTGCACTAACCCACGACATCAAACCTCAAAGCATGCTAAAATATTTTCCCCAAACTATGCAAGACACGGACCCCGTGCCCAGGTCCGGCTCCGGGTCCGTGTAGGTACTGTAAAATGTGTGTGCAGAAAAGGAGAGACACGGACCCCGTGCTTAGGTCCGTGTAGGGGTCCGTGTAGACTCTGGAAAAGGCACTCCGGAAGAACGAAGGCACGGACCCCGTGTCGAGGTCCGGGTAAGGGTCCGTGTAGTCTCGGTTTCTTGGCACTAAGGAGGAAACAAAGGCACGGACCCCGTGTCAGGGTCCGTGTACGGGTCCGTCTACCTACTGCACGACGAGACCTACGAGAAATTTCTTACACAATGCCTATTCTCCCAATTGACACGTGATGGATCAAGATTCAACACTTTGAGACCCTCCTAGGACACCATAGTTATGAGCTAAACTCGTATATACGTCCCAACATAGCGAAGCCCGTCTTATCACCATACAATCTCATAAACACCGAAATTGACAACGAGCGTTTCTTACGACTACTAACGAATTCAAGTGCCTATCGACACTAACCGGCACCCCAAATATCAACCTAACAACATGCTATACATACCTAGAAGCAGAAACGATCACCCTTCGATTCCCAACGAAGCCTGCAACCACAAAACTTCAAGAACACAATTTTCGTAACAGTCGCAGTTTGAGCAGTCCCACGAAAAACGCCATAACTCACTCAATTTTCACCCAAAAATCTCGAATTTTATATCAAATCGAAGGCATCGAAAAGTTCTACAATTTTCTAGTTGAAAATTTTCTCAAAATCTCGACTGAAAATTCGAAGGTTCGACCAGAACAGTAAAAACGTGTTTTAGATCTAAAAATTTTCCTTCAAAGTCGATCCCCACAATTAACCGCTCAAACTATGAACATCATACATGAGATTTCAGCATAAAACAACGCAACACATAATATGACTTGATCGACGCAACAAAAGAGAGCTTATACGTGCCTTTTTGATATAAAAATACCGATACGACGATACCGAAGCGGAGACGGTGTGAGGCTCGATCCGGGACGATGGTGGCACTAAAATCCTGCAACAAGACCCACGAGAACTTGCTGGAAAAATCGAATGGAAGGGGCGGCTGCTTCTTAGATGGAGAACCCTAGGTTTTGGACTCTCACAAATAATAGAAAATCTGAATTGAACTTGTGTGTGTGTTAATCGGTGTTTAGTATGTGTAAAAACATGTAAGTGTGTGTGGGTGTATAAAACGTGTGTGTGTTTTAATTAGGGATAAATTAGTGCTAAATTAACTAATTAAAAGTTAACACACACTACTTTAATCAAACTCCTTATTTAAAATAATTACACACTAATTTTAAAAGTTTTAAACTCTTAAATTGCTAAATACATAAATAAAGCCTTAAAATGCTAAACTAAATAAATTATTTAAAATGCCCATCTTAACTTAAAATAAAATACCACATTAAAATTGCCAACATCGTCAGCGGTCTTTTCCTCGATCCCGCTTCGAATAATCGCCTAAAACATGAAACTCGAAAAACATTTTAACGTGCATCACTTAAACATAAATAATTTAAAATAATGCATTTAAATAAATCATGCAAGACTAAAACTCTTTTTTTAAAAATTAAATGAATGATTTAATAATTAAATAAAGGCATGAGTTTTACGTGTACTAAATTTGGGCACTACAATCGTACTCCCCTGCATCGATCACAGCTAATGATTCTATTGACTCAGCAAACCTTAACCATGATAACAAGTAATACATATACATCTACATGCAACAGTGAAAATACTTTTACTTAAAATAAATTTTCGTGAACATGCATAAACTTATACATTTTTCATTTCATCATATACATTTTCTTAATCATCATATACATATGTGTCTTCTTTTTATTAAATTCAGATTGTTAATTGTGACTTTCGTATCAACTGAAGATCGATGGATCCATCTACGTGTAACCACAGTACTGGGCGGCGGGGACATAATCTACACTCTCACCTGTCATTGAGCCATGGCCTTACATATCATCATATCATGTCGATGGAAATACGATCGTCGGGCTCTCGCTACAGCCTTCTCCCATAAACGGGCTTCCTCTGAGGACATTTCCCTCACGATATCTCCAATCATATCATTGTATCATCGTATTAGTCACACTCACTTCACCTCCTCCAACGTTTCATATTTTCATCACTTATAAAAATTCATGCACATATAAATCATTTTTCTTTTAAACCAAGCATGCAACATGTCTTTTAGCATTAACGTTTCATCATAAAAATTTTCGTAAATATTTGAAATAAACATTTTAACATTAGTAATAGCATTCAGGGCACTTCCATGACGTCTACTATTCCTTTTTCCTTTCGTTGAATTCATATAATTAATTGTTACTTTCGTGTTCGTCTAGATCTACGTGTTGGGCGATGGATCCATCTACATGTAACCATAGTACTGGGCGGCGGAGACATCATCAACACTCTCACCAGTCAACTGAGCATTGGCATTACGTATTAGCATACCATCGTATACATATTCGTATCCAAGAAAACACGATCGTCGGGCTCCCACTGGGACCATAACCCTCACGATATTTCCAACATAACATCGTATTAGTCACAATTATTTCATTTCTTTCAACGTTTCATATTCTCATCACTTTATAAAAATTTAAAATGCATATAACGTTTTTCTTTTAATCCAAGCATGCAACATGTCTTTTAACTTTATCGTTTTATCATCTTCATAATCGTTTAAAATAAACATTTCAACATATTAAAAATCCATAAACATTTAAAATATTATTTTAGCATCAAAACATTTAAAATAACATTTTGACATATTAAATCATAAACATTTAAAATGAACATTTTGACATAAAAATTTCTTAAACATATAAAATTCCATAAACATTTAAAATAACCATTTTATCATATAAAACTCCATAAACAACCATAAATTATCATATTAGCACATAAAACAACATTCAGGACTGTCATGACGTTTACTAATTTCTAGGTGTAAAATGACTGTTTTACCATTGGACGTAAAATTTCACGTTTTTGAATTTTTCTTAATTTCATTGACTTTAACATGTCCCAAATAATTATTTAAGCTTACATGAATTTTCTCATATTTTTATTTAGCTTAAATCGAGGACTTTTAATTTAATCTTTAAATAAGACGTATTACTGTGTTTTAATCACAAATTAAACCAAACCTTAATATAAAATTCCCAAATTAAAAAATTAGAATTTTAATAATTATTCGAGCTTAAATATAATTTTTCATAATTTTATAAATCTTAAAACTAGGTTTTTCAATTAATTCTTTAATTAACGTTTCGTGCGGCTATAAAATCTCGGATAAATCCAAAACTCATTATTTTGATCCCAAATTTTAAACATAACATTTTTATTATTTATTCTTGTAGAACCCGTAACTTAGACTACGTATAAGCCATCCATAATTCCTAGTATTTAAATTAAAATGATTTTTATTTAAGGAGTATTTAAATTCTTTTCTTAAATTTATTTACTTGACGTATTAGTTTAATTGTTATCTTCTCAATTAAATAAGTGAGGCCGGACTGAAGATTGAGTATTGAGATAAGCTAATAAAAACTCATTTAAGAAGTGGTAATTTAGCATGTTCATTTCATTAAAGTATGTTTAATTATTTTATGCAATTTATGCATAATTCATGCATGATAGAATTTAATTCATGAAATTTTTAAAAGTTCACGCATTAGGATTTCTAGGTGCATTTCACGTTTGAACGAGGATTGGAGACCGGAGAATTTTCAGGAAAATTATTTTTATTACAAGATCTATTTTTATAAATTAAATTAAAATATTTTTAAGTGTATTTTTCAAAAATGAGAATTTTTGGGTATTTTTACCCGTAAGATTTTATTTTTAACGGTACGTAAATTTTATCGATTCGGGAGACTTTTAATGGTTCGGCTAATATTTTCAAAATCTATTCAACACGAAATATTTTACGGGAGTGTGTTTTGATTTAATGACCTAATTTTAAGTCTATTGAACCTAATTCTCTTTTAATATTTTAATTAAACAAAATTGGGCCCATTAACTAATTGTTTACTATATAATAATCTCCTACTCACTCATTTACCCTAAACCAAAGTTTTATATAGGCCGACACCCTCCCCCAGTTGCTTACTCTCTCGGTTTCAGCGCCTCCATAGTAGCAAGCCTCGGTTTTCACTTAATTTTTTTTGTGCAAAGAAAACTTCTCCCCGGTTTCCCTCCCACGTTCTGGTTCTACAAACGCATCAAGGCACGCATGTATTCTTTCCTTTGTATCATTCATGTCATTATTATGTAAATTTGCGTGTAAGTGCATAGCAATCTTTCGATCCATCATGGGTGTACGTTCTGTTGAAGTTTTGACACGAAATCTTATTCTTTTGGTTGCATGTTCACGGTTTTTTTGAAGGCATCTCACGTTCTGATTGTTTTGGTGCAAAGGGCCGCTGTTGTATCGTTGTAGGGGCCGAGTGTTGTGCAGATCATAGAGGTCTAGGGCTGTGCTTCGATCGTTTCACGGCTGGTAGAAAGAGCCGTGAGTTTCGGGTGCAGCGTGAGTTTGTGTACAGCGTGAGATTTGGGTTGTGCTGCATGTGGCCGATCGTGTGACTAAGGTAGGTCCTTTAAAGTTTAAGCTAGCTCCATGTGGGGGAGTTAGAGAGGACCGAAAGATTATTGGAGGTGGGTGACATGTGTTGTGATGAGTTTTTGGGAGATTAGTGTGCATGAGGTGGTGTGACATGAGAGGGCCGAGAGTTTTGTTAAGTGCTGGAAGCTTCAACCGTGAGTTGTAGGGGCTGATGTGGGAGTTTTTAGGACCTTTTAAGTTTTTTTAAGTTATGTTAAAAAGTGGAAAAAAATTTGGTTGAGTTTTGGTTTGATTCGGATTAAAAAAAAAAAAAAAAAAAGGGGGACTCCGGACTAAATTTTAATACGAATTAGTTAAATTGTGATTTCGGCTCGAGTTTACGTCTAAGAATACTTTTAATAATGTTTTGGGACATTTTAAGGAGTTCGGTAAGTTTCGGGTAAATTTTAGAGGTCCAGGGATGAAGCGATAATTTTTGGGTTTCCAGGGGCAAAATAGTCATTTTGCACTCGGGGTGAGATTTTGGTCCTGACAGCGCCTGAGCACAAATCATGATATTTTTAAATGTTCATGCATCACGTTTACGATTTTACGCTATTATAATAATTATGGTGCATGTTTGGTTTAAAGGAATTAAGAGAGAAAAAGTAAGAAAGTGAAGAGCACTCCGTCTCCGCCACGCCGCGTCGTTATTTCAGTTTGTTTTCTGTCAAAACAAACCAAGGCATGTTTACATCTTCTTTCACTCTTCAATCAAGCCATATAGATATTTTTAAATATCGCAAGTACATGATTTTAATGCAAGAAAGATCGAAATTGTTCATATTTAATGATGTTATCTAATTATATTACGTGCAAAAATATTCATTTTGAGATTTATGCGATATTGCTTGTGGTCACTTTACTATCAGTATTAAATCCGGTCCCCAGTAACGGTCCGGTCACCAGTTACCGGTTAGTTCAGTTGTTTCACCCAGTACTGTGGCAGTAGTCTGATCAGACGTAAATCTGATCCCCAGTATCGGTCATAAACTTTGCGGTCCTCGGGTTAGCCTCCCGCTCAGTCCAAGCCTGCCCCTTGGTCGCCACCTCATGTCTCCTCATCAACATACTCACCTGCATCGATCAAGTCTAGTGAGTCTAAAGACTCAACACGTATAAACTGGTAGTAACGAGTAGTACATAATAAAATCACATGCAACTTTAAAATAGGACATACATAGCTTGAAACTTGAACTTGCATAATAAACTTGAACATACGTACGTACATAACTAGACGTGCCATCAACATAAACTTTCATAAACATACTGCATACTTGAACATACATAACTTCATCATTTTGCGTAGAGGATGTTTCAAAGCAAGTGACCCATACATAATAAACGCCTGATCAGACACACCACAGTACTGGGCTGATAGTGACGTATCCACTGCCACATACATGAGATCCCTGTTCATAACTTAACAGGCCAGTTGATCCACGTTCATAATTTAACGCTTCACAACCACGATCTAACCCGTTCATAATTTAACGGGCGGATTGGTCCCCGTTCATAATTTAACGCTTTCCAATCCTAACTTCAAACCCGTTCATAATTTAACGGGGTGGAGAGGTCCTCGTCCACGTTCACCGACTTCCAAACCCATTCACTTTTGGTCACAAGACATTTAGCATACCTCAAAAACTTCAAATATTTTCTTTGCACGTCAACATACTTACTTGGCATTGAGGGATTCGTTGGACTTCGATCGGGGCCGTTGCTGCACATACTAACATGAAATCACATACTTAACTTGCACCCCTTAGACGTAGAAATCATACTACTCTCAAGTTCGATCATTACTTAGGACGTTCTAAAATTTCCTATGACACGACCTTGGCAAAACCATGACATCAAAACCGTGCTAAAATATTTTTCCCAAAATATACAAGACACGGACCCGGTGCCCAGGTCCGGCACCAGGTCCGTGTAGGTACTGTAAAATGTGTGTGCAGAAAAGGGAAGACACGGACCCCGTGCCTGGGTCCGTGTAGACTCTGGAAAAAGGAGACATCGAAAAGGAAGGGCACGGACCCCGTGCATGGGTCCGTATGGAGGTCCGTGTACACTCGGGTCCTAGACACTGCTGAGGAAACAAAGGCACGGACCCCGTGCCCTGGTCCGTGAAGGGGTCCGTGTACCTACTGGAAGTGCAAACTCGCGAAATTTCAATACATGCGATACTTATCACTCTATACTCGATTGTCCGGACCATAAACCGACACCCCGAGACCCATCTTAGCATGCTATGACATCAAACCATATTCGTACCAATTCCCAAGCAACGACGTTCATCTTACGATACATACAAATTCAAAAACGTGACAATTGACACTAATTTATTTCCTACGACCTCTAATGGATTCGAGTGCCTATCGACACTAAACGACGTACCACATATCGACCCAACAACATAATAATCATACCTAAGTGCAACAACGATCGCCCGTCGATTTCCAATGAAGCCTGCAACAAATAAACTTCAAGACACAAATTTTCGTAAAAGTCGTAGTTTGAGCAGTCCCACGAAAAACGTCATAACTCACTCAATTTTCATCCAAAAATCTCGAATTTTATATCAAATCGAAGGCATCGAAAAGTTCTACAATTTTCTAGTTGAAAGTTTTCTCAAAATCCCGACGGACAAATCGCAGTTTTCGACAGAACAGTAAGTTACGAGATTTCAGATCTAAAAAGTATTTCAAACGCATTCAAACCATTTTCCGCTCAAACGACGAACGTCACACATTGGATTTTCACGCATAAAATAACACGACGCATACTATGACAAGATCGATGTAGAAAGAACAGATTATACGTGCCTTTATGACGATAACGTTACCGAAAGATGACACCGAAGCGGAGATGGAGAGAGGCTTGATCCGGGACGACCGTGGCACTAAAATTCTTGAAGAAAACCAACGAAAATTTGCTAGGAATTATAGAGGGAAGGGGCGGCTGCACTGTAGACTAAGAACCCTAATACTTTTCCTCTCAAGATAATCAAAACTAAATGAAATATGTGTGTGTGTGCTTTGATTGGCTCTAGGTGTGTGTAAAAGTGTGTAAAGCGTGTAGTGTGTGTGTGTGGCGTGGGTTTAGTAATTTAGGGAATAAGAATTTACCTAATAATAAATTAACCATTAATTAAATGGTAGTAAATCACTAACTTTACTAATATTCCTTAATTTAAATAAAAACACACTAATTTAATAAAATTATCCTTTTACCAAAATAGAATGCTCAAAGCCAACTTTAAAAGTTTAAAACTCATAAAATCACTAAATACATAATTTAGGCTTGAAAATACTAAAACCAAATAAATTATTTAAAATGCCCCACTCTTAACTTAAAATAAAATGCCACACTTTAAATTGCTAAAAATCGTCACCGGTCTTTTCCTCGATCCCGCCTCGAATAATCGCCTGAAACATGAAACTCGAAAAGTATTTTAACGTGCATCAATTAAACATAAATATTAAAATAATGCAAATTATTGAATCGTGAATTAAAACCCAACTCAATGAATTAAGCATGCATTAAAATCATTTAATAAAATACATAAGGAATTTAATAACTTGCACGCACGTGGTTCATGTGAATCTCAAATTTCGAGACGTCACAATCTATCCCCCTTAATTTGAATTTCGTCCCCGAAATTCGCTAATCCTCGATAATCCAAAAGTTAGATTCTTAATTCTAGTATCCCAACAATCCACGCTACCGTTGCGCTACTCTGATAAATTAAGCTTTATGTTGTCCTTACGTCTCTTCAATCCTAATTAAATTGCCTACCAAAAACCTCGTTTGCAAAATACAACTTAAACGGCTTATGGTAACTTAGTTTACTTTACTACGACCTCGAATTCTGACTTTTCTCGTCGTTCCCAATATTAGAAATGGAGGTTCAAACTTATCGTATCTTACCTTCTTTATACTATACCTGTAATGTCAACGACCTATTACATTAGCATTTATGCAGTTCAACTTAAGAACTCTTAGCACCAAAGGTTACTGATCAACTTCTATCCTCGGCAATACACTTAAAAGATACACCTTATCTTAACTCCATATGTTAATATTGGCCTACAATCCCTGAATCGAATATTTACCTTACGATACAAACTTACATAACTTAGCTATTTACGAGTACATCCCAAATATAAAATTGTTGCAACCTTTAATTTCGAGTAACATAAATCCGTAAAACCCCAAAATATATAATATCGATCCTCTCCTTAAATAATAAAACTTTCTAGCATCAATCACAAGCTTAAACTATTTTCTTCACGATTACAATATAGTTAGAGCCTAAGACACTTGAGCCTTCCTCATTGGAACGAATGTCCCACTTAGACGTATCCCCAATACTCAATTAATTCTAGCGTATAAAACTTAATAAGCTTCCTTTATTAATAATGGACTAACTCTAATGAATCAACTCCACTTATAACCCATAGAATTCTAGAATCCCCATATCAAGCTTGTAGATTTCTTACTCAATAAAAATCTTAATATTCATTTATTGATAACTTATGTTGAACACTGCTAATTCTCTTTTGTTTTTATTTCACCCAAAAATTTTGTATGAACAAATATCCCATAAATTTGAAATTCAACCTTACGCAGTCCAAATAGTTTTGGATAACATAATTCCAACACACATATTCACTTATTCTCAAGTTTCTTAATAACCTACAAAAATTCCCAAGACAAGATGTCTACCTCAATTCTTACATGCGTCGTCTATTAAATAACCTAATCATCAACCATACCCAACCTTCTAGAAAATCAAATTCCAACAAAGGTACAAGCTTAACTGTTACAATCATGACTAAAACTTATGACACATCGACTTAAGTTCCCAAAAAAAATTTCGCTAACTCAATGTCTACTCTTATAACTGAGCTAAACGATCAACTTTACCTCAAATCGTTATCACCCGGAATTTTTAAATTTGCCGCAACATTAATTTCGCTAGCGCTTAACTTTTCGAGCCCAATGTCGATTCATCTTACAATCCCCTTGATTACCATTTCTTATAATATTATAACCCAGATACTTCAAGGTTCTAATAATTCCTTTGAGCTTAAATCCTCGAGAATTCCTATCATTTAAACCATTCAGTTATCACTTACCGCTAAACTAGTTCTCAATTTCTTAAAATTGTAGCATAAATTCTTAATGTCCTCGAAAATTTAATCCAATTGTCCTAAAGTACAAAAATTTTACAATTACCCATAAGTTGTTGGTGTTCCTAATTCCATCTTATAGATTTCTCGTAACACAAACTTCAATAATTTTAATCTTATTAAACCCAAAATCAATTCCATAACCTCGAAAAGCTACTGATCGTACTCAAGTGTTCCTTAAAAGTTCGAACTAAATCCTCAAAAATTTCGAAATTTGCAATTTGGTCCTTAAAGTTCCCACAATTTATATTTTTGACACATCGACTTAAGTTCCCAAAAAAAATTTCGCTAACTCAATGTCTACTCTTATAACTGAGCTAAACGATCAACTTTACCTCAAATCGTTATCACCCGGAATTTTTAAATTTGCCGCAACATTAATTTCGCTAGCGCTTAACTTTTCGAGCCCAATGTCGATTCATCTTACAATCCCCTTGATTACCATTTCTTATAATATTATAACCCAGATACTTCAAGGTTCTAATAATTCCTTTGAGCTTAAATCCTCGAGAATTCCTATCATTTAAACCATTCAGTTATCACTTACCGCTAAACTAGTTCTCAATTTCTTAAAATTGTAGCATAAATTCTTAATGTCCTCGAAAATTTAATCCAATTGTCCTAAAGTACAAAAATTTTACAATTACCCATAAGTTGTTGGTGTTCCTAATTCCATCTTATAGATTTCTCGTAACACAAACTTCAATAATTTTAATCTTATTAAACCCAAAATCAATTCCATAACCTCGAAAAGCTACTGATCGTACTCAAGTGTTCCTTAAAAGTTCGAACTAAATCCTCAAAAATTTCGAAATTTGCAATTTGGTCCTTAAAGTTCCCACAATTTATATTTTTGGTCCTACAACTCTTTGAAATTTGCATCTTCGTACCCATAAATTTTTTTTTTTTTTCGACTTAACCTCATTAACCTTAAAATTCTTTGCACCCAAAATCAAATCCCCAAAATTTGGTAAATTCGAAAATAATCCCTTAGAATATTGCTTTACACTTAGGTCCTTAAAATTCTCAATTCATGTAATTCAATCCTTAAATATGTCTAGATAGAACATACACTTTAAATAAATTCTTCGTCTTATACTTCCAAAGATCGTCGTAGTCTTCGAATCATTAATCCTTACATGAAACCTTCAAAAATTAATTAAGCTAGCAACCACGAACCATTTGTAATTTCTTAGAAAATCTACAAGTCCCAAAAGCATTCGTAATTGTCAAATTTAACTTATGACTCACTAGTCTAACATCAGTACTACTATCCAAAAATTAATATAGAAAAATCATTTACAACTTTTTCTAACGCCCAAAAGCAAAATTTTTACTCATGTCCAATTCCACCATACCAGCGTGCAAGAAAATTAAATAGTTTTTCATTTCATGTCGTAACATGCATAAAAATTTTAAAGACCCATTCTCAACTCATAACGACATGCAAACCCGTACTCCAAAACGTATGTCATATAAACATACATGTGATAGAATTAAAACATGCACATGCCGAAATCATGACTTCATGCTTACTACTTAAAAGACTTTAAAACTTTAAAACTTACAGACTTGAGGTGTGACTTCGAGAGCTTCTTGCGACTGACAGTAGGCATAACCCTTTACAAGAACACCGCTCTGATACCAACTGTCACGTACCGTATTTTCATACTTAAAAATTTGCGGAAAAATTAAAAATTTTCTTAGACATAAAATAACATTCAAAGTTTGCCATAAAAATATCCCAACCAAGTCCCCCATAAGACATGGCGGTTCAAAGTACTACAATAAAATTTGCTCACAAAAGTTTTGCTCAAAGTATTTCCCTCGAACCAAGAAATCAGAGTTAATTAACATTTGCGTAAAAACATAAACTTTGCGGTCCTCGGGTTAGCCTCCCGCTCAGTCCAAGCCTGCCCCTTGGTCGCCACCTCCTGTCTCCTCATCAACATACTCACCTGCATCGATCAAGTCTAGTGAGTCTAAAGACTCAACACGTATAAACTGGTAGTAACGAGTAGTACATAATAAAATCACATGCAACTTTAAAATAGGACATACATAGCTTGAAACTTGAACTTGCATAATAAACTTGAACATACGTACGTACATAACTAGACGTGCCATCAACATAAACTTTCATAAACATACTGCATACTTGAACATACATAACTTCATCATTTTGCGTAGAGGATGTTTCAAAGCAAGTGACCCATACATAATAAACGCCTGATCAGACACACCACAGTACTGGGCTGATAGTGACGTATCCACTGCCACATACATGAGATCCCTGTTCATAACTTAACAGGCCAGTTGATCCACGTTCATAATTTAACGCTTCACAACCACGATCTAACCCGTTCATAATTTAACGGGCGGATTGGTCCCCGTTCATAATTTAACGCTTTCCAATCCTAACTTCAAACCCGTTCATAATTTAACGGGGTGGAGAGGTCCTCGTCCACGTTCACCGACTTCCAAACCCATTCACTTTTGGTCAAAAGCATTTAGCATACCTCAAAAACTTCAAATATTTTCTTTGCACGTCAACATACTTACTTGGCATTGAGGGATTCGTTGGACTTCGATCGGGGCCGTTGCTGCACATACTAACATGAAATCACATACTTAACTTGCACCCCTTAGACGTAGAAATCATACTACTCTCAAGTTCGATCATTACTTAGGACGTTCTAAAATTTCCTATGACACGACCTTGGCAAAACCATGACATCAAAACCGTGCTAAAATATTTTTCCCAAAATATACAAGACACGGACCCGGTGCCCAGGTCCGGCACCAGGTCCGTGTAGGTACTGTAAAATGTGTGTGCAGAAAAGGGAAGACACGGACCCCGTGCCTGGGTCCGTGTAGACTCTGGAAAAAGGAGACATCGAAAAGGAAGGGCACGGACCCCGTGCATGGGTCCGTATGGAGGTCCGTGTACACTCGGGTCCTAGACACTGCTGAGGAAACAAAGGCACGGACCCCGTGCCCTGGTCCGTGAAGGGGTCCGTGTACCTACTGGAAGTGCAAACTCGCGAAATTTCAATACATGCGATACTTATCACTCTATACTCGATTGTCCGGACCATAAACCGACACCCCGAGACCCATCTTAGCATGCTATGACATCAAACCATATTCGTACCAATTCCCAAGCAACGACGTTCATCTTACGATACATACAAATTCAAAAACGTGACAATTGACACTAATTTATTTCCTACGACCTCTAATGGATTCGAGTGCCTATCGACACTAAACGACGTACCACATATCGACCCAACAACATAATAATCATACCTAAGTGCAACAACGATCGCCCATCGATTTCCAATGAAGCCTGCAACTAATAAACTTCAAGACACAAATTTTCGTAAAAGTCGTAGTTTGAGCAGTCCCACGAAAAACATCATAACTCACTCAATTTTCATCCAAAAATCTCGAGTTTTATATCAAATCGAAGGCATCGAAAAGTTCTACAATTTTCTAGTTGAAAGTTTTCTCAAAATCCCGACGGACAAATCGCAGTTTTCGACAGAACAGTAAGTTACGAGATTTCAGATCTAAAAAGTATTTCAAACGCATTCAAACCATTTTCCGCTCAAACGACGAACGTCACACATGGATTTTCACGCATAAAATAACACGACGCATACTATGACAATATCGATGCAGAAAGAACAGATTATACGTGCCTTTATGACGATAACGTTACCGAAAGACGACACCGAAGCGGAGATGGAGAGAGGCTTGATCCGGGACGACCGTGGCACTAAAATTCTTGAAGAAAACCAACGAAAATTTGCTAGGAATTATAGAGGGAAGGGGCGGCTGCACTGTAGACTAAGAACCCTAATACTTTTCCTCTCAAGATAATCAAAACTAAATGAAATATGTGTGTGTGCGCTTTGATTGGCTCTAGGTGTGTGTAAAAGTGTGTAAAGCGTGTAGTGTGTGTGTGTGGCGTGGGTTTAGTAATTTAGGGAATAAGAATTTACCTAATAATAAATTAACCATTAATTAAATGGTAGTAAATCACTAACTTTACTAATATTCCTTAATTTAAATAAAAACACACTAATTTAATAAAATTATCCTTTTACCAAAATAGAATGCTCAAAGCCAACTTTAAAAGTTTAAAACTCATAAAATCACTAAATACATAATTTAGGCTTGAAAATACTAAAACCAAATAAATTATTTAAAATGCCCCACTCTTAACTTAAAATAAAATGCCACACTTTAAATTGCTAAAAATCGTCACCGGTCTTTTCTTCGATCCCGCCTCGAATAATCGCCTGAAACATGAAACTCGAAAAGTATTTTAACGTGCATCAATTAAACATAAATATTAAAATAATGCAAATTATTGAATCGTGAATTAAAACCCAACTCAATGAATTAAGCATGCATTAAAATCATTTAATAAAATACATAAGGAATTTAATAACTTGCACGTACGTGGTTTATGTGAATCTCAAATTTCGGGACGTCACAGTTCAGTTCAGTTCAGGGACCACTTGCATAGACCATAATCTCACCAGAAAATTTATTACAAGTTATTTCAGTACAGGACTCCAAGGAGCAAACATTTCTACCATGAGTTTTTCAGTTCAGCTACGCACGTATTATAATTGCTCATGATAAATTATTTTCACGATTATGCCTCATGACATGATAATTTTACTCCCATGCAAATTTTACTATACTATTTACTCGTTATTTATGATATATGCATGTTGAGTCTTTAGACTCACTAAACTTGATTGTTGTAGGTACTGATGATGTCGGGACCGAGGGCGGGGACCAGTGAGCTAGCTTGGGTCGGCAGTAGTGGCACCCGAGGACCTCAGTTTCAGCACTTGCCATTTTATTTTTAATGCTCAAACATTTTATCTCTCGTTGAATTATTTTAAATTGTTACTTTGCAAACATTAAATTCTTCCGCTGCTATTTTTCAACATTAAACATTATTTAACAGTTTATTTTATGAATTTGATACTTTATTTAGTTTAAAAGAAAATTTTTAAATTTCCCGCAAATTTTCAAGTAAGGATTTTCGGGCCGTTATAATTCTACCCTTGTGAGCCATGAACCACACCCATGGACCCATGGTTCCAATTTTAGTTCTAAAAATCTCGAAATTGACACCTGAACGAACCACCCGAGCCATCTCCCCATTTACTCGAGCCATGGTCAAGCCACCTCAAGCCAAACCCGAGAAAACCCACCTAGGCACCCTCCTGACCAACCCTGACCCATAGAACGTAGCCCTAGCTCGTTCAAACCCTGATGAAACTTGACCCAAGTTCTGCCTCTGTGTGTGCGTGAGTCTCCTAGCCTAAGTAGGACTCCTAACCCAACTAGGACACTTCCAGCTTTTAACCACTTGACCACTCGTGACCCTAACCTTCCCTAGACCACGCCTAGACCCTGCCCAGACCAGCCTAAGCCCTGGACCCAAGCAGCGATCCACTGAACCTTGACAGCAACCTCACTTATAACTTGCTGCCAAGAGCTTCTCCCTCACGTTTTCTGTGTTTGGCTCGAGCCACGTCGAGCCACCCTGCACCAACCCATGACCAGACCCTCTAGGGACCCTCATGCACCCTTAGAACCCATAAGACTTGACCCCATCTCCTAAAACCGAAGCCACAACACAAGCTACAAGAACTAGACGAGAAACCCACCTAGCCTAGGATTCTTGTTTTCTTGCTTAGCCACTTAACTCACGAGCCAGCCCTTAAACCAGCCCCTCATTCACCCTCCTAGGACCCTAAAGAGTCGACCTAGCCCAGCCCAGAGCCCCTTGGCTGAGCCTTTCCTCCCTGCACAAGCTACTGTACCTACGCCTCCCCTTGGCTTATTCTCGGGTGGGTTGCTAGGACTCCTCCCAGCCCCTGGTGCTCGAGTCCTAGCAAGGATAGGAGTCTTCCCCTAGACCCCTCACGGACCCTAGCTTGCCCTAGTGCCAGCTGAACCAAACCCAGCAACCAAACTCAAAGAGCCGAGCCTCTCAAAACCTCATGACAGAAAAGTGGTTCCAGCTTGTATGTTTCTTGTTTGCTATGATTGTGTGTGTTTTCTAGGCCTCTGTGAAGCGTGTAAAAACGTGTTTGATCATAGCCTAATTCATGGCAGCCCCTTAAACATCATACAAGCATGGTTTTGAATCAATAAACACAAGTTAGACACATGCATATGTATAGTTGCGAAAATCATAATTTGTGTGCTTGGTTTTCATTCAAAACATGTTCAAATAAATATTATGGTGTGATAGATGTTTGAAGGGAAGAAATATGGCATGTCTTTGCGTAGATTACGCACGAAAGACCGTTGACGATTCGAAGAACGATGGCAAGGAACGACGGCTTGAAAAAGTCTAGCAAACTTGATGCTTTCCCTTTGAAAATTTGAAACTTTCTCTTGAATTATAGGTGTGTGCCATGTGATAAGTTTGAGAGAGGAGTTTGGGGTGATTGGGGAAAGTGGGCGGGGGTTTATGTGACCCATTAGTGACTAACTAAAATATTTAAAATAATTTTGCTTGAATAAGTTTGTGAATTTATTATCTGGGTTGCCAAAACGTTCGTATTTTTGTTAAAAATCAAACACCGATAAAAATTACGTTTCGGCGTATAAAATCACCTCAAAACCCCGTATTTTCAAAAATATGAAAATCATTACCCTTATTTTAAATAATTAAAAACAATTGTTTAATAAAAACATTTTCTCTTATTCAGTCATCGGTCTCTGTTCCTTGATCGCAACTCAAATAAAATACATTTTAATGAAACCATGTAGAAAAATATATTTTAAACTTGTCAATATGAACAACATAATTAATTAATGTAATTAAAACAATTAATTGAAATGCACAAGGAATTTAATAACTTGTATGCATGTGGTTCGCATGGACCTTTAATTTTCGGGGTGTTACATATACGTTTTCCTTTTAATGAATTCATATCGTTAATTGTGACTTTCGTATTAGCTGAAGATCAATGGATCCATCTACCTGTAACCACAGTACTGGGCAACGGAGACATCAGCGACGCTCTCACCCATCAACTAAGCCTTGTCCTTACATATCATCATATCATGTCGATGGCAATACGATCGTCGGGCTCCCTATAGAGCCTTCTCCCGTAAACGATTTCCCTCTGGGGGGGGACTTTTCCCTCACGATATCTCCAATCATATCATCGTATCATCTTATTAGTCACAATTGCTTCACCTCCTCCAACGTTTCATATTTTCATCACTTGTAAAAAATTCACATATAAATCATTTTTCTCTTAAACCAAACATGCAACATGTCTTTTAGCATTAAAGTTTCATCATAAAATTTCATAAATATTTGAAATAAAAATTTTAACATTATTAATAGCATTCAGAGCACTGCCATGACGTCTACTATTTTTCAAGTGTAAAATGATCGTTTTACCCCTAGAAGCATAACTTTCTTTATTTATTCTTCGACCTCTAAACGACGTCCCAAATCATTCAAAACTTAACCTATTACCTCAAAGCACTCCATTAAATATTCCTTAGGCTTAAAATTTAGCTTTTCGATAAATTACTCGATTCATTTTTAAACTTAGACTTACATCCCGGTTTTGACTCGTGTTGATTCGAAACTTAACTAAACTTACCAAACTTGAACCATGACTTATTAAAACCTAAATAAACCTTTTTCACCCAATTCAAGCCCAACAAGACCTATGATCATGCCTAGAAGCTGCTGTATTTTTCTGCACAAGAGTCCTAGTTCTAGTGTGATTCGGTCCTAAGCTAGCTTCGACCCCAGCCCCTTAGCCACAGACCAGACACTTGTCCACCCACTTAGGACCCTAACCGAACCCTAGGTAAGCTTCTGGACAGACGCTAACCCCCATGCGTGACCAACCCTTCGCCCTTATGCTAACAAGCCATGCGCGACTTCCCTCATGCCGCAGCCCCTTTGCCTACGGATCAGCCCTCATGTGACCTATATAGGACACTGGCTTAGCCCTATTAAGACGTTTGGACGTGACCTAACAGCAGCCAACAGCTGCATGCACCTAGGAAGCCGTAGCCGAAACCCTAGCCCTTATAAACTCGATTTTGGCTCAAGCCTTTGCCCCTGCTGGTGCAGCCCTTATACAACCTTGTCTAGGCCCTTAAACCCTTTAAAATTCATTCTTCCCATGACCCTATGATGGCAGCCCCTTTATGCATCATTAGGAAGAGTTTTAGGTTTCCAAAACACATGCTCTAATCATAGTTTGGCATATAAACGAAAATAATTACAAACCCAACATGCTTTTCATGCAAAAAAGCATCAAATATATATTATGGTGTAATAGATGAGAAAAATAAGAATTAAGGCATGCCTTTGCGTATATTACGCTCGAAAATAAATTGACGACGCGAAGAACTTCGGCAGAGAGACGAGGGATGCAACCTTGCTGATTTTTCCTTCAACTTTCATGGCTTTCCTTTCTAAAATACGTGTATGTGTGTGCTTGGCTGGTGGAGGAAGAGTCCTTGTATTGTTTCAAGAGGTGGGGCGTGAGTTATGTGTGTTTTTTTGTAGGGTTTTTAGATTTTTATTTTGATTAAACATTCAAAAGTAAGCCTAGGCCCATTAATCATGGTATATTACACCCATTAAGCCAATTAGTAAATATTTAAAATATTTTATTTAGGAAAGTTTGTGAAAATATTAGCCGAGTTCTCAAAAGTTCATATTTTGATCGAAAATCAAATAACGGTTTAAAAATACGATTTGGCACGTAAAAACACCCCAAAAGTTTCCACTTTCGAAAATACCATTTAAAATGTACTATACTTTAAACAATCTAAAATAATTATTTAATAAAAATATTTTTTCCTCATATAGTCCTCGGTCTCCGTTCCTCGATCGTATCTCGAATAACATTTTAAAACACATTTTTATGCATTCTAGTTGAAACCCATATTTTTAAACATATAAACATGCCTGTCATAAGTACTAGATGCAATTAAAACAAATTTCATTAAAATACATAAGAAATTTGATAATCTTGCATGCATATGGTTCATGTGGACCTTCAAATTTTTGGGACGTTACATTTATAGAGTTTGATTTCTGATAACATCAGGAGTCCTTCTCTTATTAGGATTCATAATTCTACTCCCACCAGGATTCCTTATTTTAACTAAATAAAATTATCATGTTTATTATATCATGTACTAATCAGTTATTGATAATGCATGATATATTTATATACACATCTTTATATTTCCATATAAAACATATATATGTATATATATTTTAATATACACACACACACACATATACACATCTATACATACACATATACTATACCCATAGACATATTATTTAAAATTAAATAATTATTTTTATATTTCATTAATTAACTTATTACATAATTAATTTCAGAGCCCTCTAGAATATTTTCTGATATTTTTGTACATATTGTAGTTATCAATACTAATAGTAGTATTTAATTAGTAAATTTCAAATTTACTGAATAAATAAATGTAAACTCATTATAAAACAAATTGACGATATGACATCGCCGATGTATCAAGGATACAAATTTTTTTTATATAATGAAAATTGAAAATTTTGATGATCAAAATTTCTACTAATCCACTTTTGGCAACTGCCAGTTTTGTGAACTCCTTCATCAAAACAAACGATTTCACTCTCCTTAAGTAATTAGCATTTAAGATAACTTCCACATGTTTTATCCTATGGAATCAACTTTTAAATTTCTTTATAAGCATTAGTTTGGTCTTCATCAAACTACAGTCCCCAAATTCAACTTCTTGAACTTTGACTATCTCAAAAAGAACACAGAATCCGATACATGTGTGACCTCAATAGTTCATGGATATACAGCTAGCCGCAGGTTCACAACTTCTTGTGATTCAGAATAACATTTATTCTTATTCGGACTTATCCTATTAGTCGCATTCTTTTCATCAACACCTTGACCAAGAATATCAGAACTCATTTCTTATTGCACCCATTAGATAATGGTAAGATTGTCTTGTAGCATCGTCTCATGATCTTCTAGGTATCAGTAGTAATATATGCAAGAACCTTAAGTTAGGGTTAGTGTACTATATGGTCCCTTCACCTCATAATCCTAATCGAATATGTAAACATTGGTATATCGAAAGTTGCATATGAATTTTATAACGATGTGATATATGTTTTAGTACTAATAGTGACATTAAATGTGGAACTGATGAAATATCTTTCCAAAATACACATGTCTTACTCTGGTCAGATATTCCTCGCACTATTAGCTTATCAGATCACATAATATATCTTCACATGTAGGAAAACGTTGAATCCCCGACTACAACATATTTGCCCATACGTATTTCGAAACTACACCAAACCACGCCACACGATGACCCTCAATCGAGTCGATAAACATATCAAAGTGCATGTTAGTACGTAAAGCCTCTACATTTACCCGTTCAAATGACTAATAATGTACAACAATAACCAAAAATTATTCCACTCGATAATTGATAACGACTTGGACAGTCTGAGGGAGGGTTGTTCAGTGAATTATCAAATAATCACCCATCGGCATGAATAGACATCTCCATTTCCTTACCAATGAAACACGACATTTACATCACAGATGCTAGTCTCAAGTTCAATCGACCTTTAAATTTATTTTAGGTAGCTGATTCAATTAGGTGCCTGTTTAGAATATACGGTACATTTCTTAATGAGTTTTATTTTCTTACATTGAGATGCAGATCTCGTGGTACTTATTATATATTCAAGGATTTTATCTATCCAACTTGCATGAAAATACATATAAAGAAACTGTCATAATTGGATAAAATCGTAAAATATTATTAAAATAAATATCGTTTTTACATTAGAATCAATAAATCTAAACTACAAGTTGGCTCGTTGGGCACCTACTCTAACAATCTCCCACTTGCCCTATAGCTACTCATAGATCTTAGACACATTGCTTCACGATGCTTGTCAAACAATTTTCTTGATCGAGTATACCAGATAAAGGATTTTGCAATGCCATAGTTGATATACTGAAAGGGAAACATAATAAACGCAATTGACTATTTTAAAATATTTTATAAGACATAAAATATGAAATTTTGTTTTATGATTTGCCTCCCAATATTTTGACATTTTCACCACTGTCTGATTAAAACGGGAAATCCAATGCATAATTACTAAATTATGGTCCCTAATAATATCAGCCAATCACAATTTTAAAAATGTAGAGCCCAATTGCAGCTTCTTGCAAACCTTGCGTAATTTTGCCTCAAGTTTGAGGAGGGCATAATAATATGATCTCATTTCTCTTCAAGTGTCGAGTCCGACAAATCAATATTAAAACTTAGTTGGTGGTCACCATAAGATCCCCCAATAATATGAGCCGAAGTCATGAGAGTTCTACGTAATTCACATCAAATATCTTAGTGGAAGCCACAACTTTCCAGCGTTCAGGTCTCTCCAATAGTATGAGTCAGACACTGATCGCGGGAGCGTTCATCATGCAATCACAGTTGATGAAAGACAATGAAATATTAAATTTTATTTTCATTTTCTTTTTAAGGGGCTTGATTTAAATTTTGGATATTATCCAAAATGAGGGATTTTTATTTTAAAAGTTTATGTCATCAATAATTTTTAAAAACTTGCGCCATGTTTGTTTGTTTGTTTTCCGGAATTCATGCAACTCTTGTTATTATATTAATAATAACACACATATTGATTTATTATAATATATCACACATTATAAATAATAAAATTGATCATAACGAGAACTAATTGATCCATATGAGCCATATATTGATCCATGTCCAAACTTAGGTAAAAATGTAGGGATGCAAATGCAATATTACATAAACTTCCAATATTTTACATATTTTCGATATTTAAAACTCCTTTCTGGGATATGGCCCACAATCTTCAAAACTCCTTTCTAGGATATGGCACACAATCTTCAAATCTTGATTTTTCACTAAATCTAATATTTGCATTAAATTTTCATATCATATTGATATACAAATTTAGAGGTGACAACGAACCATAAACCATAACCACTTTTAATAATTATCTAATAATTAAAATAGATAATTATTAAAATAAAATTTAAAATATCTTAACATATACTTAGCAAATTGGTCAAGAGTCTCTATTATTCTTTTATCATATATTATATTAATGTCATGATATCACATATTATCGGCAAATCATGTATATTACAAATTATTATTAACCAGTCGTAAATAATAAATTAACAAACACTTTTATTTAACTCAAATTATTTAAATTTCTTGTAGAAACATTTTTTTACTGTAAATTATTAAATCTCATTCTAATTATTTATTATGTGAAAAAATTCGATAATTCCATCTGAGGCTTGGAATCAAAGAGGAATCTGATACGTGGCATTGTTATACCAAACTTTTCCTTAATGGCTTTCGCGCACATGGAAGTTATTGGTTTCCAGCCTATATACCATTTTCAACTCAAATTGAGCTAAGAAAAGGAGAAATTTAAACTCCAGAATAATAATGAATATAAGATTCTTGTTTGGAATTTTACGAAACATAAAAGGATTTACGAAAGATATTCCAGAGAAATTTAACAACAGAGGATTTATCGAGGGCCCAAAGAATCATAAATTCATAAAAAATCACCCATAAACGCCTTAAACGCCATTTCTCGGCTAAGCAGGCTGAAGGGCTACAACATGAATTTATTCTTCCCGGATAAACTCGAACCTTGTGTTAACTATTTCCTGGTTCATCTTCTTACCTTATGTTCTAACCAAAGATTCTTATATTACATTAGATTCCAGAAATTTAAATAAATCTTTTATTATATCAATCTGATTCCAAGTTACAAATAAATATAGATCATGTCATAGTAAGGAAAATAATTTAGCACGAATACTTTAGCCTGTCATACAGGCTAATCACTGAAATATTTAAATTAAAAACAAAAATAAAAACAAAAAATAAAAACAATAAACTTACAAGGTTGTAAGCAGAACTTCAAACTTTTATTGATTTACTTCAGAAGGGTTTTGTACAAGAGAGAGTAGAGAGGGGAGCAAACTCGACCGTGTTTTACTAAGAACACAGAAATAGCCTATATATAGATAGAAGAGCCGGACATCAAACCCCGGATTCCATCTTAAAATAAAAATAGTAAATGCTTTATTAAAGCAAAAGTAACATGGTTACAAAATTCAAAAAGTAAATAGTGATATGCCACCCACTTTTTGTCATGATATGCCATGATGATGTGTTATTCCACCAACTCTTGAATAGTGAGATTCCACTTTCAACGATTCTAATCATCTTTGGTATTATCTTTGAGAGATTTCTTCAAACTTTCAAATATATCCTCAATTTGAGATAATTGAGGAATATCCTCATCTGGATCCTGTGCATCATGCATCTTCATTAGATGTATGAATTGATTATCACTGGAATCTGAAGCCATTGATTGGTCTGATTTTGAATCGGAGCATCCCATATTCTTATAAAGATCTTTTTTCATTTCATCAATGTAGATTTCTACCATCTTTTCTTTAGAATAGATCTCTGAATATTTTTGAGTCAGAATTTTAAATGGACTCATTGCATCTTTTTCTTTTTGTTGTTGATTCAACAAATCTTTCTGATATGAAGAAATTTTTTCTTCCATTTGAAGTAAGGTGTCATGACCATGAAGTTTTCCAGATACTGGATCTTCTCGTAACATTTTATCCCAAAATTTTGTAGAGCTAGTTCTCCATAGACAAGGGATACCTTCATCTGTATAACCAAATTCTGGCTGCCATTTCCAGATCCATGGAATACCGAATTCCGTGAAGAATAGACATAAAGTCTTTCCATCAATCCAATGTTCAGAAAAACTTTTTGTAATAATTGGTGCAACATTCAACCAAGTATCGAATGGTTTTATAAAAACCTCTGGCAAAATCTTTGCTGATGGACCAAATATTTTCCACCAAATAAAAAACCAATTTGGAATAGGATAATGGAAAACATTTTCACAAATCTTAAGAAACCATGTATGTTTCCTTTTTTCATTTTCATACAATAAAGTTTTATTAAAACTTTCAATATAATCCCAGAAATTGAATTTAAAACTGGTTTTATGATTTTCTGAGTAAAACTCTTTTTCAACCAATGGAGATATACCCCATTCTTCAATAGATATAATCTTTTTGATAATAAACTTAGAGAAGTTATAACTTCCTTTTTGTTGAGTATTACTGAAAAAGTGAGTAATATCAACACTTTTTGTAGATATGAGAAGATTCTCATAATATCCTCTTTGCTTATAAGCACCATATACATATGATGTATTGGTAAAATATCTTTCCATAATAATCCAAGGAGTTTTTTTCCCATTGGATATCTTTTTCTTCTATAAGAAGAATTAATTCTTTATGTTTTGACTCTGTATAAAGAGCTGTATCATTATCATCTTCTTTGATGATATTAGCATATGATGCTGAAGACTGAGAATCAGAATTATTTTTCTGCTTTTGTTTCAAGAATTCTTGAAATTCATTGTATAACTCATTCAGCTCAGTATTACTGGCTGATGACGAATTAGATAAATTCTGGGCTATTAGCCTCTGTTTACCATGTTGAGCAATAATATTAGGGGGTTTTCCCCTGCCACCTCGCCCTCTATAAGAGGACTCTCCTCTGCCTCGAGAGTACATATCTGTAGATGAAAACATTTAAGATAAATATTCTCGAGTTAAGAAATCTGGTAGATGATTATCTTCACCTTTTTTATAAATGATCTCAAAATCAAAAGGAGCTAAATGAGCCTGCCATCTAGCAAACATTTGCTTAGACACATCATGTTTAAAATCTTTATTAAACATAAATTTTGCAGATTTGCAATCAGTTTTTATAATAAACTTTTGATTATATAAATCATCTTGAAATTTTAAAATACATCTAACAATAGCTAAGATTTCTTTTGCTACTGTGGAGTAATTTTTCTGAGCATTATTCCACTTCCCAGAATAAAATCTTATAAGATATTCTTGTTTTGTTTGAGGATCTTTTTGTTTTAAAATTCCTCCAAAACCTATATCTGAGGCATCAGTTTCTACAATTTTATCCCATAAAGGATTTGCCAGCATAAGACAAGGAAGATTTTTAACTTTATCTTTAATAATTTGAACAGCTTTAGTATGCTTATCTGTCCAAGGTAAAGGATTTTTCTTCAGTCTATCATATAAGATAGCAGAATCTTTAGTAAGATTTTGAATATAAGGAGAAATATAATTTAAACTCCCTAAAAATCTTTGTAACTGAGTTTTATCAGTTATTATATCTGGAAATTTTGAACCAAATTCAATACTTCTTTGGATAGGAATTATTTTCTCTTTTTCAATCATATGACCAAGAAAACGAATATTAGTTTGGAATAAAATCATTTTAGATTTTGAAATAACTAATCCATTTTGAATAACAATATTTTTAAACATTTCTAAATGTTTAAAATGTGTTTCAATATCATTAGAAAATACTAAGATATCATCTATATAAACAATTATAAAATTGCTATAGTTATAAAAAATATCATTCATAATTTGTTGAAATTCTGAAGGGGCATTTTTAAGGCCAAATGGTGGCATTACTGTCCATTCATAATGTCCTATTGGAACATTAAAAGCAGTTTTATATCTATCAGATTCTTGTATTTGAATCTGCCAAAATCCTGATTTTAAATCAAATTTGGAAAATATAATTGCATGAACTAATCTGTCTAATAAATCTTTTTTATTAGGAATAGGATGCCTAATCCATTTCAAAACCTTATTAAGAGGTTTATAATTTATAACTAATCTAGGAACTCCTCTTTCCTGCTCTGAATGTTTATTAACATAAAAAGCAGTACAAGACCAAGGAGATTGAGAAGGTTTTATTAAACCTTTATCTAACAAAGAATGAATTTCATTCTTACATAATTCTAAATATTCAGAATTCATTTGACAAGGACGAGCCTTGGTTGGAATATTTTTTTCATTAAAATTCTCTTCATATGGAAGAGATATAATATGCTTCTTTCTATTCCAAAAAGCATTTGGAAGATCATTACATATTTCTAAAGAAAATTTATTATAAATAATTTTTATTTTTTCCTGTAATTTAGGATTCTGTAATTTTTCATCAATTGTAAGAAATTTTATTTCTTCTTTTAAAGAGTTTATTTGAAAGGTTTTTCTTTCAATCTGTTCTTGTAGTTCATTTAAAATTCTATGAACAGGTTTAGTTATAAACTGAAAAGAAATGGGATTACCTTGATAAGTTCCTATTATACCTGTTTCATCAACATATGTTAAAGGATAAATTTGATAAATAAAAGGAAGACCAAGTATTAGTTGGCTAGAAATGTCTTTAGCTAATAAAAAACTGGTTTGAATACAGTTTTTATCTTTGCAAATATAAGCTTTAGGTAATTTGTAATTAATTTCTAAAGGTTCTCCTCCTGCATGAGAAAGAGAATGAGTAGTTTTATGAAAATATTTTGTAGGAATTAATCCTTCCTGTATAACATTTAAATCTGCACCACTATCTATCATAGCAATGAAATTCTTTTTATAAGAATTATCAATTAATAAAGTAATATTAGTATACCATTTTTGAGATATAATCATACTAAAAACAGATAAATGTTTCTGATTATTATCAGGAAATGAAATATCTTGAATATTTTCAAAACTTTCAGAAATTGAATTATTATGATTTTCAATGACTGAAATACGATAATTTAAACTATTATTATTATCATGTAAAAATTTTATTTGTTGTTTAAGATTATCAATCTCTTTAACTAAATCCTGTATAGTAACTGGATTTTGTTGACTATATTTTTTCTGTAAAAGATTTTTAACTTCTTTCATAGAATAAGCTTGTTCTTGTTTAACAAGAATGTTATTATCATTATTGCTTGTTGAAGCAGTATTTTCCATTTGATCAATAATTGTAGATTTTAATATTGGGTCCTTAATCATTTTAAGGAATTCTAAAATATTATTGTTAGTTAAAACATTAATATTTAAATCTTGAAATTGAGACATAAGTTTATAAAACTCATCATTTTTATTATTATCCTCTATAGGACTCATACAAGATTTTCCTTGTATACAATTATTGCATTCTTCTAAATCAGAAATATCTGATTCATTATCCAGAATTTCTTCTGAATTATAGGATTCTGAAGAATTCTCAGTTTCACTATCAGAATTATTATTTGAATCCATTATTATTTTAAATAATGTTTCTTTTAGATTATCATCTATATCTAAATTATTAATTTTGTTTTTAGCCCAACATTGATTAGCATAATGTCCTGGCTTTTTACATTTTCTATAAATTATTAATTTGTTTTTGTATTTATCTTTTTTCCTATCAGCTTTAGCTGATTCACGAATTTCTTTTCTTTTCATTTTTCTTTCTTTTTGTCTTTCAGACAAATGTCTTTTCTTATAAATTTTATCATCCTTATCTTTAATTTTCTTCTTACCTTTATTAGGTAAGTCCATACCAAATTGATCACAAAATTTTCCTAACTGTTTTTTCTCTAGTAAATTTTGTCTTTTAATTTGATTATTTAATTTTAATTCATTACAGAGAGCTAAACCCTCTTGAATACAAGTATTAATCAAATTACCATAAGTATAATTATCATAAGAGATATTTATATCATCTTTTCTTAATACTTTTCTAACCCTTTCAGCAAATAAGAAAGGTAAGCCATCTATGAATTTAGCTTTCCACAGACTATTATTACAGTCTGGAATCTCATAAATACGAGATAGGAAAGTATCTTTATACCATCTAAAATCAGTAAGTGTTTTACATTTTAGATTACTTAATAAAGTTCTAATTTGTTCACTATTATCAGTGAATTTTCCTGTGAAATGTTCAATCATAGTTAATATTAATGTATACACTACATTTTCTAATTGAATATTATTTTCCATTTTTATGGAGTTAAAGATTTCATCTTTTTGAGAATAATGTAAATAATTATCCCACCAACCTTTAAGTTGGCCAGTAAATCCTGCTGTTATCATTTTAGCAATATTCTTATCAGTATTACCTGATGATTTACACACAGTACTATACATAAGCATTCTGTGAGCAGTATTATAAATTTGCCTATCACTATAACCATCAATATTCCATTCATAAATATTTTTCCCATTATAACTATTAGAATAAATATATTCATTTTCTTCAATGAGAACATCCATGGGAGTAGGTTTATTATAGTAATATTTGGATGTAGTGGGTCTATCAGCCCATTTGATTTTATTAATCTCATCTTCAGAATGATTATTAATCTTATATAATTCTTCAAACTCTTCATTAAGAGTATTTAAATTAAGATTTCTAAATTTTTCTTCTAATAATTTTTCTATATCAGAAACAGAAGATTTAAATTTAAAATCTTTAATATCAGGAGGGGATTGAATGGATGATGTAGCAACAGAAACAATATTATTTTCTGGTTCTTCTATATGAACATCTGGTTTAATTTTATTAATAGCTAAAATAATTTTATCAATGCGATCTTTAAGAGAATTTATTTCTTCTCCTATAATCGTGAGATATAAATTTGTGTAATTCTGTTTTTCTATTATCTGATTAATATGTTTAACAGTGATTTGTAACATATCATTCTCAAATAATTTTGAAAAAGCAGTAAAATTTAAAATTTTATTATTCTTTTCTATAATAAAAGATTGTTGAGGAGGATAAACAGATTTTTGAATCTGTCCTGAAGAAAGTTTATAATTTCTTTCAAGAATAGAAATATAATCTATAATAAATGTTTTAAAAAACCAAGGAACAAAATGTATAAGTTTATTCTGGTTTTCACAATATTTATAAAATGTTGAAACAATATATTCAAACTCTTCTTCAGAAAAACTTTTAAAGTACCAATTTCTGAAAGATTCCCATTTGGGTAAATAAAATTCTGCATTGATCTTTGCTCTAGCAGAAGATCCTTTAGTAAAATCAATCTTTGATTTACTATCCATTAAATACTAAAATTCATTTCTGAAACTGTATCAGTTTCTCTAACTTTTTGAAAGTTACTTTTATGAACTATATTGTTTTGATTTATGATTAAATCATCTACTGTATTAGTAGATTCTAATTCTTCTCTAATTTGAGAAGTAGAAGCTCTAGAAGTTTGTGGTATATCTACCATATAATCTAGAGGAGAAATAAAAGAGTGACTAGATCTTGATCTAGCATAAACAGAAGAGGGTAATAATCTTCTTTGTTCATTATTAAACTGTATTTGAACAGATCCTTCATTAGTTTGTATGACTTGTTCTAAATCTCTATTTATTATAGGATTTTTAGGAACAGCTTGTTCAATTATCCAGTTTTCTGGAAATTCTATTTCTTCCCATTTTATAGATCTACGAGTTGTAATGAACAAGTCATACAAACTAATGAAGGATCTGTTCAAATACAGTTTAATAATGAACAAAGAAGATTATTACCATTTCTAGCCAACTAATACTTGGTCTTCCTTTTATTTATCAAATTTATCCTTTAACATATGTTGATGAAACAGGTATAATAGGAACTTATCAAGGTAATCCCATTTCTTTTCAGTTTATAACTAAACCTGTTCATAGAATTTTAAATGAACTACAAGAACAGATTGAAAGAAAAACCTTTCAAATAAACTCTTTAAAAGAAGAAATAAAATTTCTTACAATTGATGAAAAATTACAGAATCCTAAATTACAGGAAAAAATAAAAATTATTTATAATAAATTTTCTTTAGAAATATGTAATGATCTTCCAAATGTTTTTTTGGAATAGAAAGAAGCATATTATATATTTTATCTTTGCAAATATAAGCTTTAGGTAATTTGTAATTAATTTCTAAAGGTTCTCCTCCTGCATGAGAAAGAGAATGAGTAGTTTTATGAAAATATTTTGTAGGAATTAATCCTTCCTGTATAACATTTAAATCTGCACCACTATCTATCATAGCAATGAAATTCTTTTTATAAGAATTATCAATTAATAAAGTAATATTAGTATACCATTTTTGAGATATAATCATACTCAAAACAGATAAATGTTTCTGATTATTATCAGGAAATGAAATATCTTGAATATTTTCTAAACTTTCAGAAATTGAATTATTATGATTTTCAATGACTGAAATACGATAATTTAAACTATTATTATTATCATGTAAAAATTTTATTTGTTGTTTAAGATTATCAATGTCTTTAACTAAATCCTGTATAGTAACTGGATTTTGTTGACTATATTTTTTCTGTAAAAGATTTTTAACTTCTTTCATAGAATAAGCTTGTTCTTGTTTAACAAGAATGTTATTATCATTATTGCTTGTTGAAGAAGTATTTTCCATTTGATCAATAATTGTAGATTTTAATATTGGGTCCTTAATCATTTTAAGGAATTCTAAAATATTATTGTTAGTTAAAACATTAATATTTAAATCTTGAAATTGAGACATAAGTTTATAAAACTCATCATTTTTATTATTATCCTCTATAGGACTCATACAAGATTTTCCTTGTATACAATTATTGCATTCTTCTAAATCAGAAATATCTGATTCATTATCCAGAATTTCTTCTGAATTATAGGATTCTGAAGAATTCTCAGTTTCACTATCAGAATTATTATTTGAATCCATTATTATTTTAAATAATGTTTCTTTTAGATTATCATCTATATCTAAATTATTAATTTTGTTTTTAGCCCAACATTGATTAGCATAATGTCCTGGCTTTTTACATTTTCTACAAATTATTAATTTGTTTTTGTATTTATCTTTTTTCCTATCAGCTTTAGCTGATTCACGAATTTCTTTTCTTTTCATTTTTCTTTCTTTTTGTCTTTCAGACAAATGTCTTTTCTTATAAATCTTGTCATCCTTATCTTTAATTTTCTTCTTACCTTTATTAGGTAAGTCCATACCAAATTGATCACAAAATTTTCCTAACTGTTTTTTCTCTAGTAAATTTTGTCTTTTAATTTGATTATTTAATTTTAATTCATTACAGAGAGCTAAACCCTCTTGAATACAAGTATTAATCAAATTACCATAAGTATAATTATCATAAGAGATATTTATATCATCTTTTCTTAATACTTTTCTAACCCTTTCAGCAAATAAGAAAGGTAAGCCATCTATGAATTTAGCTTTCCACAGACTATTATTACAGTCTGGAATCTCATAAATACGAGATAGGAAAGTATCTTTATACCATCTAAAATCAGTAAGTGTTTTACATTTTAGATTACTTAATAAAGTTCTAATTTGTTCACTATTATCAGTGAATTTTCCTGTGAAATGTTCAATCATATTTAATATTAATGTATACACTACATTTTCTAATTGAATATTATTTTCCATTTTTATGGAGTTAAAGATTTCATCTTTTTGAGAATAATGTAAATAATTATCCCACCAACCTTTAAGTTGGCCAGTAAATCCTGCTGTTATCATTTTAGCAATATTCTTATCAGTATTACCTGATGATTTACACACAGTACTATACATAAGCATTCTGTGAGCAGTATTATAAATTTGCCTATCACTATAACCATCAATATTCCATTCATAAATATTTTTCCCATTATAACTATTAGAATAAATATATTCATTTTCTTCAATGAGAACATCCATGGGAGTAGGTTTATTATAGTAATATTTGGATGTAGTGGGTCTATCAGCCCATTTGATTTTATTAATCTCATCTTCAGAATGATTATTAATCTTATATAATTCTTCAAACTCTTCATTAAGAGTATTTAAATTAAGATTTCTAAATTTTTCTTCTAATAATTTTTCTATATCAGAAACAGAAGATTTAAATTTAAAATCTTTAATATCAGGAGGGGATTGAATGGATGATGTAGCAACAGAAACAATATTATTTTCTGGTTCTTCTATATGAACATCTGGTTTAATTTTATTAATAGCTAAAATAATTTTATCAATGCGATCTTTAAGAGAATTTATTTCTTCTCCTATAATCGTGAGATATAAATTTGTGTAATTCTGTTTTTCTATTATCTGATTAATATGTTTAACAGTGATTTGTAACATATCATTCTCAAATAATTTTGAAAAAGCAGTAAAATTTAAAATTTTATTATTCTTTTCTATAATAAAAGATTGTTGAGGAGGATAAACAGATTTTTGAATCTGTCCTGAAGAAAGTTTATAATTTCTTTCAAGAATAGAAATATAATCTATAATAAATGTTTTAAAAAACCAAGGAACAAAATGTATAAGTTTATTCTGGTTTTCACAATATTTATAAAATGTTGAAACAATATATTCAAACTCTTCTTCAGAAAAACTTTTAAAGTACCAATTTCTGAAAGATTCCCATTTGGGTAAATAAAATTCTGCATTGATCTTTGCTCTAGCAGAAGATCCTTTAGTAAAATCAATCTTTGATTTACTATCCATTAAATACTAAAATTCATTTCTGAAACTGTATCAGTTTCTCTAACTTTTTGAAAGTTACTTTTATGAACTATATTGTTTTGATTTATGATTAAATCATCTACTGTATTAGTAGATTCTAATTCTTCTCTAATTTGAGAAGTAGAAGCTCTAGAAGTTTGTGGTATATCTACCATATAATCTAGAGGAGAAATAAAAGAGTGACTAGATCTTGATCTAGCATAAACAGAAGAGGGTAATAATCTTCTTTGTTCATTATTAAACTGTATTTGAACAGATCCTTCATTAGTTTGTATGACTTGTTCTAAATCTCTATTTATTATAGGATTTTTAGGAACAGCTTGTTCAATTATCCAGTTTTCTGGAAATTCTATTTCTTCCCATTTTATAGATCTACGAGTTGTAATATTAGATCTATTAAAATTAGTTTCTATAAGAATAGTTTCATTTAATTTTTTATCTATTCTTTTACACATAGGATTTAGTGTAAATAATGGTTTATAATAAATACGATAACAGATACATATTACTTCTGTTCCAGGAGTATAATTATAACCATGAGTTTTAACATTTAATGTTAAAGCGTCTAATATATTTGGATCAAACAAAGATAAAGATAAATTTGGATAAACATCAAAATATACTGGACCATGTGCCAGACTAGATTGAATTATTCCCATAAGGGATTTTTTCCAATTCAAATTTCTTCCATCTCTTAAAGCTGCTATGAAGCTTTCTGGTAAACCTTCTAATGTTAAAGGTCTAAAAGCAATTTGAATTAATCCTATATGAATAAATTTATAATTTTTCATATAAGGCATAATATCTTTATTATTTAATAATCTTATTACCATTTCATTATTATGAAGAGGTACAGATGATTCTGTAGTTTTAACTACATGTTTAAAACCAATTCTTTCAAAAGTTCCTAACTTATAAATCATTTTAGATTCTATCTTAGGAATAGTCCATTTATTCAATAAATCTAAATTTTCAGGTATATCATATTCTTCATTTAAACTGTTATGAACAGTTTCTTTCATACTGAAAATATTCATTTGAATAAAAGTGCTAAATTATTAACCAGACTATTTCCATTGCTCTGATACCATCTGAGGCTTGGAATCAAAGAGGAATCTGATACGTGGCATTGTTTTACCAAACTTTTCCTTAGTGGCTTTCGCACACATGGAAGTTATTGGTTTCCAGCCTATATACCATTTTCAACTCAAATTGAGCTAAGAAAAGGAGAAATTTAAACTCCAGAATAAAAATGAATATAAGATTCTTGTTTGGAATTTTACGAAACATAAAAGGATTTACGAAAGATATTCCAGAGAAATTTAACAACAGAGGATTTATCGAGGGCCCAAAGAATCATAAATTCATAAAAAATCACCCATAAACGCCTTAAACGCCATTTCTCGGCTAAGCAGGCTGAAGGGCTACAACATGAATTTATTCTTCCCGGATAAACTCGAACCTTGTGTTAACTATTTCCTGGTTCATCTTCTTACCTTATGTTCTAACCAAAGATTCTTATATTACATTAGATTCCAGAAATTTAAATAAATCTTTTATTATATCAATCTGATTCCAAGTTACAAATAAATATAGATCATGTCATAGTAAGGAAAATAATTTAGCACGAATACTTTAGCCTGTCATACAGGCTAATCACTGAAATATTTAAATTAAAAACAAAAATAAAAACAAAAAATAAAAACAATAAACTTACAAGGTTGTAAGCAGAACTTCAAACTTTTATTGATTTACTTCAGAAGGGTTTTGTACAAGAGAGAGTAGAGAGGGGAGCAAACTCGACCGTGTTCCACTAAGAACACAGAAATAGCCTATATATAGATAGAAGAGCCGGACATCAAACCCCGGATTCCATCTTAAAATAAAAATAGTAAATGCTTTATTAAAGCAAAAGTAACATGGTTACAAAATTCAAAAAGTAAATAGTGATATGCCACCCACTTTTTGTCATGATATGCCATGATGATGTGTTATTCCACCAACTCTTGAATAGTGAGATTCCACTTTCAACGATTCTAATCATCTTTGGTATTATCTTTGAGAGATTTCTTCAAACTTTCAAATATATCCTCAATTTGAGATAATTGAGGAATATCCTCATCTGGATCATGTGCATCATGCATCTTCATTAGATGTATGAATTGATTATCACTGGAATCTGAAGCCATTGATTGGTATGATTTTGAATCGGAGCATCCCATATTCTTATAAAGATCTTTTTTCATTTCATCAATGTAGATTTCTACCATCTTTTCTTTAGAATAGATCTCTGAATATTTTTGAGTCAGAATTTTAAATGGACTCATTGCATCTTTTTCTTTTTGTTGTTGATTCAACAAATCTTTCTGATATGAAGAAATTTTTTCTTCCATTTGAAGTAAGGTGTCATGACCATGAAGTTTTCCAGATACTGGATCTTCTCGTAACATTTTATCCCAAAAGTTTGTAGAGCTAGTTCTCCATAGACAAGGTAATAAATTTTCTTTAGAAATATGTAATGATCTTCCAAATGCTTTTTGGAATAGAAAGAAGCATATTATATCTCTTCCATATGAAGAGAATTTTAATGAAAAAAATATTCCAACCAAGGCTCGTCCTTGTCAAATGAATTCTGAATATTTAGAATTATGTAAGAATGAAATTCATTCTTTGTTAGATAAAGGTTTAATAAAACCTTCTCAATCTCCTTGGTCTTGTACTGCTTTTTATGTTAATAAACATTCAGAGCAGGAAAGAGGAGTTCCTAGATTAGTTATAAATTATAAACCTCTTAATAAGGTTTTGAAATGGATTAAGCATCCTATTCCTAATAAAAAAGATTTATTAGACAGATTAGTTCATGCAATTATATTTTCCAAATTTGATTTAAAATCAGGATTTTGGCAGATTCAAATACAAGAATCTGATAGATATAAAACTGCTTTTAATGTTCCAATAGGACATTATGAATGGACAGTAATGCCATTTGGCCTTAAAAATGTCGCTTCAGAATTTCAACAAATTATGAATGATATTTTTTATAACTATAGCAATTTTATAATTGTTTATATAGATGATATCTTAGTATTTTCTAATGATATTGAAACACATTTTAAACATTTAGAAATGTTTAAAAATATTGTTATTCAAAATGGATTAGTTATTTCAAAATCTAAAATGATTTTATTCCAAACTAATATTCGTTTTCTTGGTCATATGATTGAAAAAGGGAAAATAATTCCTATCCAAAGAAGTATTGAATTTGGTTCAAAATTTCCAGATATAATAACTGATAAAACTCAGTTACAAAGATTTTTAGGGAGTTTAAATTATATTTCTCCTTATATTCAAAATCTTACTAAAGATTCTGCTATCTTATATGATAGACTGAAGAAAAATCCTTTACCTTGGACAGATAAGCATACTAAAGCTGTTCAAATTATTAAAGATAAAGTTAAAAATCTTCCTTGTCTTATGCTGGCAAATCCTTTATGGGATAAAATTGTAGAAACTGATGCCTCAGATATAGGTTTTGGAGGAATTTTAAAACAAAAAGATCCTCAAACAAAACAAGAATATCTTATAAGATTTTATTCTGGGAAGTGGAATAATGCTCAGAAAAATTACTCCACAGTAGCAAAAGAAATCTTAGCTATTGTTAGATGTATTTTAAAATTTCAAGATGATTTATATAATCAAAAGTTTATTATAAAAACTGATTGCAAATCTGTAAAATTTATGTTTAATAAAGATTTTAAACATGATGTGTCTAAGCAAATGTTTGCTAGATGGCAAGCTCATTTAGCTCCTTTTGATTTTGAGATCATTTATAAAAAAGGTGAAGATAATCATCTACCAGATTTCTTAACTCGAGAATATTTATCTTAAATGTTTTCATCTACAGATATGTACTCTCGAGGCAGAGGAGAGTCCTCTTATAGAGGGCGAGGTGGCAGGGGAAAACCCCCTAATATTATTGCTCAACATGGTAAACAGAGGCTAATAGCCCAGAATTTATCTAATTCGTCATCAGCCAGTAATACTGAGCAGAATGAGTTATACAATGAATTTCAAGAATTCTTGAAACAAAAGCAGAAAAATAATTCTGATTCTCAGTCTTCAGCATCATATGCTAATATCATCAAAGAAGATGATAATGATACAGCTCTTTATACAGAGTCAAAACATAAAGAATTAATTCTTCTTATAGAAGAAAAAGATATCCAATGGGAAAAAAACTCCTTGGATTATTATGGAAAGATATTTTACCAATACATCATATGTATATGGTGCTTATAAGCAAAGAGGATATTATGAGAATCTTCTCATATCTACAAAAAGTGTTGATATTACTCACTTTTTCAGTAATACTCAACAAAAAGGAAGTTATAACTTCTCTAAGTTTATTATCAAAAAGATTATATCTATTGAAGAATGGGGTATATCTCCATTGGTTGAAAAAGAGTTTTACTCAGAAAATCATAAAACCAGTTTTAAATTCAATTTCTGGGATTATATTGAAAGTTTTAATAAAACTTTATTGTATGAAAATGAAAAAAGGAAACATACATGGTTTCTTAAGATTTGTGAAAATGTTTTCCATTATCCTATTCCAAATTGGTTTTTTATTTGGTGGAAAATATTTGGTCCATCAGCAAAGATTTTGCCAGAGGTTTTTATAAAACCATTCGATACTTGGTTGAATGTTGCACCAATTATTACAAAAAGTTTTTCTGAACATTGGATTGATAGGAAAGACTTTATGTCTATTCTTCACGGAATTCGGTATTCCATGGATCTGGAAATGGCAGCCAGAATTTGGTTATACAGATGAAGGTATCCCTTGTCTATGGAGAACTAGCTCTACAAAATTTTGGGATAAAATGTTACGAGAAGATCCAGTATCTGGAAAACTTCATGGTCATGACACCTTACTTCAAATGGAAGAAAAAATTTCTTCATATCAGAAAGATTTGTTGAATCAACAACAAAAAGAAAAAGATGCAATGAGTCCATTTAAAATTCTGACTCAAAAATATTCAGAGATCTATTCTAAAGAAAAGATGGTAGAAATCTACATTGATGAAATGAAAAAAGATCTTTATAAGAATATGGGATGCTCCGATTCAAAATCAGACCAATCAATGGCTTCAGATTCCAGTGATAATCAATTCATACATCTAATGAAGATGCATGATGCACAGGATCCAGATGAGGATATTCCTCAATTATCTCAAATTGAGGATATATTTGAAAGTTTGAAGAAATCTCTCAAAGATAATACCAAAGATGATTAGAATCGTTGAAAGTGGAATCTCACTATTCAAGAGTTGGTGGAATAACACATCATCATGGCATATCATGACAAAAAGTGGGTGGCATATCACTATTTACTTTTTGAATTTTGTAACCATGTTACTTTTGCTTTAATAAAGCATTTACTATTTTTATTTTAAGATGGAATCCGGGGTTTGATGTCCGGCTCTTCTATCTATATATAGGCTATTTCTGTGTTCTTAGAGAAACACGGTCGAGTTTGCTCCCCTCTCTACTCTCTCTTGTACAAAACCCTTCTGAAGTAAATCAATAAAAGTTTGAAGTTCTGCTTACAACATTTTAAGTTTATTGTTTTTATTTTTTGTTTTTATTTTTTAAATATTTCAGTGATTAGCCTGTATGACAGGCTAAAGTATTCGTGCTAAATTATTTTCCTTACTATGACATGATCTATATTTATTTGTAACTTGGAATCAGATTGATATAATAAAAGATTTATTTAAATTTCTGGAATCTAATGTAATATAAGAATCTTTGGTTAGAACATAAGGTAAGAAGATGAACCAGGAAATAGTTAACACAAGGTTCGAGTTTATCCGGGAAGAATAAATTCATGTTGTAGCCCTTCAGCCTGCTTAGCCGAGAAATGGCGTTTAAGGCGTTTATGGGTGATTTTTTATGAATTTATGATTCTTTGGGCCCTCGATAAATCCTCTGTTGTTAAATTTCTCTGGAATATCTTTCGTAAATCCTTTTATGTTTCGTAAAATTCCAAACAAGAATCTTATATTCATTATTATTCTGGAGTTTAAATTTCTCCTTTTCTTAGCTCAATTTGAGTTGAAAATGGTATATAGGCTGGAAACCAATAACTTCCATGTGTGCGAAAGCCACTAAGGAAAAGTTTGGTAAAACAATGCCACGTATCAGATTCCTCTTTGATTCCAAGCCTCAGCTGGTATCAGAGCCCTGGAAATAGTCTGGTTAATAATTTAGCACTTTTATTCAAATGAATATTTTCAGTATGAAAGAAACTGTTCATAACAGTTTAAATGAAGAATATGATATACCTGAAAATTTAGATTTATTGAATAAATGGACTATTCCTAAGATAGAATCTAAAATGATTTATAAGTTAGGAACTTTTGAAAGAATTGGTTTTAAACATGTAGTTAAAACTACAGAATCATCTGTACCTCTTCATAATAATGAAATGGTAATAAGATTATTAAATAATAAAGATATTATGCCTTATATGAAAAATTATAAATTTATTCATATAGAATTAATTCAAATTGCTTTTAGACCTTTAACATTAGAAGGTTTATCAGAAAGCTTCATAGCAGCTTTAAGAGATGGAAGAAATTTGAATTGGAAACAATCCCTTATGGGAATAATTCAATCTAGTCTGGCACATGGTCCAGTATATTTTGATGTTTATCCAAATTTATCTTTATCTTTGTTTGATCCAAATATATTAGACGCTTTAACATTAAATGTTAAAACTCATGGTTATAATTATACTCCTGGAACAGAAGTAATATGTATCTGTTATCGTATTTATTATAAACCATTATTTACACTAAATCCTATGTGTAAAAGAATAGATAAAAAATTAAATGAAACTATTCTTATAGAAACTAATTTTAATAGATCTAATATTACAACTCGTAGATCTATAAAATGGGAAGAAATAGAATTTCCAGAAAACTGGATAATTGAACAAGCTGTTCCTAAAAATCCTATAATAAATAGAGATTTAGAACAAGTCATACAAACTAATGAAGGATCTGTTCAAATACAGTTTAATAATGAACAAATAAGATTATTACCCTCTTCTGTTTATGCTAGATCAAGATCTAGTCACTCTTTTATTTCTCCTCTAGATTATATGGTAGATATACCACAAACTTCTAGAGCTTCTACTTCTCAAATTAGAGAAGAATTAGAATCTACTAATACAGTAGATGATTTAATCATAAATCAAAACAATATAGTTCATAAAAGTAACATGGTTACAAAATTCAAAAAGTAAATAGTGATATGCCACCCACTTTTTGTCATGATATGCCATGATGATGTGTTATTCCACCAACTCTTGAATAGTGAGATTCCACTTTCAACGATTCTAATCATCTTTGGTATTATCTTTGATTAATTTTAATAAAATATCAACTTTGGCGCAAATTTTTTTTAAAAAAAAAATTCGAAAAACAAACGTCCTTGTCGGGCAAGGCTGCTCGAGACCATAACGGGCACCCTGCTCGAGCCCTGTTGCACTGCCCGAACAGTTCGAGCGACGTGGTTGTGTGATGCCCGAAGAATGAAGCGCTGCTTGGAACTTTTTTAGGCAACCACGAAATTATATGTATATATATTCGAGGAACATTTATTTTTCAGGAATTTCAAACGCTACTGTTCCAAAGCTCAAGCGAAATTTATCCTTATTTTAGGCAGGTTATTCGATTAAGAACTTGTTTAAAATATAAGATACACTTCCTAATGAGTTTCATGAACTTATGTTGAAAGCAAACCTCATAGTACCTATTATATATTCAAGAACTTTATATATGCAACTAGCATATGTATACAGATAAAAGTAAATGTCATAATTGAATAAAATCATGAAATATTATTATAATAAAGATCGTTTTTATATTAGAATAAATAAAGCATAAATCACAAGTTAGCTCGCTAAACATTTACTCTAAAAAAAGGTGAGGCTTTCTTTTGCATTTTGGCATTCTACTAATGCTTAAGTGTAAGATGGGAGAGAACTTTTACCTACCATACATTAATTGTTAGAGTATGTGTCCGACAAGATAACTTGTGGCTCGAAATTTCATTAACTTTAATGTAAAAGAATATTTATTTTAATAATATTTTACGATTTCATTTGATTATGACATTATACTTTATCTGTATACTCATGCAAGCTGCATAGATAAAGTCCTTGAAAATGCAATAAGTACCATGAGATCTGCTTCGCAACATAAGACCATGAAACTCATTAGGAAGTGTACCATATATTCTAAATAGGTTCCTAGTCGAATCAGCCGCCTAAAACAAGAATAAAGGTCGATCGAGCTCGAGACTAGCATTTGTGGTGTAAACGCCATGTTTCATTGGTAAGGACATGAAAATACTCATTCACGCATATAAGTGGTTATATGATGATGCACTGAACAACCCTCCCTCGGACTATCCAAGTGGTTCTCATTTATCGAGTGGAAGACTCCACAGTTATGGTTGTACATCATTAATCCTTTGACATGAGAAAATGTAGGGGCTATGCATACTATCTTGTATTTTGACCCGTTTATCGACTTCATTGAGGTCATCAGGTGGCGAGGTTGGGTGTAGTTTCGAAATACGTAAGAGCAAATGCAATGTAGTCGGAGATCCGCCATTTTCCTACAGGTGAATATTTCCTATGTGATCTGATGAGTTAATAGTGCAAGGAGTCTCTGACCAGAGCAAGAAATGTACGTGAACCATGACTAAAGGTTCTTGTAGACACTATCAGTGATAATAGGGGATCATGGGACGATGCTACTAGCGCGCTTATAATGATCCGATTGGTGCAATCGGAAATGAGTTCTGACATTCTTGATCAAAGAGTTGATGAAAAGAACCCGAATAAAAATAAATGTTATTTTGAATCACATGGAGATGTGAACTCACGGCTGGTTGTATCCCTGAGCCATTGAGCGTCACACAAGTATCGGATTTTGCGTTCCCATTGAGATAGTAATATTTCAAGGAGTTGAAATTTGACGATTACAGTTTGATGGAGATCAAACAAGAAGCTTATAAAGGAGTTTATGAGCTGATTCCATAAGATGAAAGAAATGGAAGTTAGCTTAGTTGCTAAATAAAGGAGGGTGGAACTGCCTATTTTGTGAAGGAGTTTACTAAAACTGGTTGTTGTCCAATATGATAAGTGAAAATTTTGATTTTCGAAATTTTCAATTTTCATTATATGAACAAGACTTGTATCCTTGATACATCGGCGATATCAGTTCATTGATCAAGATTATAATGAGTTCGGGATAATTTATTTAGTGAATTTGAAATTTACTAATTAAATGTTGGTACTAGTAGTGGTGAATATTAATAAGTGATATATATTATTATTATTATTGTTGTTGTTGTTGTTGTTGTTGTTGTTGTTGTTGTTGGAAACTTAATTCCGGTGTTTGACAAAAGATAAACCAACTGAATTAAGCAACTGAATCCAGCTAACTGATCGACGCAACTGAAATATAACTGAACATATGTTTTCTCTATCAAGATGATCTTTCAGCTGAACATCTCTTTAGTCATTCTCATCAACTGACTCTTTACCAGCTGATCTCTCAGCTATACACGTCATCAGTTGAAAACGACAATCGACAAATAATACAACTACCTGCAACTAGTAGTGGAATGCCGCATTTCAGATTGAGCAGTGTACGACTGTCAGAGTATATCGACGTGGAAATCAACGGTTAGAATATTAAAATATCCTTTAATGTTACCGTTGAGAGAGAAACCTATAAATAATCGAAGGTAGCAGCCGAAAAGAATACGACTGATTTCAGCTATTGCATTCTACTTGCTGTTACGCTGCTAAAATATCTACTCACATTCAGAAGCTAAAAGCTAACGTTTACTAGTTATATCAGTAGCATTCAAGGCTACATTCTCCAGCTTAAATAGCACTTTGTAATCTTTGATATTTTTTCTAAGTTGTGCTAAGATCAGTTACCATCTGTAAAAGTGTTATATACTAAGAGTTTCAGTTGTGGCAAAGTGATAAGTCCAAACTGAAGTGGGTCAGTACAGTATCTTGTATTTGATCAAAGTCTTTTAGTGGATGTCCTATCTTCGTGATAGAAGGGGTGACGTAGGAGTTATTCAAGTCTTCGAACATCCAAAAACAAATTGTGCTATCTTTACTTCAGTCGTTACCTTTCAGTTAGGTACTCTATCTTTCAGTGAGTTTATTTTCCGCAACTGTTTCATTCAGTTTAACTGATTGTCATGGACCGACGGGGTACCTAGTATCATTTTGTAACTAAACTGAACTCATATTGTCGAAGAATATTTAAATTTGAGGAGTGTTTATTCAACCCCCCCTTCTAAACACTCTTTATTCGTTTAACCGATCCTTTCAAGTGGTATCAGAACAGTTGTATCTCGTCTCAGAATATCTATACTCAAATTGTTCATTATGTCTTCATTCAACAAGATTCCTATGTTCTCTAGAGAAGACTTCGATGATTGGAAGATCAGGATGCAGGCTCACCTAGCTGCACAAGATGATGATATGTGGTACGTTATAACTGACGGACCCATGAAGATTTTGGAAGCCAACACAGCTGTTGCCATTACTAATGGGGCACCTCATCGTATAGAAAAGCCCAGAGAAGAATGGACCACAGAGGATAAAAGAAAAGCCAACTTGGATAATGTGGCAAAGGAAATACTATACAAGACGTTGGATAAATCAACTTTCAGCAAAATCAAAATGTGCAAGACAACCAAAGAGATTTGGGAGAAGCTGATCCAGCTTTGCGAAGGGAACGAACAAACCAAAGAAAACAAACTTTCTGTTGCTGTTCAGAAGTTTGACAATATCAAAATGAGAGTTGGTGAAACGATGCATGATTATGATGAAAGAACCAGCTGCATCATCAATGAATTAAATGCACTTGGAAAAGTGTACACAAACAAAGAAGTTGCATTGAAGGTAATCAGAGGTCATCCCAAGGAGTGGGACGTGAAGACCATGGCAATGAGAGAATCTAAGGATCTGAACAAAGTTGAGCTTCATGATCTATTTGCTGATTTGAAAGCCTACGAGTTTGAGCTGCAAACTCGAGAAGGAGAATCTTCTACTCCAGCAGCCACGACTGCCTTAGCTGCTGTTAGAATAGAACCAAATGGTTTAGTAAAAAATGCTGCTGATCAACTAAGCAATGATGCCATGTCATTGTTCATCAAAAAGTTTGGAAGATTTATGAGGAAAAATCAAGGAAACTTTCAAAACAAATATCAAAGAACCAATTCCAAGGAAGAATCAAAAACTTGCTATAACTGTGGCAAACCAGGTCTGTAGAACCCGGAAATTTAGACTACGTATAAGCCATGCATAATTCTAGTATTTAAATTTAATTGACTTCATTGCATGATTATTTAAATGCTTTCCTTTGAAGTTAATTATTTTAGCCAGCAGTTTTGATTTTATTCTTTTCAGTTAATTCAGTGAGGCCGGACTGGAGTTCGAGTTTAGAGATAAATTTAAGATTCGAGAAATATTTCCGGGAGTTAATTTAGCTAGCAAGTAAGTTCATTTAAGTTAATAAGAAGGTTTGAGGACTTAATTTAATTACTCGAGGTGATTAAGAAATAAGTTCCTTTAAGTTACTTAATTAAGGGTTTTATTCAATAAATTAATTAAAGGATTAGTAAGGCTTTTAAGGGTTATTAAATTACTAGATAATCAATTTCCCCCTACCATTTATCATGCATTTTCGGCCACCCCCCTGCCTAGACCACACATTGCTAACTCATCAACTTTGACCATTTCTTTGCATGTAATTTGTAGGATAATTCTAGGATTTTTGGGAGCACAATTTAATTAATTAATGGACATATCCTAGTCTAGAAAACAAGGTAGAATTCGGCCACCCCAAGTCTAGATTCATCCAAGAATTCAAATTTCAAATTTGAGTAGACTTAGTCTTGATTCTCCCTTATATTTTGCACTCACTTCCCTCACTCCCCTAACCATCTCCCCCTCCCTTAGTCTCGAAATTTAGAGACATTTCATAGTAGAATTTCGTGACCCTCATAGCTTGATACAGGAAAGAAAAAAAAAATCGAGCAAACAAGGTAGAATAGAAAGCGCTCCACCTCCTCCGCGCCGAGTCGTCGCATCCTTTCGTTTTTCCATCAAACGAATCAAGGCATGTCTAGATTTCTTTCAAAACCTCAATCAAGTCATATACTGAATTTTTAATATCACATGTGCATGATTTTTATCATGAAAACCGAAATATCCATCAAAGAACTTTTAGAAAAATACATGCAGATTTTCGGCCCTTCCTTGGCAACCTCACGTTTTTTCTGAGTTTTGGTGGTTTCAGGTTATGGTTCGACTTCAGGCTCCCAAGGTGACTCCTAGACACGTAATAGGATGCATTAGGATCATATTGGTCCGTTCGTTCAAGCCCCTTGTCGCTGGAAATTCAGAATTTGACAGCAACTTCAATTCTACCATTTTTGCTTTTCGAAATTTCAGTTTTATGTCAAGGGGATTTGATTTGATCTTGGCTGCCCTAGGGCTTATAGCCATGGTTAGATCACTCCCCTAGCAAGTCTAAGACGTGACTAAGTCGCCCTTTTGGTGGCTTGGTCCATGGATCATCGGTTTTTACACAAAACGTTAAGACAGTCCCCTCTTCCCCTTCGGCTTTCTCATTATACATCATATGAGTTTCGGTTTTTGTTGCTTGGTATGAATCTTGGTTGGCCTATGGCCCTTAGCCACGGTTCATACCATGCTCCTAGATGTCTAGATCGGGCCATGGTCAATCAAATGGCCACTGGAACGACGCAAGACATCGATCTAAGCAAGACACTACACACGCATGCACGCGAGTTCTCGGTTGGAGTTTCGGATGTCTGCTGGAATGGTGCGAATTGTGGCTGGCCTAGGGCCCTTAGCCATGGTTCAAATCACTCCTTGGGATGTTGGTAAGAGTCTCTGGTCGGTGGTTCACGCCCCCAATGGCCAGCAGACTCGAAAACGACACAAGAAGAACACATGTACAGCTGCTGTATTTTTACATCAAGTTGCTGTGTCGGTTCGGAGGCTCGTTCGAGTTCTCGGTCGGCTTTAGGCCTATGGCCTTGGACTGGACAGTGCTCCATTGAGTTAGAAAGGTCATGTTTTCGACCGTTCGTGATTCGGATCATTTTTGAGGTCGTACGGGAATTTAAGGTGCGATGTGCCAAATTGACTCTCGAAAGAGCGTTTCATGTTTAGGCCTCCATTCCACCTAGATTTCGACCCTATCATTTTAGGAGCATTATTTTATGATTTTCAGCGTATTTTAATCATGACGATATGTCGGTTCAGGTTGGTTCGGAGTCATGATTAAATACGAAGTCATTAGGCGTCATAGTCGCATCTTTTGAACTAAATTGCATAGTTGGTCAAGTTTAAGCAATTGCATATTTTTCATGGCACAGTTAGGTTGCAGCGAGCCTGGGGACGATCCAATCCAATCCAGCTGGTAAAATATACAGGAATTTTCATTATGCCAGTTAATTATTTTACGTGCATTAAACAGAAAATGATTATTTTGAGATTTATGCGATATGGCTTGTGGTTCATTCACTATGTGGGAGTATTATTATATACGGTCGCCAGTGACCGCTCAGTTCAGTTTGGTACCACCCAGTCGCCAGTGACCGGCCAGCTTAGTTCAGTTTCAGACTCCCCGGTAGCCAGTTACCGATCAGTTCAGCTTAGTGCAGTGGCCACAGGCGTAAAACATAATCTCAACAGAAAATTTTACCAGTTATTTCAGTACAGGGCTCCAAGAAACAAATATTTTTACTGTGATTTTCAGTTCAGTTATGCACGTATCATAATTGCTCAGTACAAATTATTTTCAGCATGCCTCATGACATGATATTTTATCCCATGCATATTTTACTTCAGATTTTACTCGTTACCTGCGATATATGCATAATGAGTCTTTAGGCTCACTAGACTTGATCGTTGTAGGTACTGATGAGGCCATGGCCGAGGGCGGGGACCAGTGAGCCAGCTTGGGTCGGCAGTAGTGGCACCCGAGGACCTCAGTGCAGCATTTGTTATTTTATTCCGCAAACATTTTATCAGTCGTTGGATATTTTTAAATTGTGATTTTTGGCAAACTTTATTTTCTTCCGCTGCGATATTTTAAACTTTGAACTGGATTTATCAGTTGATTTTATGAATGAGGCCATTTAAGTTCTTTTAAAAAGAAAATTTTTAATTTTCCGCAATTTTTCAAGCGAGGATTTTCGGGTCTTCACAGTTGGTATCAGAGCCTATGTTCTTGTAAAGGGTTACACTACTACTGACCACGAGAAGCTCACGAAGCCACGTCTTCGGTCTGTAAGTTTTACATTTCAGCATTTTATTTAAAGCACGAATTATTTTGACAGCATGCTTCCATGAAATAGTTTACAATCAGATCTTTTCAGTATTTCAGTATTCATTTAAAATAAATTATGGAATTATGCATGTTGGGTACGTTTGGAATTGGACATGTCTAAGAATTCGAATATTGGGCTTTAGTAGAGGTTGAAAATGATTTGACTATATTAATTTTTAGTTCAGTGTTGTAGATGTCCTCCTTATGGGTTATAAGTTAATCTTGAAATTATGAATGCTGTTGAGACTTGTAGAATTTCTAAGAAATTATTAATGGTTCTTGGTTGCTAGTCGAGTAAATTTTTGAGGATTTCATATAAGCAATAGCGATTCGAAGACTACGACAATCTTTAGGATTATAAATGTACAATTTGAGGATTTTAATTATCTATGGAAATGTAAGATTAATTATGAGAATTTATTTAGGATGCATGCTCTACATAGTTGGATTTAAGGATCGAATTGCGGAAATTGAGAATTTTAAGGATTAAATGCGAACTTTTGAGAAATTGGAATTTTAAGTATTTATATAAATGTAAGACGTGTTATGGGAATTAATTTTGAGTTTAATAAACTTAAGACTGTTGAACCTTATGATACGGGAAATCTATAAAATGACATTGGGAATACTAAGGACTAATGAGTAATTGTGGAATTTTCGAGATTTAGGGAAAATTTGGACGACATTCGAGGAAAGTAAGAATTAATTATACAATTTGAAGAAATTTGAGAACTTATTTAGTAGTAAGTGAGAATTGAACGGTTTAAATGATAAGAATTTTCGGGTATTTAGGCTCGAAGGAAATATAGAATATTTAGATATTTGGGTTATAATGTTATAATGAATGGTAACCAAGGACATTGTAAGATGAATCAATCTTAGGCGTGAAAGTTTAAACGTATAGTGAAACAATGTTGTGGCAAATCAAGAATTTAAAGTGATGACGATTTAAGGTAAATTTGATCGGTTAGTTAAGTTATAAGGATAAACATTGAGTTAGTAAATTTTTGGGAACATAAGTTTGATGTGTCACAAGTTTTAGTCATGATCTTAACAGTTAAGATTATACCTTGTGGGAATTTAAATTTTTTTTAAGGAAAGTTGGGTACGATGATGGTTAGTTTAATTGGTAGACGCACTAAGAGGTGAGATAGACACCTTGTCTTGAGAAATTTTGGAAGTCATTAACAAACTTGGGACTAAACAGATATGTGTTGAGATTATTCAAAGCTATTTGGATTAGGTAATTTTGAATTTCAAATTTATGAGATATTTGTTCATACGAAAATTTTGGGTGAAATAAAAACAAAAGAGAATTAGTTGTGTTCAATATAAGTTATCAATTGATGAATATTAAGATTTTTTTATCAAGTAAGAAATCTAAAAGCTTGATATGAGGATTCTAGAATTCTATGGGTTATAAGTAAAATTGATTTATTAAAGTTAGGCTAATGCTATCATGGGCTAACTTATTAAGTTTATATGCTAGAATTAAGTAAGCATTAAGGATACATAAGAATGACACTTTTTCCAATGAGGAAGTTCAGAGTCCTAGGCCTCAACTAGATTGTAATTGGGAAGAGGATAGTGAGCAGGTAATTGATGCTAGAAGTGTTATTATTAAGGTAGAAGGTCGATGTTGTATAATTGAGTTTTATGGATTAATGTTATTCGAGGTTTAAGATGTACAACGATTTTACACCCGGGATGCACTTGTAAATAATAAGTTACGTAAGTTTAGTGCCGTAAAATAAAGATTTGATTCAAGGATTTTAGGCTAATACTACTATGAGGTTGAAATAAGGTATAACCTTTAAGCGTTCTACTGAGAATAGTAGTCGATCAGTAAGTTTTGGTACAAAGGTTTCTTAAGTCGAATTGCATAAATGATAATATAATAAGTCGATGAATATTACGAGTATAGTATAAGAAAAGTAAGGTGCGATAAGTTTGGACATCCATCTCTAGTATGAGAAACTGCGGGATAAGTCCAAATTCGGGGCTATAGTTGAATAGAACTAAGTCGCCATAAGTTGTTTTAAGTTGCGATTCACAAACGAGGACTTTGGTAGACAAATTTATTTAGGATTGAGGGGACGCAAGGACGGCTTAATATTTATCTTATCAGAGTAGCGCATCGGAAGCGTGGATTATTAGGATTCTAGAATTAAGAACCTAAACTTTTTGTTTATCAATGATAAGCGAATTTCGAGGACGGAATTTCTTTTAAGGGGGGAAGGACTGTAGAACCCGGAAATTTAGACTACGTATAAGCCATGCATAATTCTAGTATTTAAATTTAATTGACTTCATTGCATGATTATTTAAATGCTTTCCTTTGAAGTTAATTATTTTAGCCAGCAGTTTTGATTTTATTCTTTTCAGTTAATTCAGTGAGGCCGGACTGGAGTTCGAGTTTAGAGATAAATTTAAGATTCGAGAAATATTTCCGGGAGTTAATTTAGCTAGCAAGTAAGTTCATTTAAGTTAATAAGAAGGTTTGAGGACTTAATTTAATTACTCGAGGTGATTAAGAAATAAGTTCCTTTAAGTTACTTAATTAAGGGTTTTATTCAATAAATTAATTAAAGGATTAGTAAGGCTTTTAAGGGTTATTAAATTACTAGATAATCAATTTCCCCCTACCATTTATCATGCATTTTCGGCCACCCCCCTTCCTAGACCACACATTGCTAACTCATCAACTTTGACCATTTCTTTGCATGTAATTTGTAGGATAATTCTAGGATTTTTGGGAGCACAATTTAATTAATTAATGGACATATCCTAGTCTAGAAAACAAGGTAGAATTCGGCCACCCCAAGTCTAGATTCATCCAAGAATTCAAATTTCAAATTTGAGTAGACTTAGTCTTGATTCTCCCTTATATTTTGCACTCACTTCCCTCACTCCCCTAACCATCTCCCCATCCCTTAGTCTCGAAATTTAGAGACATTTCATAGTAGAATTTCGTGACCCTCATAGCTAGATACAGGAAAGAAAAAAAAATCGAGCAAACAAGGTAGAATAGAAAGCGCTCCACCTCCTCCGCGCCGAGTCGTCGCATCCTTTCGTTTTTCCATCAAACGAATTAAGGCATGTCTAGATTTCTTTCAAAACCTCAATCAAGTCATATACTGAATTTTTAATATCACATGTGCATGATTTTTATCATGAAAACCGAAATATCCATCAAAGAACTTTTAGAAAAATACATGCAGATTTTCGGCCCTTCCTTGGTAACCTCACGTTTTTTCTGAGTTTTGGTGGTTTCAGGTTATGGTTCGACTCCAGGCTCCCAAGGTGACTCCTAGACACGTAATAGGATGCATTAGGATCATATTGGTCCGTTCGTTCAAGCCCCTTGTCGCTGGAAATTCAGAATTTGACAGCAACTTCAATTCTACCATTTTTGCTTTTCGAAATTTCAGTTTTATGTCAAGGGGATTTGATTTGATCTTGGCTGCCCTAGGGCTTATAGCCATGGTTAGATCACTCCCCTAGCAAGTCTAAGACGTGACTAAGTCGCCCTTTTGGTGGCTTGGTCCATGGATCATCGGTTTTTACACAAAACGTTAAGACAGTCCCTTCTTCCCCTTCGGCTTTCTCATTATACAGCATATGAGTTTCGGTTTTTGTTGCTTGGTATGAATCTTGGTTGGCCTATGGCCCTTAGCCACGGTTCATACCATGCTCCTAGATGTCTAGATCGGGCCATGGTCAATCAAATGGCCACTGGAACGACGCAAGACATCGATCTAAGCAAGACACTACACATGCATGCACGCGAGTTCTCGGTTGGAGTTTCGGATGTATGCTGGAATGGTGCGAATTGTGGCTGGCCTAGGGCCCTTAGCCATGGTTCAAATCACTCCTTGGGATGTTGGTAAGAGTCTCTGGTCGGTGGTTCACGCCCCCAATGGCCGGCAGACTCGAAAACGACACAAGAAGAACACATGTACACCTGCTGTATTTTTACAGCAAGTTGCTGTGTCGGTTCGGAGGCTCGTTCGAGTTCTCGGTCGGCTTTTAGACTATGGCCTTGGACTGGACAGTGCTCCATTGAGTTAGGAAGGTCATGTTTTCGACCGTTCGTGATTCGGATCATTTTTGAGGTCGTACGGGAATTTAAGGTGCGATGTGCCAAATTGACTCTCGAAAGAGCGTTTCATGTTTTGGCCTCCATTCCACCTAGATTTCGACCCTATCATTTTAGGAGCATTATTTTATGATTTTCAGCGTATTTTAATCATGACGATATGTCGGTTCAGGTTGGTTCGGAGTCATGATTAAATACGAAGTCATTAGGCGTCATAGTCGCATCTTTTGAACTAAATTGCATAGTTGGTCAAGTTTAAGCAATTGCATATTTTTCATGGCACAGTTAGGTTGCAGCGAGCCTGGGGACGATCCAATCCAATCCAGTTGGTAAAATATACAGGAATTTTCATTATGCCAGTTAATTATTTTACGTGCATTAAACAGAAAATGATTATTTTGAGATTTATGCGATATGGCTTGTGGTTCATTCACTATGTGGGAGTATTATTATATACGGTCGCCAGTGACCGCTCAGTTCAGTTTGGTACCACCCGGTCGCCAGTGATCGGCCAGCTCAGTTCACTTTCAGACTCCCCGGTAGCCAGTTATCGATCAGTTCAGCTTAGTGCAGTGGCCACAGGCGTAAAACATAATCTCAACAGAAAATTTTACCAGTTATTTCAGTACAGGGCTCCAAGGAGCAAATATTTTTACTGTGATTTTCAGTTCAGTTATGCACGTATCATAATTGCTTAGTACAGATTATTTTCAGCATGCCTCATGACATGATATTTTATCCCATGCATATTTTACTTCAGATTTTACTCGTTACCTGCGATATATGCATGATGAGTCTTTAGGCTCACTAGACTTGATCGTTGTAGGTACTGATGAGGCCAGGGCCGAGGGCGGGGACCAGTGAGCCAGCTTGGGTCGGCAGTAGTGGCACCCGAGGACCTCAGTGCAGCAGTTGTTATTTTATTCCGCAAACATTTTATCAGTCGTTGGATATTTTTAAATTGTGATTTTTGGCAAACTTTATTTTCTTCCGCTGCGATATTTTAAACTTTGAACTGGATTTATCAGTTGATTTTATGAATGAGGCCATTTAAGTTCTTTTAAAAAGAAAATTTTTAATTTTCCGCAATTTTTCAAGCGAGGATTTTCGGGTCTTCACAAGGTCAATTCATTGCTGACTGTACCAAACCAAAGAAAGACAGTCAAGGCTCAACTGAAAGAAGAAAGAAACCATATGAGCACAAAAAGAGATCCAAAGATGATAAGAAGTTCTCCAGGAAGAAGCATGAAGTGTTCTTGGCTGAAGAGAGAAAATCAAAATGGGCAGACACTGACAGCGAGGGGTCAGAACCAGAAACTTCATGCAGTTCTAGTGACAATGAAGAGGAAGTGAAATGTCTGATGGCTGGTGACACAGAACTGGAGTCCAACAGTCAACAAGTATTTGATTTTAGCTCAACTGATTTTACAAGAGAAGAACTTATTTCAACATTGCATGATATGGTCAGTGAGTATCATAAGCTTGCCTTATCATTTGAAAAGGCCAGAGCAAAGCAAACTGATCCTATTGACAATAAGACTAAAACTGATGAATCAGTTGACATGTTGAGTCTGAAAAAGGAGATTGCTGAACTCAATACTGAAAGAAGCAAGGATCAATTAATGATTCAAAAGTTAATGTTTGAAAATTCAAAGCAAACTGAGCTTATTCAGGCTTGGAACAAATCATCTGCTGCATTGACTGATATACAGAACTCACAGAAATCAGTTACTGATAAAACTAGGTTTAGGGTTCAGTAACCAAGATGAAATGTCTCCCAAAGATACTCGACCAAAACTGAATATGGATAAAGGGAAATACATTCACTTTGTCAAATCAGTTATGGTACAAGAACAAGCTGAGCCAAGTAAACTGGTTGAACAGCCAACTGAAAGTATGAACAAGGGAAAAAGATGTGGTATTGGTTATAGCCCAAAAGTTGTGACTGACTCACGAAGTCAGCCACCAAAAATTTTCAGCAAAAATTACTCAAATGGCTACTCAAATTACTATAACAGGAAGCCAGTTCAGAAAAGATACTGGATGAACAATCAGTTGAAAAAGGGCAAATCACATGTTGTATCTTCTGCACACCATACACCAAGCACACACAGATCGGGAAAGACCATCTGGAATACAGAAACTGGACGGTCAGTTAGACTGATCCAAGTCTGGATTCCTAAAGGACTAATCAACTTTGGACCCAAATAGAAAAAGGTACTAGAATCTTATCTTGTGTGTGATTGCATGTAACAGGTACAAGCATTGAATCTATATGGTACTTGGATAGTGGATGTTCACGCCACATGACAGGAGATTCAGACTTATTATCTCAACTGGTTAAGTACACTGGACCAAACATCAGTTTTGGAGATAATTCTAAAGGTAAAACTGTGGGTAAGGGTAAGATTATCCATGATAACTTCATCATTAATGATGTTTTACTAGTTGAGAATCTCAAGTATAATCTGATCTGCATCAGTCAATTATGCGATAATGGATTCTCAGTTCAGTTTGACAAACATTCTTGTTCAGTCAAAAGCTCAACTGAAGATATCATCCTAACTGGTAAAAGGTGTGGAAACACTTACAAAGTCAGCTGGAATGATCAACCTTATGCACCAGTATGTTTTATTGCTTCAAAATCCTCTAAAAACTGGTTGTGGCATAAGAGATTAAACCACCTGAACTTCAAGTCTATTGCATATTTGAGTAACCACGATCTTGTTACTGGATTGCCCAAAATGGATTTTACCAAAAATAAAATTTTCTCAGCATGTCAGTTTGGTAAACAAATCAAATCTTCTTTTAAGAACAAGGGTCGTAAATCTTCTTCCCGATGCTTAGAGCTATTACATATGGATCTATTTGGTCCAATACCAGTCATAAGCTTAGGGGTAATGAAATACACCTTGGTGGTTGTAGATGACTTTTCAAGATTCACTTGGGTTATATTTCTCAAGTCCCAAGACCAAACTGCTGCTCAACTGATTAAGCTTTTCAAAAGATTATTAAATGAAAAATCAGTTGGAATTGACAGAATCAGATCCGATCGAGGAATTGAATTTATCAATCAAATTCTTTCAAATTATTTAGAGAATACCGGAATCAAGCATGAGCTCTCAGCAGCTAGAACTCCTCAGCAAAATGGTGTAGCTGAAAGAAGAAATCGGACCGTCAAAGAGGCTGCTAGAACAATGCTTGCTGATTCTAGTATCTCTCAAAGGTTTTGGGCAGAGGCAGTGAACACTGCGTGTTACACTCAAAACAGATCAATGATTAATAAGAATCATATGAAAACACCTTATGAGATCTGGCATGGAAGAAAAAGTGTGGTTTCATATTTTAAAATATTCGGCTGCAGATGTTTTATACTTGTCAATGGTAAAACTCATTTAAAAGCTTTTGATGCTAAATCTGCAGAAGGAATATTTCTTGGTTATTCTTCAGTGAGTAAAGATTATAGAGTCGTCAACAAAAATACTTTAAATGTTGAAGAATCTATCCATGTTATTTTTGATGAAACTGTACTAACTGATAAGCCAACTGATCAAGTTGAGCTAGCTGATAGATTTACAGATATAAGCTTGGATGATGATGATGATGAAGAAGACATCCATATTAATCAAAGCAACCTCCAAACACCTGAACCAGAAGTGTTAGATCAACCAGCTGAACCAGAAGTTGTTCCTAACGATCAGTTGATAGAGCAACCAAATGATATTCAGTTACCAATTGAAACGGCTCCAACGGAAACTGAAAACATTCAGTTGCCCACAGAAGCAGTTGCTGATTTAGAAGTAATAAACACTGAACTCAGATGGAAGAAATCAAATCCTCCAGAGTTGGTAATATGTAATCCATCTGATCCAGTAAGAACAAGAAATCAGATACTCAATCTATTCATTCATTCAGCTTTCGTATCACAACTAGAACCCAAGAAGACTGATGAAGCTCTTGCTGATCCAAACTGGATAATATAATGCAAGAGGAGCTAAATCAGTTTATCCATAACAATGTCTGGAACTTAGTTCCAAGAACAATTTCAAAAACTGTTATAGGTACAAAATGGGTGTACATGAACAAACTGAACGAAGATGGTTCAGTTGTGCGCAACATAAAGCAAGGTTAGTAGCACAAGGATATAGGCAAGAAGAAGGAATTGATTACGATTAGACATATGCACCAGTTGCAAGACTGGAGGCAATCAAAATATTCCTTGCCTATGCTTCATTCAAAAATTTCAAAGTCTATCAAATGGATGTAAAGAGTGCATTTCTGAATGGCCAGTTGTAGGAAGAAGTCTACGTTGAACAACCTCAAGGTTTTATCAATCATCACCTTCCTGATCATGTCTACCATTTGAACAAAGCCTTATATGGTTTAAGCAAAGCTCCAAGAGCTTGGTATGAAACCCTTTCAAAATTTCTAACTGATCACGATTTTTCTGTTGGATCAGTTGATAATACATTGTTCAAATTCTAAGAATGATCATATTTTACTCGTTCAAATTTATGTTGATGACATTATTTTTGGATAAACTAACCCCAAATTATGCGAGAAATTTGCTAAGTTAATGCAGGAGAAATTTGAAATGAGCATGATGGGTGAACTGACATTCTTTCTTGGATTACAAGTAAAGCAACTCGAGTCGGGTACTTTCATTAGTCAAACTAAATACACGAAGGAATTACTGAAGAAGTTTGGCATGGAATCGTGTTCAGCTGCAAGTACTCCCATGAGCTCATCAGTAAAACTGGACACTGATCAAGGGGGAATATCAGTTGAGACGACACTTTACAGAGGTTTAATAGGTTCATTATTGTATCTAACTGCTAGTCGTCCTGATATTGTATTTGTTGTATGTATGTGTGCTAGATTTCAAGCAATCCTATGCAATCACATTTTACAGCTGCCAAGCGTATTTCGAAATATCTTAAGGGCACACAAAATGTTGGGTTATGGTATTCTAAAGATTCATCTTTCAATTTAGTTGGATATTCAGATGCAGATTATGCAGGATGTAAGCTTGATCATAAAAGTACTAGTGGATCATGTCAGTTTATAGGGGACAGACTGATCTCCTGGTTCAGCAAGAAGCAAACATCCATAACAACTTCCACAACTGAAGCAGAATATCTTGCTGCTGGAAGCTGCTATGCTCAACTGCTCTGGATTCAGCAACAACTGAGAGATTATAGAATTGATGCTAAAGAATCGCCCATATTTTGTGATAATACAAGTACGATTGCTATCACCTACAATCCAGTTCTTCACTCCAGGACCAAGCACATAGATGTCAGGCATCACTTCATCAGAGATCATGCCTTGAAAAAGAACATCAGACTGGAATACGTCTCAACTGAGCAGCAAGCAGCTGATATCTTCACCAAACCACTGGCTGAGACTAAGTTTTCTCACTTTCGCAATATACTTGGATTAATTGATTTAACCTAATCAGTTTTTGTTGCTGTCTTGGTTGTTGATTCATCTGTCAGTTTTACTGTCATTTACTGATCATTCAGTTAGTTCTTTATTCATATGACTCTCAACTGATGTCAGTTAATCTTCTATCAGTTCATTGTATTTAGTAATTGTGTTTACGATTTACTTATCAACTGATGAAATCAAGTAATGCAGGAAAATAACAAGACATAGATAAACTGATAACATCATTTTATTCATTTGAAGAAATTGTTGCAATTACATCATACAATTCTTCCTTAACAAAAGCCCTCCACTTGGCCATCCATTGATTTAAATCTCCAGTACAAGTCTTATGAAAGCTGTCAGACTGAGCTATGAGCTCCAGGATCATCCTCTCCTTGTAGAGCACCAGCTCGTAAATATTGTCTGGTTCGAAAATATTCACAGTATAGCCAACGTGCAAGCGTTCCCGATATTTCTCCAGTTTTTCCAGCAAAATGGGAGTGGTTGCCATCTCATTCTCCCAAAGAAACTGAAGTTCTTGGAGATTCTCCCAATAGCGAAGAATTTGATGGAAAACATCATCTTTCATCTCAACTTTTCTCTTCTCTAGAGCTGCTTTCATGAAATCTTCAGCCATGTCCGGAGATTTTGAACTGCTTGCACCGACCATTTTCTTTTACTGAATATAATTTGCTAATATATTTGCGACTAACAGAGCTGCTCTTATTTATAGACCAGGACAAAGAAGATGAAAGGACTATTTCATTATGGCAGACGTTTACACTACTAAGCATCAGGATTTCTTTTAATTAATCTTGTTTATATTCTCGAAATTTTCTTTTATGCATCTATTAAGGGGGAATATTGGTTTTAAGAGGTTAACTGAGAAGACAATTGTTAATCAACTCTCAACTGAGGACAGTCTCACAACTGATCGTTCAGTTGAGTTTTTCACTAATCTTCTCATATAAGTTAACTAATTAAACATATTATATTCCAAATCAAGTGACGTGACTATTTTTCAAGCATTAAATGCTATCCTTCAGCAAATGATTGGTGGAAATGTGGACACCTTTTGAACCGTTTAAAGTACACACGTTTACAGCACACGTACACACGTTGTCATTCAAAATTTCTTTGGACTAACACATGTCCAGAATTTGAATAGTCACGTACATATGTACCATTCCCCGCTCCATTTCAGTTTTTTTTATTACGTTTATCTACAAACTCTTGAGAGCAAAAACAAATTTCATCCTTCAATTTTTTTTAGGAAATCATTCAGTTCCAAATGGCGAATCAAACTCCCGCTTATATGCTGAATGCAATGGCTATCAACTTCGGATCCATTCTATCTTTCGGTGACGCTGATGTCAAGAACGTCTTTCAAAAAATCGAAACTACTGTGTTGAGGACATTCTTGGGACAATCATCACAAGAGATCTACCCCAAAGAACTTCAGGAATTCTACTATAGCGGTATGATCAATTCTGATGGAAACATCGCTTCTACTATCAATGGTCAGTTGCTGACCATCTCTGAAGATTCATTTGGAGAAATCTTTTCTTTACCGCCTGATGGACTGGCACACCTCTCTGATGTTAAAGCATCTGACGTTGAAGAAATGCAAACCCCACTTTCTGCTGATGGACGGAAAATCAAAGTTTCCGATCCAAAGAAGGAGCTGAAGCACGAGGTTCAGTTACTTGCTCATATAGTCGCCAAAGGGATTTGGCGAAAGCTGGATCTTTTGCTGCACTCACGTTGGAAAAATTTCAAGCCATTTCTATCATTATGGCTGAACGTAAACTCAACTAGAAGCATTTTATATTCAATATTTTAAAGAATATGTTTCTATCATCCAAACAGTCCAAAGGCTTTGCAGTGCAACTGAGCTATCTGCTGAAAGTGAAGGGGTTAGTGGCAGATGATTCAGAAAAATCATCCAAATTCAAAGTCTTCAATGCGAAGAATACTATGCCACTCAAGACCAAATTGGATATTTCTCCTGCTCAGTTTGTAAAGATAAAACAGGAGATTGGAACTCAACAGGCGGCTCCTAAATCAGTGAAAAAGGCCAAGACATTGGCTCAACTGAAGTCAGCAAAAAGGAAATTAGCTGTGGGTGAATCCGATTCAGAGAAAACTCCTTCCCCAAAGATCGCCAAGAAACCGAGAACCCAGAGGATTAAACCAACAACTACAGAGGAATCTATTCCTACTGACAAGCTAATATCTTCAGATGCTCAACAGCCAATTGAAGCAGTTCCTCTGAAGATCATCCCACTAGAAAAATCAGTTGGTGCAAAGAGAGAAACAGTTAGGATCAAAGCTCCTCTGATTAATATTATTTGTCCTACTGTTCTGGCACCTGCCCGACCCAAAGGCATCAATATTATAGAACGGGTGGATACTACTCGAACTGGTCTGGAAATTCCACACATCCTCAGTTCTGATAAAGGCAAGAGAAAATTGATTGAAGAGCCCAGGCCATCCAATCCCATTCAAACCCACATTGACCTTGTTTGGGATAAGGTTAATGATTTTGCAGCATCAAAACTTCAATCCTATGATGCTTGGACAGCCTATCGTACTCATATTTTTGCCAAGCAACTGAGAAAGAAATCCCAGCTAAAAAGTTCATCAAACTGGAAGCTTTTGTCCTCAAGATGGTCAAAGCTGCCACAATTGTTCAAGCTCTGGAGAGAAAAACATATTTGTTTGATCAGATGAGAGTCAAGAAGTTAGCACAAATTATTGACAAACTGAAGGCTAACTACGTTCCAACAAATCCTAATGCATATGCTGATCATGCGGTGATTACTCAGCTAGACACCGATCTGATTGGCTTGCTATCTCAGATAAAGTTTTGGGAAATGGATCAAGAGTTAGTCCTTCATAAAGGAGATCCAGACGATGATGAAGAGGAAATAGTTGAAGGAAGCAGAAAGAGTCATCCTCAGAACAGGCTATTATTCCAACTGAAGAGCCAGTTCAGGATATGTCTCAATCACCTACTGGTGAACATCAAATGTACACTGAAGCAGAATTATCTTTCGCAAATGTTGATGAAATTATTCAAGTAGTGGTGCAAGAATCCCAATTGAGTGAACATATTTCTGATAAAGTTGATCACCCTGTTGATCAAATCAATCCAGAGGCTCCTATCTCTTCAGAAGCACCAGTTCAGCCAGATTTATCTGCTGAACAAGCTATTCCAACTGTTGTGCCAATTGATTCCCAAGATCATCCTCTAGAGGCACCAGTTTTGGCTTCATCAAACTCTATTATTCCTCAAGGCAGCTCATCTGCTGATCAGAATCCACCATCTCTGCCTCAAGTTCCAGAAGAAATTACTGCAACAATCACTTCAGTTCAGAATGTTGCTGAAACAGTAGCAACTGACCAAGAGTTGGTTATATTTGATCAAACCACAATAGGACCGAAAACCTCTAATCAGTCTCCTCCTCCATCCTCATTAGATTTTGATCTTGTCCTTGAAGAAATTCAGAATATGCAGAATAGTATGAATCAGATGCTCTTAGCCATCTCAAAGATTCAGAATACGCAACTGTCTCACACTTTAAAGTTGGAAGACTCTCAACAGTTCAACTCCGAAAAGCTGAAGGCTATCCAAACTGCTATTACCTCTCTCTCATCTGCAGTTGAAGAAATCCAGAAGAACAAGGGGATAGCCTTGAGTCTCACTGCAACTCAAAACTCTATTAACAAACGAGTTGACAGTGTCGAGACACTCGTCTCCAGAAAGATAGATTTGCTACAAGTCGCAATGACCTCTGCTATCGAAAATATTTCCATTTCTGTCCGGCTTCTATCTACTGACGTTCGGAAATTATCTGTCAAGATGGAGCTGTTTGACAAAAAGGGGGAAGAGCTCAAAGAGATTTTAAAACAGCAGAAGAAATCTTAAAAAGCAGCAGTCTTTCTTGTATTTGTGAAGAATATGAGTTCAGTTGATCTACTTCTTATTTTATCTACTACGAGTTCAGTTATTCGGTTTTCTTTTACTCTAGTTTTGTCAAAACACCATAAAGGGGGAAATTGTTGGAAACTTAATTCCGGTGTTCGACAAAAGATAAACCAACTGAACTAAGCAACTGAATCCAGCTAATTGATCGACGCAACTGAAATATAACTGAACAGATGTTTTCTCTATCAAGCGTTCTTTCAGCTGAACATCTCTTTAGTCATTCTCGTCAACTGACTCTTTACCAGCTGATCTCTTAGCTATACACGTCATCAGTTGAAAACGACAACCGACAAATAGTACAACTACCTGCAACTAGTAGTGGGACGCCGCATTTCAGAATGAGCAGTGTACGACTGTCAGAGTATATCGACGTTGAAATCAACGGTTAGAATATTAAAATATCCTTTAATGTTACCGTTGAGAGAGAAACCTATAAATAATCGAAGGTAGCAACCGAAAAGAATACGACTGATTTCAGCTATTGCATTCTACTTGCTGTTACGCTGCTAAAATATCTACTCACATTCAGAAGCTAAAAGCTCACGTTTACTAGTTATATCAGTAGCATTCAAGGCTACATTCTCGAGCTTAAATAGCACTTTGTAATCTTTGATATTTTTTCTAAGTTGTGCTAAGATCAGTTACCATCTGTAAAAGTGTTATATACTAAGAGTTTCAGTTGTGGCAAAGTGATAAGTCCAAACTGAAGTGGGTCAGCACAGTATCTTGTATTTGATCAATGTCTTTTAGTGGATATCATATCTTCGTGATAGAAGGGGTGACGTAGGAGTTATTCAAGTCTCCGAACATCCAGAAACAAATTGTGTTATCTTTACTTCAGTCGTTACTTTCAGTTAGATACTTTATCTTTCAGTCAGTTTATTTTCCGCAACTGTTTCATTCAGTTTAACTGATTGTCATTGACCGACGGGATACTTAGTATCAGTTTGTAACAAAACTGAACTCATATTGTCGAAGAATATTTAAATTTGAGGAGTTTTTATTCAACCCCGCTTCTAAACACTCTTTAATCGTTTAACCGATCCTTTCAATTATTATTATTATTATTATTATTATTATGTGTTATCAAAAGTTGACAAACACGTAATATAATAAATAATAATATAAGATTTTAAATATAATGAAAGTAGAGTCCTAGTAGAAAAATAATTAGGAATCTTAGTAGGAACGGAACTCCTAATTGAATTAGGAGTCAACCTTTATATATACACGACTAGGGCTCATAAAATAATATCATAAGTTTTTGCTCACAACAAAGCTTCCTCCTTTCCCTTCATCAACTTTCGGCCACCTTGTTCTTACAAGGGAAAATTTCGGCCACTTGTTCTTCCGCCGCCGTCGCTGCATCATCTCCGGATTTTGAAAATTCGGAGAACTTAGTCTCCATGCACTAATAGCTTCCGATTTCTAGTGCAATTCAACGAGGAGGACAATCTTCCATCGTGTGCCTAATTAGATGATCAAAGGAATAAGCCGTTCGTAAGTATTTACAAGATAAGTTATCTCCACGTAAAAACTGGAATAATTTGGAGTCCAGCGTTTAATACGTGAAGGTAACTCTTAAACACTCTATGAATAATTTAAACATACGAAGCCCACGCAACATTTCGATCGTCGAAACGCAAAATTTTAAATTTCCGTTGCATCTTGGATACGAGAATTCGATGTCCCAACATTAATATCATATACTATCATCTAAAAGTAATAATATTGTATTTCGATTTTACTGACGAAAGAAGAGATGTCCCAAGGGAGCTAGCTAGAAGCACTCCTTCCTTTGCAAAAGTGCAATTACCATTTTAACTCATTGTAGAGGTGTATGAGAAATAGGTTCCATTTAAGGTCTCCCGTTTTCAATATGAAGATGGTTCCTCGAAGGTTTCTCATTATATATGTCTTGACCTCCCCATTTCAGCATTCGCTTGGTCGTTTGCTCAACCTAGAACATATAAAACTCTCTTTAAGTCATCAACAAGATATCAAGATTCAGGGGATGGAGTGGTGCATGTGCATCATGCACATGTTTTCTGTTGAAGGGCACCAAGTCTTTGTACTGGCTGTAAACGCATGAGTAAATTATGTACCAATAACGATACTAACCTCCTTGCTCCAGTTGGTTTTGTAAAGGACCAGTAAGAGCAGCAGTGTCTGCAAACCTATGCCAGCTATCATGCCTCCCCACAGCCCCTGCAAGAAGCATATTTCTTGATTATCACCAACTTTCAATTCTATTATGTTGCTACGTTTTGTTGCCTCTCCGATTCCTCGTCTGGATGGAACAATCTTCTTTTTTTGCACAACAATGTTAAGAAATTGAAAAGAAAACATGGAACATGCGAAGCTCTACATATGTCAACTGAAAATCACTACTTTTATTTATTAATTATCTACTAATTTTTGTAACCTATTCACCACCTATACAAGTATTTGAGAAATGTCAATAAAATAAGAAATATTTAATCTGAATGGAAAAAATCGAATATAACACAGAGATGCAAGTTAAAAAATACTCACCACCACTCCCAAATTAGTTACATAGCCAAGAAAATATCCAAGAGGCAGACCGAAAATGTAATAGCAAGCCAAGTTTATATAAGCTACCAGCCCTTGCCACCCACCTCCTATAGCAACACCTGCGCACATTGTTTCCAAGAAAGACACCAAACGAGGAATATAAGCAGCAACTAGAAAAGCGAGTTGCACTAGAAACAATCGGTATGTACCTGATATCACAGGCTGGATACTGTTAAGAAGCATTGTAATCCCAAGAAGCGGTGAAAGATGAGCCACAGCTTGTTGCATTTCTTTGCTGTCAGTAAAGATAACCGAGAAATGTTTTCTAGTAGCGAGGACAACCACCATGCAAAGGATCCCGATTACTAGGGACTGTAAGATTGTCACATAGACTGAATATTTGGCTGCTCTGGGACGACCCATGCCAAGCTCATTGGAGACTCGTACACTGCATCAAGAAAGATTACGTTGTGATTAAAACGCGCGAAGGAACCAGTAATTTATTTGATAAAAATCTTTGAATTTACCTTACAGCAGCATTGACTCCTATGAAGAACATAGCTTCCCACCCATCAATAGTCATGCTGGAACATAGACAAAGAAACTAAGCATTACTTTTTAACCACTTAACATACCACTAAAGCAAAGAAAGATTGTCCATTGGCAATATGATCCAATGAGATAAAAATATAAACTTGTACCAATCGCTCGAAGAAAGCATGACTATTTTTATTCACACAACTAAGATAAATATACAAAGGTAGATTGGTTCGACAAGAAAACATGGCATCTTCAAAGTGACATCTTGAGTGCTAAAAGTATACTAGAAACCCATTTTCCGAAACTTAGCACAAAAATGATGGCCGGACAACAGTATGATCCAATGAGATAAAAATATAAACTTGTACCAATCGCTCAAAGAAAGCATGACTATTTTTATTCACACAACTAAGATAAATATACAAAGGTAGATTGGTTCGACAAGAAAACATGGCATCTTCAAAGTGACATCTTGAGTGCTAAAAGTATACTAGAAACCCATTTTCCGAAACTTAGAGCACAAAAATGATGGCCCAACAACAGCTTTCACTTGAATTTACTCAAAGATCTGAGAAAATGGATAAAAACTCACCATATAGAAAGGGAACCAACTGCGGTCACAGCATTATCAAGATGGCCAGTGAGGATAATAATGCACATCATATACCAAATCTCCAAACAAAGCATAATAGCACATTCAAGTGACAATCTTACAAAAGCCCAAATCTCTTGAAATGCAGACCACGAGAATCCTCTCCAGCCATCTTTACACCAGCCAACGACATATACTAATTGCGCAATTGCAGTTCCCCATCCGGAAAGATCAAATGCCACAGACGCACCAGTTGCTCCCCAGCCAAATACATAAATAAAGAGCCAACATAAAAAACTATGTGAGATTAGAGCAATGACTCCGGTCCAAGCAAGCATGGTAACTTTGCTCTGAGCTTGAAGAAATTTTTGGGTTGGGAAAATGACAGCAAGGGAACACAACTGCGGGAGAACCATGAGTGTATAAACTCCGGCAAGATTTGCTATTTCTTCTTGTTGTCCAACTAACTTCAGAATTGAGGTGGCAAATATATAGAGTGGCGAAACGAGGATGCAAGTGGCGAATAGGATAATTATCGAGCGTTGCATGTAAATTCCTAGCATGTGAATTTGTCCAGCACCATATGCCTGCCCACATAGAGTCTCGAGGGCACTCCCCATACCAAGCTACAAGAATATTACAAGGTCCACTTTAGAACTTTTTGTACTTTGCCTTCAAAATCAAGAATGAGAGTAACACTGCGATCAAATTATAACTGTTACTGTAAATTTGGATTGTTAGAGCTCTCTATAATGCAGTTTTTCTGGTTCGCATCGCACTTCATATTCTTAATGGTATATGAAACTCCTTTCGTAACTATAGAAGTAAATGGGTAATTTTATTTGGTTCAGCCTTTTTATCGGCAGGATAGAAGGATTTGATTCGCACGATGGATTTGAAAGAATCTAATAATTTGGATTTGAATCGTTCTGTTGTGGTTTATGTGGATTTATGTTAATGATCCAACACCAAAATCTACAAAATACGTCCATCAAAACATAACATTTACTTTTTCTAACACCCAATTTTCTCTACGAAGAATCAAATACTATTGATCTGGTTTGATTGGTTATATCCACTCCAACACGATACCCAGAATCTCAAGTTAAACCCAATGAAGATAGTAAAAAGCAGGCACAAATCCGTAAATGAAAACTGAGATAAAGAATCCCATATGTTACTTAAAGCCACGTTCTTGCAATAATATACTCACATACCCTTTTTCCACTCAAAATTGCTTCTTTTTATCTTATTGAAGCAGAAGATTGCTTTAGTATTCTTCATTTATTAGTGCATCCGAGAAAGAAAAGGTATTCACTCAACAAACCATGAATCCGAAAGAGAAGGTGCAGACAACCGAGAGCGCCATAGAGAGAGCTGAGAGCTCAACATCACCCAGATGACCGACAAACGCAATACTGACGGAGCTGACACTGTACTGGCACAAGATTTGCAGCCCGATCAGCCCACCAATCCTCCACAGCTTCGCTGATTCGATGCAGAAAACTCTCCACCACGCCCTCAGACCTTTCGCCGGCTGATAGTCTCCGCCGTCCCCGACCAGCTGGAGCAGCGGCGCCTCCATTTTGATAGCTGCAGTGGCCTTGGAGAATGCGGAGTCATTGGGCTCTGTGTGTGGGGATTCATTGATATAGATTCGCGGGACTATGAGAGACAGGACAACTGCCACAAAAGTCACAAACTTTCCATTCGTCTTCTGTATATCATTTTTTTACTATTTTTATATAGAATATATCTTTATTATTATTATTATTATTATTATTATTATTATTATTATTATTTTTACCTTGTAACGCCGAATCGTTTTCTTTTGATGCTTTAAAAGGCATTGCACACTCAACAAGATTCAAATTAGAAATACAGAAGTGGAGAAAAATTGAACTCGTGATCTCTTTGTAGATGTCCGTCATCCCATACTACATCAGATCCGTTAAAGACTAAAATATATCTTTAATAAACTATCGACTACGTAAGATCTATAAATTCGAAGTACGTAACCTGACTGCATACAAATATAAGGTATTATTAAAGGGCTTTTTAATTGTTTACATCATATATGGTAAAAGATTAATAAAATAAGGTAAAAAATTTTTTTTAAACAAACTAATGTGTCACGCCATCTCCCCATTGGAGATGGCGTGACTTGCTTTTTTTTTTTTTTTCATTTCCAATGGCGTGACTTGCTAAATTAATTTTTTAAAAAATAGCAAGTCATGCCATCTCTAATGGCGTGACTTGCTTAATTTTAATTTTTTTTTTTAAATATGTCACGCCTAGTAAATAGGCTTGTTGAGTTTTTTTTAAAATAATTGTTGGACGTTTGCGGTAAAGAACTGTGGCATGTGAGATACTGACAATCTCTATACTCAATAATGCATACATTTTTTTTCCCTTTTACAGAGAAGACGATAAAAAAAAAAATTTGAATTAAAATTTACGTGATAAAGTGATGTGATGTATCACTGATAAGTATTAACATGGTGTGTTTTTTATCTGATGAAAATTTGCTTATATATGTTTGCCCTCGGTGCAAATGTATTATTCCTGTGCTTCTTTCATTCTTCGTTTTTCTGCATTTAAATGCATCGTTATTGTTCATTCCTGTAGATTTTGGTTTGATGTTTGATCAAGTAATTGCAGCACATGAGGTCTGTATGTTTTAAATTAAGTTTGTGGTTTAATGTTTGATTAAAATCGTTAATTTATTTATTTGTGATTATATATTTGCAGATAAAATTTTGATTTTGAACTTCTATTTGAGGTACGCGTTGATATAAATTAATTTACTTGAGTATTCGAATATAAATTATGAATTTGTCATCATCTTACGTTTTGAGTTTATGATTAAAATGTTTAATTATGTTTCTATGTATTATTAGTTATTTTTATTATCTTATATTATGCAAATGATAATAAAAATCGTCATTGTTGTTGTTTTATCTAGGTAGTATATAAAAAAATTAGTATAACGATTTTTTTTTATTTTACACCAATAATATAAATGTTTTTATTATAAATACGGTTAATATTGTTACTTAAATGTAAATAAATATTACAATTAATTTCATATGTTATTATTTTATCTGACATGTGTAGCATCAAAAATTTATAAAAATTATTATTTATATTATTATTGACTTATAAGATACAACTAAAAAATATATTTTTTGTATTTTAGAATAATAATCAATTTTTTTGAAAATAATAATAATACTTTTATTTATAATTATTATTGATGTTGTTGTTTTATAAAGGTAGCATATAAAAAATTAAGTATTACAATTTTATTTTACACAAGTAATATAAAATTTATTAGTATAAATATTGTATTTTTGTTCTTAATTTATTAAACATAAAATTAGTTGTATTTTTAATTTATTTAATTATTATTTTATTCCACGTGCGTATTTTTGAAAACTTATTATTATTAAAATATTATTTTATTATAATTAACTTGTAAGATATAAATAAGAAATACGATTTTTTATTTTATAATAAAAATAACACTTAAAATTGTAATTCTTATGGTTTTTTGTTTTATTTAGGTATGTTATAAAAAAAAAGTATTACTCTTGATTTATTTTACACAAATAACATAAAATCTATTAAAATATTATTTTATTATAATTAACTTGTAAGATATAAATAAGAAATACGATTTTTTATTTTATAATAAAAATAACACTTAAAATTGTAATTCTTATGGTTTTTTGTTTTATTTAGGTATGTTATAGAAAAAAAGTATTACTCTTGATTTATTTTACACAAATAACATAAAATCTATTATTATAAAAAATTTTATTAATTTATTAAATAAAAATAATTAGTATGATTTTATTATTAACTTAATTTGTATTTAGTAGGACCTATTATTATTTTACATAACCAAATAACTTAATTTGTATTTAGTAGGACCTATTATTATTTTACATAACCAAAATAAAATTTATTATTTCTAAAAACTTTATTTAAAAAATATACATATAAATGATTTTAATATTAATTTTTTTTCCTATTTAGTATGAAATTTATTATCATAATTATTTTATTATTAGTTAATTACTAAATAAAAAATAATAATATTATTGATAGTAGTTGTTCAGTAAAACAAAATAAGAATTGTCGTCATTATTATTATAATTATTCTTAATAAAAATGAAAGCATATGTAAATTAATTTTTATAGTGTATTATTTTGTTATATTTCACATTTTGTTATTCAATTGAAATTTTATAAAAAAATTTATTACCTTTTTATTTTGTGTGACCTATTAATTTTTTTTATAGGAATGGACAGTGTGCCGGTGCTTTTATTCGTAGGTGGTAATGTTATTATAGGATATCACACCGTAAAATATAGTACCACTGCATTGAGGGCAACACGAATACCAAGATCTATTAATTTGCATGAGTTGAAAGAAATAGTATACCGTCTGACAAATATTGAAAGTTCAAATTTTAATTTAAAATTGTCAACAAAATATTCCTACATGGATAAGTCACATTGCGTAGAAGTGCATCTTGACATCAATGATGACAACAATTTACAGTTTATGCTGGATTCTATTAACGAAATGCTGTGTATTGAATTGTATATCGAAAAGGATTTCATTGAGCATAATGTAGATGTTGAGGTTCCTGGATCATACATTCCATGTATAACTGAAGGGTTCGATTCGATGGGATTTAATGATGAAGCTGGTACTTCCGCTGCTGCTTTTTTCGAACCAATAGATGAAAATCGATTTAATTTGCATGATTGGACTGGGGGATGGGATCGGTGTATTACTGACAGCGTAGAAGAAAATGTTAGTTGGCCGATTTCAGCACGAGGATGGGATTCTGGTGCAAGAGGATGGTACTCAGTTGACACAAATCATGTAGGTTTGGATTGTTCACCGAGTGCTGGATCGGGTCATGGACTGACACCTGTCGTACATGATGAACAAAGATCACGTGAGTTGTCATTAGATGTTCACCTTCACGTCACTGAAATATTTACTGAACCTGATACAACTACAAGTGAAACAGATGAAGATGAGCATGAAGACGAAAATGCCACATTTGCTGATATTGGTCCATCTCATACCAACACCATCATATGCATGCATATCCGTTTGAAGGCATTTCAAATCTTGAACACCGACCTGATGCATTACCATTTTCTGTCCCGCCTGTCGGTCAATCTTTATATGACATACCTCAATTCTTTAGTACAATATATGATGAGCAACGCCCTGATTCTGTTGGAATTCCATCTGCATCGAATTTGAGTTATTACAACGTAGATAGAGGAGAACTTTGCACGAACATGGTTTTTAAAGATAAAAAACATTTGATAGCAGCAGTTAAGGACTTTTCAGTTAGAATTGCTCGACGTGAGTATCAAGTTGTGTAGAGTACAAAGACTTTGTGGAAAGTTAGTTGTAAAAATAAACACTCAAATATCAACTGTAGGTGGGGTCTTCGTGCATCGTTAAAATCAAAATTGAGTTATTTCAAGATCACGAAATATGGTGGTCCACATACATGTATGTCTAGCCAGGTAGGGTTAGACCACCATAACTTGGACAAAAATATGATTGCAAAAACACTTGTTGGTATAGTTCGGTGTGATCCTTCGTATGAGATTAAATATGTTATCCAGCTTGTGAAATATCGATATAATTATTAAATTTCATATGGTAAGGCATGGTACAGTTTAAAATGGGCGGTGGAAAATGTATATGGTACATGGGAGAGTTCAGTACGTCTTTTGCCAAGGTACATGGGTGCCCTTGTTAAGTACAATCCAGGCACTATTGTAGAGTGGAACCATTTACCGAGATACAATTCTCAATTAAAGGTGTTAAACTACGTGTTTTGGGCCTTCCGACCATGTATAGATGGGTTCGCACATTGTCGAAAAATAATTGGTGTTGATGGTACTCATTTATACACGAAGTATAAGCACAAGATGCTTATAGCTGTGGGTTTAGATGGAAACAACCAAATCTTACCCTTAGCATTTGCCATAGTCGATGAGGAAACATACGACTCCTGGAAGTGGTTTTTGGAACTTTTATGCAAGCATGTGGTTCGAGGATCAACATGTGTGTGCCTTATCTCCGATAGACATCGTGGAATCATTAATGTTGTTGAGGAGATACCCGATTTTAGACATCCACGTGGCGTACATCGTTTTTGTCTTAGACACGTATGTTCTAATTTCAATACACATTTCAAAAATGTGCACCTAAAAGATCTATGTTGGAAATCAGGCACACAACATCAAATACATAAATTTGATGCCATCATGGATGAAATTAAAAATCTTGAATCGAGAGCGTTTGTTTATCTCTCTCAACTTGATAAACACAAATGGACTCTTGCTCACGATGGGGGATGGCGACGTGGTGTTATGACGACCAACATGTCAGAGTGTCTTAATTCTGTTCTGAAGGGTGCTCGTCGACTTCCTATATCAGCGTTAGTTCAGTTGACATTCAATCGTTGCGTGCAGTATTTCATCGATCGTATCACACGAAGGCAACGTATGATTCAGAGCAATCAGCCTTGGCCTGATTACGATTTTCGACTGTACGATAAATGGTCTTCGAGATCTAATGAACACACTGTTGTGCGTACCGAGATTAGAGACCAATCGGCATCTGTTGTTACGGGAGGGCGACAAGGTCGGGGTAACGTGTACAGGTTGTGACCCTCAGTCTTAATGAATGCTCATGCGGAAAATGGACTATCTTTGGAATTCCGTGTTCACATGCAATATGTACCGCCAAATGGTATGGATTAGATCCTGCACAATTTGTGCAACGTTGGTTTCAGATGAGTGAATACAGTAGACACGTACGAGGGAAGATTTCGTCCAATTGCTGATGAAGAATATTGGGATGAACCAACATTCGAATTGTGTCACAACCCGAATAGGCGTCAAAGAAGGAGAAAAGGGAGAGATCGAACTACAAGAATCAGAAATGAGATGGACTAGCCTTCCACACGAGAAAGGCAACGCATCCAGCGAGAAAGCTCAACACAACAACGTCGTAATCAGAACATGTAAAGGTAATTTTTTTATCATTTAATTTATATTTCATTCATAATGAAAAAATAATCTGTTATCTAAGTGTTTACGTGTTGATTGGTTGCAGGTTTGAAGGAACACTATGAAATTCAAGGTGTTACAATTGTAATTGTATGTTTTTCCTTGTATCTTGCTAATTCTTATATGTTAATCGAACAGTTTGTTTGTTTAAATTTGGATCGTATGTCATATGTTGTTTTAATTTAGGTGTCTATATGTTATCTGTTGTGTAACGTCATCTCGTTCTGTATTTTATTTTACAGCATCATCAATGTTTCCTAATTATAGATTGTGTATCAACAAATATATATTTTTCATATTAAATTTAAAACCTACGTATCTTATTTATTATAGCAACACAATCTAATGCCGTTAGAAAAAAAAACAAATAAATTATTTAAAACTCAAAACAAATAGATTTACTTGTATTCAACATACATAACTTTTACATTTAAATATTTTATTTTTTTCTTTCTACCCAAGCTATGTCCAGTCCCACAATCACGTGGCTTTGGGATTCGTTTACTTTTACGCACCAACTGTGGGGCTTCAACTTCTTCTTCTACATCTTCTTCTTCATTAACATTCACTCGAACGTTGGCAGACTCGTTTATCAATGTTCAGGGGAACCTGACTTGGTGATTGAGGATGAGAATATCCCAAGTATGAAATTGGTGATATGTTATAATTTGGGTGGGTTTCTTCGTCCTGCTGGAGATGACCGTCAAATAAGAGTTCCGTAAATGAACGTTCGTAAGCCTGCTGTGGAGTTTGAAATTCATTATCCGTTCGCGAAGTGCCTAACCCAAAAGAAACATTGAAAGAATCCATATTTGGCCAATTAGCATACGAGGAAGGCACACTATAGGAATGAAGTGGAGCTCGAAATACATAATCTCCATGCGAAGTACCCTCTCCTAAAAGTAAAAAAAATATGATGTCCAATAAGTACGTGGAAATAGAAATAAACATATACTTCGATAATATAAATAAATTGCGTTGATATTTAATAATGTACCATGTGAAGTGGAAGCCCAACCAAGGGTTACGGGCGACTGTGTAGTCGTACCATGCGAAGGATCATCTCCTGAAAGTAAAATAAATATATTGTTGAATAAGAACCATGAATGTGAATTTAAACAAAGTAGTTAGATAATAAAAACATGTACCACGTAATGCCCGAGATTCTTGTAGATAGTTGAATACGAAACGCAAGAACAGACGGGGCGAAACGATGCGATAAAATATGAAATTTTAGCTGTGCAAGACCGCACCCGCGGTCTGGCAAGCACCGCACCCGCGGTGCAATGGGCAGGAAGTTAGTAAAATTCCCGTAGCCACACCGCACCTGCGGTAGAATGAGACCGCACCCGCGGTGCTGAGACCGCACCCGCGGTGTTTACTTGACCTGCACCCGCGGTCGACTGTTTTGGAAAATTATATTTCTGCCGAAAGCTTGGCGCACCCGCGCTCCTTACAGTACCGCACCCGCGGTGCTGCATGCGAGACATCCACTCTTGTTCTCAACTTGACACATGGCAGGGGTATAAATATAAGTCGAACATGAGTCACCTTCTTCTCATTTTCAGCAGGCAGAACCGAGACTTCCTCCCAAAACTCTTCAAGTTTTCAAGGCTTTGAAGGTAGATATCTCAAGATTTAGCCATCCAAATTCTAATCCGAGTTGAGATTCTTATTCCTTGCGTCGAAGGCTTTGAAAGGGTACACTTTTTATTCAGTTCTAACATGTTTCAAGAATTTCGTGTAAAGGAAATGCTATTATGACTGTATTTAGATATTCTAGTGAGGATTATGAGTTTATAATCGAAACTAGAACAAAGAAAGGATGTCGTATGCATTTCTTATGAATTTCAGCATGTTTAGGAATAAGATGTATCGAATTTGAGTATGGTTTTGTGCATATGATTCGATTGTGAGTTGAGGATGGTATATGTTGATATTTGTTGAGATTGGATTGACCGGTATTAAGAATATACGTCGTTATGCCAGTCAAATTGTACCAAGATCAAGTATAGATTGTATAAATGTCTTGGTTGAGTTAGAACTTGATAGATTGTATATCCACATTTCCATTTCAGATTCATCTTTACGACCGTGACAGCGACTGTGCAAAGAAAGGTATAGTACATGTTTTGTTTGGGGAATCACGACTCAAATGAGATCACATTTGAGTTTCCCAACCAAAATCACATACTTGTTTTATTATTTATATCTAGATATGATTATGATTGTTTATAGATTTGTTTATAGAACTTGTATACAAATCTTGCTATGCTTTGTTTACAGATAATGTGGCATTGCATTAGAATGATTATGCTTGTTTACAAATTGTGTATTCATGCATTAAGATAGGACAGTCTGGAGATCAGGCAGACTACTAGGCGTTCGGCGATATCACAGTTTAGGGGAAGATCACCGCCCCTATTGTAGACGCGGATACAGATCAGGCCGAAGTCTAGGAATAAGACGGACAGCACCTCGATTGGGAGGGTAGGTGACAGACAGTGCCGTCTTATTCACAACGGGATCCCTAGAGTTCTAGTCGAGTCGAGTCTAGACATGATTAGACTCGCATTGCATGATTATATATGAATGACATTCGTATTAGCATGTTTCATGTTTTAGATTGTTTTAATGCATGTATACATGTTTATACTGGGATTTGTTCTCACCGGTTTTCCGGCTGTTGTTATGTCTGTATGTGTGCATAACAACAGGTGGGGCAGGATCTGGGTCGAGACAGCGATGATCGTGATAGCGTGGTGATCTCGGGCGCAGCAGAGGACTAGTGGTTCTTTTGTTAGACTTGTATTATCATTTGAGTTTAGATGATAGTGAACACTAGTTGTGTATAAATCAAAACATGTACTTTATGTTTTATATTGTGAGTTAAACTAAGAACTTATGTTTGTTTAGTTATACTTGATTTAATGTAAAAAGCGAAAATTTGACCCACGTTTTATAACAACGATCCATTTAATCCCAAGAAAAAGAATTAGAGCCCGGGTCCCCACAACAGGTGGTATCAGAGCGAGAGTTCCTTTAGAGTGAGATAAGATAGAATGAGCGGGGTAGATTGAGTCTTCTTCCTTGCTTTATGATGTGCTAGCATGATTAGTGATTTCCTTATTGCGTGTGTGTTATCTGATTTGATTATGACATGTGCTTAACTGAATCAGAACCGATTCTAGATCAGAGGTAACTGACTAGAGGAGGGCTGAGACGGTTGTATATTTGGTATACTAATCAGTTGGATTATTAGATACATGCCTCCTCGAAGAGCAGCAGTGCCTCTACGACCCACAGCACCAGAACAGGGTAGCACATCCGGAGATCCAATGGACGTTACTGCTACGCCAATGGAGACGCTGCTCAAAAGATTTCAATCCTTTCGACCGCCAACCTTGAAAGGTACAGAACTGGCAGTGGATTGTGAAAGTTGGCTTGAGGACATTGAGATGTTATTTGAGTCTTTGGAGTATGGTGACGAGAAAAGAATAAAGCTTATTGGCCATCAACTCCAGGATGTAGCTAAGAACTGGTGGTTGAACATGAAGAGAGCACTAGAGCAACGTGGTACCGAAATTACATGGAAAGTGTTCAAGACGGAGTTCTATCTGCGTTTCTTTCCTATCTCCTATCGTAAAGATAAAGGTGCCGAATTTGCCAATTTGAGGCAAGGGACTTTGAAGATTGAAGAGTATGTTGCCAAATTCTCTTCCTTGCTTCGTTTCGCACCCCTCTGTTTCAGGGAATGACGAGGCCATGGCGGATCAATTTATCAATGGCTTAAATCCAGATATCTTTACGTTGGTAAACACGGGGAGACCGAATAATTTCGCAGATGCGTTAAATCGGGCCAAAGGAGCGGAAGCAGGGTTGATAAGACAGCGGAGTGCTCCATATGTTGCTCCTGCGCCAAGACCACCACAACCTTCAGTGCAATCTCCTCCTCCTAGATTTGAAAGCGGCGGTAGTAGTAGTGGCAGAAAGGAACAGCTGAAGGCGAAGGGGAAACAGTTTAAAAGACCTGGGAGCAGCTCTTCAAGCTCCAGTGGATCAAGACAGACTGGTTTTGATCAGAGTACCAGGTATTCAGGTGTTTATTGTAGTTCCTGTGGAGGAAAACATGCGACTGAACAGTGCCAGGGAGTTACAGGCCGATGCAACATTTGTAGGCAACCGGGGCATTTTGCCAAAGTCTGCCCACAGAGGAGTGTACAGCCAGCCCAGAGTGGACGAGCATCCGGGCCAGTACCTCAGTTTGAGCGGCAGGCATCATCGGTTCACTCTTTCCAGCCTCCACCAGCACCGACTCAACCCAGAGCTCGAGGTAGTCAGACAGTGAGTCAACCTCCGAGGCAACAGGCTCAAGTGTTTGCATTGACAGAAGAGCAAGCACAAGATGCACCAGATGATGTTATAGCAGGTAACTGCTCTCTTTATGGTTATCCTGCTTATATCTTGATAGATACAGGTGCATCGCATACATTCATTTCGGAGCGATTTGCATTGTTGCATTCATTGCCTGTTGAGTCTTTGTTAGAGGTTGTATCTATTAATTCTCCGTTGGGAAGTTGATTGATATCTGTAACTACGGTTAAACATTGCATTCTACAGTTTGAGGGGCATGAGATTGACCTAGATTGTATAGTATTGGGTCTAGCTGATTTTGATTGTATAGTCGGTATTGACATGCTAACGAAGTACAGAGCCACTGTAGATTGTTTCCATAAGATTGTCAGATTCAGACCCGAGATGACAGACGAGTGGAAATTCTACGGGAAGGGTTCCAGATCTCGGATTCCCTTGATTTCGGCTCTTACTATGAACAGATTGTTACAAAAAGAAGCAGATGGTTTCTTTATTTATGCTGTAGATATGCAGAAGTCGAGCCCGGCATTGGCAGATTTGCCAGTAGTACGGGAATTTCCAGATATTTTTCCAGATGAAATCCCAGGATTACCTCCAGTGCGAGAGGTAGATTTTAGTATTGATCTTGTACCAGGTACCGTCCCTATTTCGAGAGCTCCGTATAGGATGGCACCCATCGAACTAAAAGAATTGAAAGCACAGTTAGAAGATCTTCTGACCAAGGGATATATCAGACCTAGTGTATCTCCTTGGGGCGCTCCAGTGCTGTTCGTGCGAAAGAAAGACGGTTCGATGCGATTGTGTATAGATTACCGGCAACTGAATAAGGCAACAATTAAGAATAAATATCCTTTGCCTAGAATTGACGATCTATTTGATCAGTTGCAGGGATCCTCTGTCTATTCTAAGATTGATTTGCGTTCTGGGTATCATCAGCTCAGAGTTCGAGATGTAGATATACCGAAGACAGCATTTCGAACCAGGTATGGACATTACGAATTTATTGTCATGCCTTTTGGGTTAACAAATGCTCCTGCGGTATTTATGGGCTTGATGAACCAAGTGTTTCAGAGATATTTGGATGAATTTGTGATTGTCTTCATTGATGATATTTTGGTATATTCCAAGAACAGAAATGAGCATGCAGAGCATCTCAGAATTGTCTTGCAGACGTTGAGAAACGAACAACTGTATGCGAAATTGTCAAAATGTGAGTTTTGGCTGAATCGAGTTGTATTCTTGGGGCATATCATTTCTGGAGATGGTATTTCTGTTGATCAGAGTAAAGTGGAAGCTGTGATAAATTGGACAAGACCGACTTCGGTACCAGAAATACGCAGTTTCATGGGTCTGGCAGGATACTACCGAAGATTTATTCAAGATTTCTCCAGTATTGCAAAGCCGATCACACAATTGACACAGAAGAATATGCCATTCGTTTGGTCAGATGAGTGCGAGTCTAGCTTCCTAGAACTGAAGAAAAAGCTGACTAGTGCTCCAGTGTTGATGATACCTTCAGGTACGGGTGATTTCGTTGTCTATTGTGATGCCTCTCACCGAGGGTTGGGATGTGTTCTTATGCAGAGAGGTCGTGGTCGCATACGCCTCAAGACAATTGAAACCACATGAGGTTCGATACCCCATTCATGATCTGGAATTGGCGGCTATCGTATTTGCATTAAAGATCTGGCGTCATTATCTCTACGGCGAGAAATTTGAGATTTACTCCGATCACAAGAGCCTGAAGTACCTCTTTTCTCAATCAGAACTGAACATGAGGCAGCGTAGGTGGCTTGATCTACTAAAAGATTTTGATTGTGAAATCAAATATTATCCAGGAAAGTCAAATGCAGCAGCAGATGCCTTGAGTCGAAAGGTATGTACTTTGTCCTTATCGACGATAGGTGTTACAAAGTTAGTTGAAAGTTGCTGTCTCTCTGGATTAGCATTTGATACAGATAAGAGGCCACTACGGCTTGCTGCTATTCAAGTTGAGCCGGATTTGATCAGGAGGATCAAAGAAGCTCAACGAACCGATCAGAACGTGCAAAGATCAATTCAGATGGTCAGATCAGGGCATTTGTCAGAACATCAGGTACTCGATCATGTGCTGTATGTGAATAACCGTCTTGTTGTACCAGATGTTGCAGAGTTGAAACAGCAGATTCTGTCAGAGGCACATTGTAGTCGGTTCAGTATTCATCCTGGTGGCAGGAAGATGTATAATGACTTGAAGACACAATTCTGGTGGAAGCAGATGAAGTCAGATATCGCAAAGTATGTGTCTAAATGTTTGAACTGCCAACAGGTGAAGGCCGAGAGGAAGAAGCCCGGAGGGTTACTTCAGAGTTTAGCTATTCCAGAATGGAAATGGGACCACATTTCCATGGATTTCGTGACGAAGTTACCTCGATCCTCCAGAGGCTGCGATGCAATATGGGTCATTATTGACAGATTGACCAAATCTGCTTGTTTCATTCCATACAGAATGACGTATAAACAAGATCAGATGGCGGAGATATATATTCGAGAGGTAGTCAGATTGCATGGAGTGCCGAAGTCTATCGTATCAGATCATGATCCACGATTCACTTCTCACTTTTGGCACAGCTTACATCAGGCCTTAGGTACGACATTACACCTGAGTACTGCTTACCATCCTCAGACAGACGGACAGTCAGAGCGGACTATCCAGACATTAGAGGATATGTTGAGAGCCGTTGTGCTAGATTTTGGCATTAGTTGGCAAGATTCCCTACCTCTTTGCGAATTTTCTTACAATAATAGCTATCAGACGAGTATCGAGATGGCACCGTTTGAAGCTTTGTATGGCAAGAAGTGCAGATCTTCGCTATATTGGGATGATATCTCAGAAGTACCAGAACTAGGGCCAGACATGATTCGTGACATGACTGAGAAGGTGAAAGTTATTCAGAAAAGAATGAAGACAGCACAGGATAGACAAGCAAAATACGCCAATGTCAGACGTAGACCGTTGGTATTCGAGCAAGGAGACAGAGTATTCTTGAAGATTTCTCCTTTCCGAGGCGTTGTTAGATTTGGCAAACGAGGGAAGCTGTCTCCTAGATAAGTCGGTCCTTACGAAATTCTTGAAAAGATTGGCGATCGAGCTTATAGACTTGCTCTTCCTCCTTCTCTATCCGGTATACATGACGTGTTTCATGTATCAATGTTGCGAAGATATATGCCAGATGTTTCTCATGTCATTCAACCCGATGAAGCTGAACTTGATCAGACTTTGAGCTATGTGGAACAACCGATACAGATTCTTGATCGGAAAGATAAGCAGCTCAGAACGAAGATTATTCCATTAGTGAAAGTCCAATGGAGTCGTCATGGCATCGAAGAAGCGATTTGGGAAACAGAGGCAGATATGAGACAAAAACATCCCGAGTTATTTCAATAATGTAAGTATTTGTTTAGTTTTGATGTGATTACTTTTATACTTGCATTGATAGAATGACATGCGATTTCGAGGACGAAATCATTTCTTAGAGGGGGAGAAATGTAATGCCCGAGATTCTTGTAGATAGTTGAATACGAAACGCAAGAACAGACGGGGCGAAACGATGCGATAAAATATGAAATTTTAGCTGTGCAAGACCGCACCCGCGGTCTGGCAAGCACCGCACCCGCGGTGCAATGGGCAGGAAGTTAGTAAAATTCCCGTAGCCACACCGCACCTGCGGTAGAATGAGACCGCACCCGCGGTGCTGAGACCGCACCCGCGGTGTTTACTTGACCGCACCCGCGGTCGACTGTTTTGGAAAATTATATTTCTGCCGAAAGCTTGGCGCACCCGCGCTCCTTACAGTACCGCACCCGCGGTGCTGCATGCGAGACATCCACTCTTGTTCTCAACTTGACACATGGCAGGGGTATAAATATAAGTCGAACATGAGTCACCTTCTTCTCATTTTCAGCAGGCAGAACCGAGACTTCCTCCCAAAACTCTTCAAGTTTTCAAGGCTTTGAAGGTAGATATCTCAAGATTTAGCCATCCAAATTCTAATCCGAGTTGAGATTCTTATTCCTTGCGTCGAAGGCTTTGAAAGGGTACACTTTTTATTCAGTTCTAACATGTTTCAAGAATTTCGTGTAAAGGAAATGCTATTATGACTGTATTTAGATATTCTAGTGAGGATTATGAGTTTATAATCGAAACTAGAACAAAGAAAGGATGTCGTATGCATTTCTTATGAATTTCAGCATGTTTAGGAATAAGATGTATCGAATTTGAGTATGGTTTTGTGCATATGATTCGATTGTGAGTTGAGGATGGTATATGTTGATATTTGTTGAGATTGGATTGACCGGTATTAAGAATATACGTCGTTATGCCGTCAAATTGTACCAAGATCAAGTATAGATTGTATAAATGTCTTGGTTGAGTTAGAACTTGATAGATTGTATATCCACATTTCCATTTCAGATTCATCTTTACGACCGTGACAGCGACTGTGCAAAGAAAGGTATAGTACATGTTTTGTTTGGGGAATCACGACTCAAATGAGATCACATTTGAGTTTCCCAACCAAAATCACATACTTGTTTTATTGTTTATATCTAGATATGATTATGATTGTTTATAGATTTGTTTATAGAACTTGTATACAAATCTTGCTATGCTTTGTTTACAGATCATGTGGCATTGCATTAGAATGATTATCTTGTTTACAGATTGTGTATTCATGCATTAAGATAGGACAGTCTGGAGATCAGGCAGACTACTAGACGTTCGGCGATATCACAGCTTAGGGGAAGATCACCGCCCCTATTGTAGACGCGGATACAGATCAGGCCGAAGTCTAGGAATAAGACGGACAGCACCTCGATTGGGAGGGTAGGTGACAGACAGTGCCGTCTTATTCACAACGGGATCCCTAGAGTTCTAGTCGAGTCGAGTCTAGACATGATTAGACTCGCATTGCATGATTATATATGAATGACATTCATATTAGCATGTTTCATGTTTTAGATTGTTTTAATGCATGTATACATGTTTATACTGGGATTTGTTCTCACCGGTTTTCCGGCTGTTGTTATGTCTGTATGTGTGCATAACAACAGGTGGGGCAGGATCTGGGTCGAGACAGCGATGATCGTGATAGCGTGGTGATCTCGGGCGTAGCAGAGGACTAGTGGTTCTTTTGTTAGACTTGTATTATCATTTGAGTTTAGATGATAGTGAACACTAGTTGTGTATAAATCAAAACATGTACTTTATGTTTTATATTGTGAGTTAAACTAAGAACTTATGTTTGTTTAGTTACACTTGATTTAATGTAAAAAGCGAAAATTTGACCCACGTTTTATAACAACGATCCATTTAATCCCAAGAAAAAGAATTAGAGCCCGGGTCCCCACATACCATGTGAGTTGTGAGGCAAGGAATGAGCTGTCGGAGATTGTGTACTCATGCTTTGTCGCCAGTCAAGGGTCGAGAATGATGGTTCATCGGCTACATCATCATCTCTCAGTCTTTGCCTTCTGTTTGAAGTCCTATCATGATGATGTTGTTGCTCGGGTGTTCTAAAGGACATTTCATACAGTAAATCACAGGTCTGGATAGTTTTTTTAACAACTTCAGCTAATGCTTCACGCAGTTGATCATCAACAGAGAGTCCTCCAAACAAATTCTTCAAATTTGATGTCTCATCTCTCTATTATAAAATTAAAAAAAAAAACTTATCAAACACATGCATAATAAATTGTAATAGAATAATGCAAAGTGTTGAAAATAAGTTGTTTAACAAGCACTTACCACAATACGTCTGAAATATGCATCTCCGGGCTGATAACCGTAATCGATTTGTTGAGGCTCTATAGGAGAAATGAAACGTCGAGTTATAGAATCATACCATGTCTCATAATCATATCTCATGCTATAATTTTCAACCAAATCACTCTCAACAATCAGATTACGACGATTTTCCCACGCATCCACCATCAGTCTATGATGTTTGACCCAATCGTAATTTTTTCGTCCTCGTCTCGAGCATTCATGTAAATGATCTCCATCAAGTGCTGATATTGGAATGTTTTGTGACATTCCAAATTGCCGAAGAACTCGATTTGGGCGATGCACCTCCACAATGTGAAAACATATCAATGGGCACGCACTTCGCCAGATAGTGGGATGTCTACATTCTAAGGGCAATGACAAAACATCCACAGCTTCGAGGTAGTAAACAAGCCATTTGAACTATAAATAATGAAAAAACGAACCATATACCCATGAAATAATATATGACATATACGAAATTTATATTTAATGAAATGTAAACACTTGACAATCTCCCATCTTGTCAAGTACATCACGAATGATTCGCACAGAATGTGTAGGTGTATGTGTCCACGTGAATACATTTTTCCATCTTTATGCACATTAAATTCGTAATACTATAAAATAAAGATGACGTTATCAATTCTATATCATATGTTGCATTTATTACCTTGCTCCGTATGGTGGAATTGGAAAAATATTATCACCGTTGTTCTAATTTTCAGGTCGAGCGATGAGGTTGTATCCTAAGCGGTCAGGACAAAGAGGAATCATTCTTGACCATGCCCAAATCTACAAAACAATTGAGTTTAATAAATTTGAATAAAAAGGAGTATACATTGAAATAAAAATTGTAATAAATATACCTGCAATATGCATAAAGGGCCAGCGATTTCTTGTTTCCTGACCCAGAGGCGGAACACAATTCGTGATATAAATATGCAAGTACAGCACTTGCCCAACTATAACTACGAACCTTATGTATATCTTGCAGAAAATGCAAGTACAACAGTTTGACCACACAACCTTCAGAATCAGGTAACATACAACCACCGATAACCAACATCGCAACACATCGGGAGTATTGTGCCACTTCTATGTCTGTACTGTTTTCATCAATTACTGTTTGTGTACAGTGTAAGTACAGAGTAGTCAACTTTAAACTGTTGGATCTGAAGTCTGTCTGAAGTGGCATAAAACCTAACCAATCATAACAATAAATCTGCCATACAGTAAACTTGCAAGACACATCAGTCCCGATGATAGGATCACCATCAACATTCAGCCCCCAAATTAACGCAACATTTTGTAGCGTGATTGTGGCCTCGCCAACTCGCAGGTGGAAAGTATGAGTTTCTCGACGCCATCGTTCCACAAGAGCGGTTATCAAATGATTATCATAAACATAATCACCACATAAGAGGATGCCGTAAAAGTCCATTTCGTTTAGACATGATCGGACACGATGATGTAGTATACCACTGTTCCACAATGCCCAAATTAAATTATCTGATCGATGCACTCTTAGGGTGTTATCCAAGTTGTTAGGCGTAATAAAATTAGATATATGTGTTTGTTGTTAATAAAGAACAGTAGGATCAACAGGTACAGCATGTAACGACATCCTACAATCAATAATAAGAATAATTAACGGATAACATATTTTTTTAAAAATAGTTATTCAAGTTAAAAAAATATTATTATCAAACATATATCAATAATTAAAAATAATCTATTTTTTAAAAAATAATTAAAAAAATCATATCACTCTAACACACGAATTACAATTAAAATTTTTTTAACGTTTTTTTTGTAAAAAAAAAATCCTAACAAGCATATGTCAATAATTAATAAAAATGCAACTCATTTTTTTTAGCGTAATATGGTTCTTCATTAACATCAAAAATTATTTTTCCAAAAAAAGTCATCAAGTCTACAATCCAATTATCAATAAATAAATTTGCAGCTTTTGACCACATTGTAGCGATCGACATACAAATATTTTTTTTAAAAATAATTAAATTAATTTTTTTTTAAACTTTTTGTAATCACAGAAAATAAATAATGAAAGTGTGATTATTTTAACGTTTCTACTTCCCTTTATTAAAAAAATAATCTTTTTCTTTAAAACTATTTTTCAAGGGAAGTCACGCCTATCAATTAGGTGTGACTTTCCTTTATTTTTTAAAAAAACTAATTATTTTTTTAAAAAACTATTATTATATTTTTTCAAGGAAAGTCACGCCTAAGTAGGCGTGACTTTCCTTTATTAAAAAATAACAAGCTTTTTTTTAAACTATTTTTCAAGGGAAGTCACGCCTACTTTTTAATAAAAAACTAATTATTTTTTTTATAAAACTAATTTTTATATTTTTTCACGGAAGTCACGCCTAACTTCCTTTTTTTTTAAATAAAAAAAACGCTAATTTTGCAAATTATTATTTGTTTAACAATAATACAAATTATTAATGGAAGTGTGTAAATTATCAAAAAAATAATAAGGGAGGTCACTTATTTACAAAAATTATTAATGACTAAAAAATAACGTAATTATTAAAATTGAAAAAAAAAAAAAATAACACTACAAAATTATAACATAAATAATAATTTCATTTATAAATTTAATAATTAAAATAATAATTTATGTAAGTATATATGGGGACCCGGAAGCTAATCCAGTTCTTAATCGTCATTGGGACTAATTAATCACTTATAATAAACAGGGTCTAATTTTTTTTTTTTTTAAATACAAAACGGAAACGTAATGTAATTAAATTCAAATTACATATTAAACATAAACATACAAATCTGATGTTATCTACAATAATTCAACTAGGTTCAAATACATATCAGTACTGAATCCTAAGTTGCTTCTGAAGCCCGGATCTCCACGCTATCTAGTCCATCCTCGTTCTCTTCCTGACCCTTATCCTGTCCCACTTGTTGTCATGCACACATACAAACAAGACAACAGCCGGATAACTCCGGTGAGATATAAATATCCCAGTATAAATCATGTATACATGCAATCATATAAACAATATCAAAGCATATAACAGAAAATCATATCCCCTATCAAAGTCATGACATGAAATAATAACAAGAATAAATCATATTCTAAACATGTACCCTAATCAGGAACATAATCAATATCAAGAATAACTCCTATTCTAAACCTGTACCAATATCAGGAACAGCAAAGAACATGAACCATATTCAGGAACATAATCAACATCAATAAATATAAATCAATATAATTGTCACTCAGACTCGTGACTCCACATTTTAGACTAGACGCAGTCCTAGCCTAGGGATCCCGGTTTCCAGACATTGGCATTCCATATCGACCAACAGTAATAGAAAAGACTCCAGTTCTATCCACGTCGATATAGCATCGATCACCAGTAATAGAAGAAGCCCTGTTAACAGTAATAGAAAAGACTCCAGTTCTATCCACGTCGATATAGCATCGATCACCAGTAATAGAAGAAGCCCTGTTTCTATCCACATCGGTATAGTATCGATCACCAGTAATAGAAGAAACTCCGATTCTATCCACATCGATATGACATCGATCAACAGTAATAGAAGAAGTTATAATTTTATCCACATCGATACAGTACCGATCACCAGTAATAGAAGGAGCTATAATTCTATCCACATCGATAGCCAATTATCCATTGACAGACTATGGCACTTCGGCCAGTACAACATCTCATGACATCGTGCAATGTGCCCGTGGTGATCCCACCACTATCAGGCACTTCTGTCATAAGACTACTCGTCTAATACCTGCTATCTATAAATCAAGAGAACAAGTATATCAATCAATTCAATGCAAATATCAATGCAATAAAGTAAAGTATGTGATTTAGGGAAACTCGAGTCAAACCTCACCCGAGTTGTGCAATCCCAACTCAACATTAATTTATACCTTTATCTTCTCGCTCAGAAGAAGAAGAAGAAGAAGTCCCGACTCTATCTCGGTCCATTCTCAATTTGGTAATAACAATACCGAACAGATATAATATCAATAAACAATTCAATTCAGAACCTGTTCTGATCAATACTCAAATCAAAACACATAATCTGATCGATGTCACTTGAGATACAATCTAATCCATATCGACGATATCACGATATAATCAAAATCACTACCGAATCTGTTCAATATCAATCAACTGATGTTTCGACGTTATAACAATACAGTCTCGATAACCCCGTCAATTCAAACATCACAGATATAATACCAGAACTCATAATCAATGTCGATACCAGTCATAATTTCAATAACAACACAATTATGATATGAATACTCAGTCAAATCGAATCAAAAAATCATAACAATTCCATAATCAGTATGTTTCTCAATCTGACTTCGATTCTATGATGTCTAACATGACAAGAACATCATATATGAATCCTATTCAATTCTGACAATAGTCTAATTTCAAAACATGTCAAAACGTAGCAAAACTTACGTCCAGTTGTAGCATACGTTGCTAGGAACTCGGTACTGTACTCAGATTCAAAATCAGACGGACGGATTGAAATAAAAAGGCGTAAGGATTTTCGTGAATCTTCCTCGGCCCCTTTCTCGTTTAATTCTGAAGAAAACGTAAAGGATATACATATATATATCCAATTGCGTGCATATGAGACGTGTCTCATTTTTCTTGAATTCCAGACGGCGCTCGGGCGGTAAGAAAATACCGCTCGAGCGCGGCATTTTCTGCCCAAGCACTTCCGTTTTATACCTTGGCGCTCGGGCGGTCAAAATATACCGCCCGGGCGCCACATCTTTTGCCCGAACATCACTACATTGTTGAGCTTTGGCGCTCGGGCGGTTACTTTCTACCGCTCGGGCGCCAATTGTTCTGCCCAAAACTCGTATCATTCATATTCTTGGCCCAATCTGGTCTTGGACTCGCCGGGCTATAATCACTTCAATTAATCAATAAATCATTTCAGTTTAATTTCAGATTACGTGATTATACCCAAATCATTTCAGATTACGGTAATTAGATTCTTGGGCCTTACATTTCTCCCCCTCTAAGATATGATTTCGTCCTCGAAATCACAAGCAATTCACTCGTGTAATTTAGATAATCATATCATATCTCAAATCAGATATAAGGAGACTTACCGAAACTACAATGATCTCATATCAATGAAATCACTCGTGATAGAATCAACTTCAGAACCATGGCTATACAACATCTGTATATACCAATCAACAACTCATAACAATCCATATTCCAGTCAGAGATATACTCAATCTTCGGTTTCAAATACCAACAGTCATCGTCCGACCTTGGCTTATTAGTCTATGTATTCTGAGCTATCCTCGTTTCTTCTGAATCAGTTTCATTTTTCTTATCAGATTTCTGTTCCTATTAATTCCAGTCTCAAGCATCACTGCAATATCATTCCTGTACGCAGGAAATCCGCGGTTTTCATGGTACAATACCTCGATTAAAGCTATTTCGATATTCATCTGATAGCTATTATTGTACCATAATTCATAAGTGGCAATGAATCATGTCAATTAGTGCTATAATCCAGCACTACATTTCCTGGATATCCTCCAGTATCAGGATAGTTCACTCCGTCTATCCGTCAATCTATAAATCATAGATGAAAAATCATGTCATACACTCATCTCAAAAGTATAAAATCACACGAAAATCACAGTCTGATAAAATCAACTTTGGCATTCAATACAATCTGACTCATGTTTCTGACATATCTCTCAGTCGTCTGATCATATTTGTAAGTCATCCTGTACGATATAACCAGTGCAGATTTGAACAATCGTTCAATCATAACCACTATCTTGGCAAGATTGCAGTAGTATCATCACACAATCCATAGAAATGTACTCCCATTTCTATTTAGAAATCTATACTCAAGATCATTAATCTACAATTTCTATCTTTCTGTCTTCATCTGTCAGCGATTTAGACATTTCAATACAAATTCTGACATAACTGATTTCATCTGTTTATATCAAAACTATCTATTCGAATTATCACACATTTTCTGTTACCAGAATAATACTGAATCTACGACTGCGTGCATCTGACAATACCTGTCATTTCAAATTCGACTATTTGACACAAACAAATCAGCTAATAATATAAATTAAAGAAAAATACCTACCTGGTATTCGGTTCTGACTATCAAAATCAAGTTCTGAACAGTCTGATCAAAATTCTGAACTGCTTTAATCTTCAAAATCAGTTCTAACTCGACGGAACTGTATATAAACTCAACGGTTCGTAGCAATCGGTATAAAAAACGGACTCAGAATGATAATAATATCGGATCAGATTCAAAATATCAATACGCAGTACTGATCTAATAACTGTCTAGAACGCCATTTCTGACATTTCGAAAATTCTGCCATATTCAATGTCGTTCTCAGCCACTGATCACGGTCTTACTGTGCACAATCAATCAGTATACTATTTTCAGATATCACAGACTCTGAATACAATCTGTTACAATCCTGATTCATATCCGATCAATTCTGTATATAACAATCTCAATTCCCATAACATTCAATATCATTTCAACTGTTCAATTCAATCAATCATATGCTGCGAATATATCAAAATGTCATAGATAAACTGAGCATAAAATCATCAGAACACTTCCGAGCACAGGATTTATCAACCCATAAACAGAACTGAAGGATTTTCCAGAGAAACACATAATCAGATGTAACTCTAACTCTTCAGGCAATATTTTTTTCCACTGATATCTCAATTCTCTCAATTCAATTAGTATCAGTCTATAAGAAATTCTAAAATGAATCCAATACCTGGAATCACATTAAGGCTGAAATCACTCTCCCTGATACAGGACAACCTGAAATCTCATCTGAAAGATTATAGCAACTTCCTGCTACTAGTAAATCAATCCCTGATAGGCTTAACTTCAGTAATTAACTTGATACATAAGGAATTACTCCATTCCTTTCGATAATCATCGAATCATCCGTAATACGGTCATCAAGGAATTCAAAATCAAGAATCCTTACCGTATATCATTCATTCTTTGGCCATTTCAGGTCCAAATCTTACCATTTCCTGGCAAGACTCTATAATAGCTCTGTACTTGTTCGATATATCAATATCAATCACGCAGTCATCATCAGACAATACAAGTACAAGCTAGTCTAATTCAATATCATTTTCAACTTACTGCAGTATACAATATATCACAGAATTCACTGCTATCAATTATTTTCACCAAAAGGTACAAAATCAATACTACAGTAATATAGAGCCAACAGGTACAACATATATCAATGCAACTCAGTCAAAGATAACATCAAGAATGCATTCGTATATATCAATACATATGCATCATAATCATAAAAGATCAGTACCTGTCACTGTATCATCAAGTGTGTCCTGGGTCTGTTTCTCCATCCCTCCCACCAGAGGATTCTGCTCCCTGAAATCTTCGGGGACCCCTCTGTGGACAAGCTTTAGCGAAATGTCCTTGCTGTTTACAGATATTGCACCTACCAGTTACTCCCCGGCATTGCTCTGTGGAATGTCTTCCACCACAATTCTTGCAATAAACTCCAGTATAACTCGGACTAGAACCGCTAGAACTAGATGAACCACTCCCTAACTTCTTGAATGGCTTCTTTCGAGCTTTCAGCAAATCCTGTTTTCCACTCGTACTACCGCGATCAAATCGGAGAGGGGATTGCTGTGTCTGGGGTTGCTTCACACACAACCTCCCTAGCTGTCTAATCAGACTTGCCTCAGATCTCTTTGCTCTACTCAAGATGTCAGCAAAATGGTAAGGTCGCTGCAGATTCATCAATGCAACAATCTCCGAGTTCAATCCTCTGACGAACTGAGCCGTTACAGCTTCATCATTCCCCGCTACATGAGGAGCAAAACGCAGTAGAGTAGAGAATTTATCAACATATCCTTCAATATTCAGTTGACCTTGGCTTAAATTCTCAAATTCTACTTTCTTGTCCTCTCGGTACGATCCTGAGAAGAATCTTCGATAAAATTCAACTTTAAAGATTTCCCATGTAATCACAGTACCACGCAGTTCTAGTATTCCTTTGGTTGTAATCCACCAACTCCTGGCGGCCTCTCGTAACTGATGGAATACCAGTTTAACCCTCTGTTCATCTGTACAATCAACTAAATCAAACAGGATTTCTATGTCATCAAACCAGTTTTCACAATCTTCAGATGTCTCAATACCACTCAGAATCGGCGGCTGCAATAACTGGAACTCTCTCAACTTTATTTCCATCTGAGTCTCTGATACATCTATCTGATCAGACGAAGTACTACATCTTTCTGGAATCCTTCTAGGAGGAATATCTGATAATCACAGATGTTAGTAGTAACAGGAGACAAATCCGTCTCAATCCCAATCTTGATCAGCTTACCTCTGATCAAGAATTGATTCTGATCCAGTTCCAAATAATACATATTACCAAATCAACTCAAATATTCAGGTAACATGTAGCTTAATATACAGTAAAAACATACTGAATCTTAGCATATACAATGTAATCTCAACATTGTATTCAATCATATGACATATAAATCCAGGCAGTAAAACATAATATCATGCTAGCATACGCAATGTAATTCTACATTATAATCAATCACATGCTAGCAATCAAACGCAGGTAAGAAACTCAATCTACCCCGCTCACTCTTTTCTATCTCAGTGCCAAGGAACCTACAATTCAAGGACCTACGGCTTTGATACCACCTGTTGTGGGGACCCGGAAGCTAATCCAGTTCTTAATCGTCATTGGGACTAATTAATCACTTATAATAAACAGGGTCTCATTTTTTTTTAAAATACAAAGCGGAAACGTAATGTAATTAAATTCAAATTACATATTAAAAATAAACATACAAATCTGATGTTATCTACAATAATTCAACTAGGTTCAAATACATATCAGTACTGAATCCTAAGTTGCTTCTGAAGCCCGGATCTCCATGCTATCTAGTCCAGCCTCGTTCTCTTCCTGACCCTTATCCTGTCCCACTTGTTGTCATGCACACATACAAACAAGACAACAGCCGGATAACTCCGGTGAGATATAAATATCCCAGTATAAATCATGTATACATGCAATCATATAAACAATATCAAAGCATATAACAGAAAATCATATCCCCTATCAAAGTCATGACATGAAATAATAACAAGAATAAATCATATTCTAAACATGTACCCTAATCAGGAACATAATCAATATCAAGAATAACTCCTATTCTAAACCTGTACCAATATCAGGAACAGCAAAGAACATGAACCATATTCAGGAACATAATCAACATCAATAAATATAAATCAATATAATTGTCACTCAGACTCGTGACTCCACATTTTAGACTAGACGCAGTCCTAGCCTAGGGATCCCGGTTTCCAGACATTGGCATTCCATATCGACCAACAGTAATAGAAAAGACTCCAGTTCTATCCACGTCGATATAGCATCGATCACCAGTAATAGAAGAAGCCCTGTTAACAGTAATAGAAAAGACTCCACTTCTATCCACGTCGATATAGCATCGATCACCAGTAATAGAAGAAGCCCTGTTTCTATCCACATCGGTATAGTATCGATCACCAGTAATAGAAGAAACTCCGATTCTATCCACATCGATATGACATCGATCAACAGTAATAGAAGAAGTTATAATTTTATCCACATCGATACAGTACCGATCACCAGTAATAGAAGGAGCTATAATTCTATCCACATCGATAGCCAATTATCCATTGACAGACTATGGCACTTCCGCCAGTACAACATCTCATGACATCGTGCAATGTGCCCATGGTGATCCCACCACTATCAGGCACTTCTGTCATAAGACTACTCGTCTAATACCTGCTATCTATAAATCAAGAGAACAAGTATATCAATCAATTCAATGCAAATATCAATGCAATAAAGTAAAGTATGTGATTTAGGGAAACTCGAGTCAAACCTCACCCGAGTTGTGCAATCCCAACTCAACATTAATTTATACCTTTATCTTCTCGCTCAGAAGAAGAAGAAGAAGTCCCGACTCTATCTCGGTCCATTCTCAATCTGGTAATAACAATACCGAACAGATATAATATCAATAAACAATTCAATTCAGAACCTGTTCTGATCAATACTCAAATCAAAACACATAATCTGATCGATGTCACTTGAGATACAATCTAATCCATATCGACGATATCACGATATAATCAAAATCACTACCGAATCTGTTCAATATCAATCAACTGATGTTTCGACGTTATAACAATACAGTCTCGATAACCCCGTCAATTCAAACATCACAGATATAATACCAGAACTCATAATCAATGTCGATACCAGTCATAATTTCAATAACAACACAATTATGATATGAATACTCAGTCAAATCGAATCAAAAAATCATAACAATTCCATAATCAGTATGTTTCTCAATCTGACTTCGATTCTATGATGTCTAACATGACAAGAACATCATATATGAATCCTATTCAATTCTGACAATAGTCTAATTTCAAAACATGTCAAAACGTAGCAAAACTTACGTCCAGTTGTAGCATACGTTGCTAGGAACTCGGTACTGTACTCAGATTCAAAATCAGACGGACGGATTGAAATAAAAAGGCGTAAGGATTTTCGTGAATCTTCCTCGGCCCCTTTCTCGTTTAATTCTGAAGAAAACGTAAAGGATATACATATATATATATCCAATTGCGTGCATATGAGACGTGTCTCATTTTTCTTGAATTCTAGACGGCGCTCGGGCGGTAAGAAAATACCGCTCGAGCGCGGCATTTTCTGCCCAAGCACTTCCGTTTTATACCTTGGCGCTCGGGCGGTCAAAATCTACCGCCCGGGCGCCACATCTTCTGCCCGAACATCACTACATTGTTGAGCTTTGGCGCTCGGGCGGTCACTTTCTACCGCTCGGGCGCCAATTGTTCTGCCCAAAACTCGTATCATTCATATTCTTGGCCCAATCTGGTCTTGGACTCGCCTGGCTATAATCACTTCAATTAATCAATAAATCATTTCAGATTAATTTCAGATTACGTGATTATACCCAAATCATTTCAGATTACGGTAATTAGATTCTTGGGCCTTACAGTATACATACCTTAATATAAGTTGTCCAAATAAAATGAACCTGCAAAAACAAACAAAAATGTGCGGAGTCTTTTGAAAAATATACAAAAAGTGAAAAAATAAATTCAAACATATACAAAAACTTACCGATTGAAAAAGACGAGAAGAGTGAAGGAAAGGAACCGATTGAAAAAGACGAGGAGTGAATGAAAAATACGAGAAGAGTGAAGGAAAGGAAAGAATCAAGTATTCAATTTATAGAAGAAAATTTAAAATATTATAATAAATTCGAAATTAATGAGTCGTAGCTTTTAACATGTGCTGATCAAAGTTAATGTGTCGCAGCTTTTAACACGTGATGAGCCAGCGACCCACGCATTTGACTTAATTTTTTTGTTGGCGTGACTTGCCTTTTAAAAAAAACAAAAACTTGGTTAGTCACGCCTCTTGAAGAGGCGTGACACCTTAGTTTGTAATAGTTTTTTTTTTACTTTATTTTATAAAAATCTTAAAGAAGCTACGGTAAACGGTGAAAAAGCCCTATTATTAAATGTCTAAATTACTATTATAAATCCACTAAATACATGATTATGACATGATCGTATGTTTTTATTTCATGAATTACTAGATCGCATATATTTGGGATTTTAGCAGTATTTCACGTTTGAATGAGGAACGGAGACCGATGAAAGACTTGACAATGATTGCTAGTAACCTATTTGCTTAACATTTTTAAATTGCCTTGGTTGCATGAAATGTTAAGTTGGTTCGTGGAATTACTTTTGGAACCAAGAAATTAGAATAAAATAGGTTGCATACTCTAATTAGTTGGATTTAAGGGTTGAGTTGAATTAATTTATGAATTATCAAGGGTGGAATTGCATGATCGAGAATTTTGAGGGTTGTTTTGATGATAACCGATACTATAAGGGTTTTGTTGGAACATTTCATGTTCGCAATTTTGATTTTGATGTTAACAAAATTTATTATTTTGATGCTAATGATTTATCGAAGTGCATAGGATGATGAAACTGATCAGACTTCGAACTGATCAGTTACCGAGCCAAAAATGAAGCTATCAAGACACTAACTGAAAGTGCCAACTGATTGCTCAAACTGAATCAACGCAACTGAGATATCAAAGACATGTTCAACTGATTGTCCAGCTGACAGGCAGTTCAGCAGAAGACCTTCAAAAGCCTGACCAGCTGATGAAGTTGAAACGTCTACTCATTTAAAAGTGCAAAAATATCATTTCTTTTTTTTTTTAAAAGCTCATATTTTCGAAATAATGCTTAAACGTTTTCCATGCATGCTCTCTACAGAAAAATTTAACATAAGGAAAAATGATCTTAAATTTTGACAGTAAAAATAGTACAGTTTAAAATAAAAAAAACTCATCCAAAATCATTCGTAAACAAGAACGAATAAAAACTTAAAATCATCAACGTAGGAAAATGTCCATCTCCTCTCAAATCTCATAAATCATAATGCGGAAAACATGCGGTCCTCGGGTCGTGTCACTGCACCAGGTCTCCCTACTCAGAGTTCGGCACCTCCAGTCCCCTCACCATAAAGCTCACCTGCATCACACACGCCTATTGAGTCCAAAGACTCAACACACCTGTACCAGAAATAAAAAGTACATATACATGGAACACAGCAGTGAAAAATACCGTACTCAACATATATTTCGTGAACATAAACTTGTCGTATAAAATCATAATGTGTCAAAACATGTCATCTCATGTCATCATATACGTAAACATTTTATTTCAATTGAATTCAGTTCATTAGTTATGACTTTCATACCAGCTCTATCGTATCAGCTCTATTCGATGGATCCATCTACGTATAACCACGGTACCAGGCGGCGGGGACATCAGCGACAACATTACCCGTCCATTGAGCCTTGGCCTCAGCTCATCATATCTCATGTCATCATATACATATACATTGTCAGTTACAACCAATTCTCATCCTTCAAAAAACATTATCATATTCACCACTTAATAAAACATGCATATACGTAACTTTTTTTCTTAAAACTAAGCATGCACCGTATTTATCATAATTTCATAAAAATCATAAACATGATGCGTAAACATTTAAAACATGATAAAATGTGCTCTGGGCACTGCCAGGACTAAAATCTCGACTCGTGTACAAAATGACCATTTTGCCCATGGAAACCCAAAAGGACCGTTTTATCCCTGGACCTCAACATTTCGACCCGAAGCTTTCCAAACACCTTAAAACATCCCAAAATATATTAAAAAGATCTTCTTGGACGTAAACTCGAGCTCGTTTCAAAACTTAACTGATTCGTTTTAAAACTTGGACATGAGTCCCGGTTTTAGCTCAAATCAACTCGAAACTTAACCAAAATTTCCCAACTTAAACCTAGATGACCAGCCTATAAACAACCATTCCAGACCACTTATGACCTACGAAACAAGCCCAAAGGTTACTGGAAATATTCAACGCATGCACACAAATTTCACAGCTTGAGCAATTTTATGATAAAAATCATATCTCTCGCATTTCTTATTAGAAAATTAAGAATTTGATATCGAATCGAAGAAAACTCAAAGTTCTACAAATCATATGTTGAACACATTTCCAGAAAACGAACCTATAAGTCGCAGAAGTCAAAAAAACCGAGGGTGACGGGTTTTGGTGACACATAAATTTCACAGCTTGCACGACATTACCATAAAAATCATATCTCCCTCGTTTCTGATCAAAAAATTACAAATTTTCCATCGAATTAAAGATAACACAGAGTGCTACAAATCATATGTTGAACACATTTTCAGAAAACCAACCTATAAGTCACATAATTTGAAATAACAAAGGGTGATGGGTTTTGTGACAAAACAATTTCACAGATTGCACGACTTTACGATAAAAATCATATCTCCCTTCTTATCAGAAAAGTACAAATTTTCTATCGAATCTAAGGTAACACAGAGCGCTACAAATCATATGTTGAACAGATTTTCAGAAATCCAACCTTTAAGTCGCAAACTCTGAAATAATAGAGGGTAACAGGTTTTGTGACACAAAAATTTCACAGCGTGCACGACTTTACGATAAAAATCATATCTCCCTCGTTTCTTATCTGAAAATTACGAATTTGCTATCGAATCGAAGATAACACAGAGTGATACAAATCACATGTTGAACATATTTTCAGAAAACCAACCTATAAGTCGCAGAATTTGAAATAACAGAAGGTGACAGTTTTTTTATGACACACAACTCAAGCAAACAAGTGGAACCCTTCGGCCTATGCACAAAGAATGAAGCACACTCTAGACTACAATCATTATGTCACCTTAAGCATAGCATGTTCGCCCCTAAATGATCAAGAATCGGCAGCCCCCTTTGCAACCATACAACAAAACGTGAGTAACATGCAACAATAAACGAATTTCATGTCAAACTTTTCACAAAAATGAATACACAAGCAAGATCAAAGGAGGGACATGCAAATACATATATATCAGCATATTTATGGTGTGAATGAAGAAAAAACGAGATACAAGCGTGCATTGATGCAATATATGCGAGAACGTCGGAGAAACAACCGTCGGGGAAGCGTCAGGGGAATTTTCTTTGAAATAACAAGCTATGGCCGAAAGCTTCTAAGCCTTGCTGCTGAAACCCACGTGAAATGAGTGGTGGAAGAAGGAATTGTCGGCTGATGGAGATTAGGTTTAGGTTTAGTAGATGTTTAGGGGTTAATTAAATAGTATAATAAACTCTAATGTGCCCATAATTATTTAAAAAGTTTAAAGAGAGTTTTGAGCCCATTAAATTTAAAAATAGGCCCATCAAGCCCAAACACAATCTCAAAAAATATTTCCTTTAAGTACATTTTTAAAATTATTGACCGAACATTCAAAAAATCCACCAATTCGTTAAAAATTTCCTTATCGGATAAAAATAAAATCATGCGGATAAAATAAACAATAAAGCCCATTTTTATAAAATACACATAAGAAAACTCCATATTGATTAATAAAAATTAAACATGTAATTAAAATAATTTCCTGATAATTCCCCCGTCTTCGTTCCTCGTTCGAGCGCGAAATGCAACTTAAAATCCTAATGCATGAAAATTTAAATAAATCGTGAATTAAAACACAAATTAATCAAATAAACATGCATTTAATGCTTTAAAACAATTTAATAAAATACCAAAGAAAATTAATAACTTGCATGCATATGGTTCACGCGGATCTTCAAATTTTCGTGACGTTACAGAAGTGCTCAACTGATGAAGAGCCCAGCTGATCAGTTCAACTGAAAGAGTGAAATCAGTTCAACTGACGAATCAACTGATTTCACCATCCCAACTGAAGGTCAGTTCAGATGACCAGTTAGGATCATAAGTTAGGAATCAATCAGTTGAAGATCAAGAAAAGCTTATCTAAGTGGATTCCAGATACACACAAAGATACAAAAGCAACTGTACAATCAAGGTACAATAATGGACATTGCAACAACACTTAAAGACAAAATGTTCCAGCATAGATGTCGAGAAAATCAAGACACAAATTTCAAGGAGTACATTTAAGGTGCAACCGATACAATTATTGAGTCTCACTGTACGATCAGTTTCCCGCCTATAAATAGAAGATCAGTGAAGACCAACATAATCCAGAACATAAGTGTGTGAAGAAGAAAGGACATGCTCAATTCATATTAGCTTATAAAGAAGTAATCAGCCCAGCCGAGGGAACAATTCAAGTTATATCAGCTTAGTATTGAAGCTTATCTCCCTCAGTGTGTGAGAACACCTTCAGGTATTTTTCAGAGATCAGTTCTGTTGGAAACTGAATTTTGAAAGTTTGACAAACTGACCGTTTATTAGATTGAAATAACTGATTAAGAATATTGATAGAAACTGATTTAAAAAAACTATCAGTTGCCCATAACTGAAGATTAGTACGCAGATTTTCGAAGGCAACTGGACTAACAATCTGAACTACGCAGACAACTGACTGATCAGTTACTACAAACAGTTGTCAGCTTATTAGCTACATCCAATCATCTGATCTTTCAGCTGTACACGTCATCAGTTAAGGAAAATGACGTTCAGCTGACAAATATACAAAAGCTGACTGCAACAAGTAGTGGGATTGCAAAAGTTGCAGTGTACAACTGTAAGAAAATTGTTGACATGGCAAAAAACGGATAGAAAGTTTCAAATCGTATTCAATATTATCGTTGGAGGCAAATCCTATAAATAGCAGAGAAGAGCAACTGAGAAGGTGAGATCTCTGAATCAACCCGATCGATATACTATTCTATCAAATGAGCTGTTTCTCTGCTGAAATTTTAGCAAATTTCAAAGCTCACACTTATTGTATACATTCATAGCATTCAAGGCTATACATTGAGCTTACAAGCACAAACTGTCATTATTGTAATACTTGATCTTGAAGAGATCAGTTGTGCTAAATTATTTCAGTCCAATTGCAACTGTAAACTGGTTCGTAGGGTTTTAGTTTGGCATTGTTAAGTCCAAAACTGAAGTGGGTCTGTACAACTCTTTGTTTAAGGGTTATTTGAGTTGCGATCGAGGAACAGAGACCGAGGGTTGAAAAATAGAAAATGTTTTTATTATGTAATTGTTTTTAATTATTTAAAATATGATTGATGTTATTCCATATTTTTGAAAGTAAGGGGTTTTAGGTTATTTTGTACGCCGAGACGTAAATATCGATGTTTGTTTTTCAACAAAAAATACAAACTATTTGACAACTCGGCTAATAAATTCACAAACTATTCTACTCAAAATAATTTTTAATATTTTAAATATGCAAAATTGGGCTTAATGGGCCTAATTAATTCCCCTACTGGGCCTAAGCTTTATTAGTATCCTAATTGACTATTTAAAATACAAATTTCCACCCCCAAACCCTCATAACTCACGCCCCTCTCCCCCATTATTAGAGTTAATTAGGCCCATTAAGCTTGACTATTTAAAATACAAATTTCCACCCCCAAACCCTCATAACTCACGCCCTCTCCCCCACAACCCATACGTGACCCTCCCCCATCAGGAGACACACTCAAACACGTAATTTCCTAGCGCAAAGCTTGGGTTTCTTTGAAGAAAAATTTAACCTAGTCTCCTACGTCAAAGTTCTTCGGATTGCCGTCGAATATTCGTGCGTTTAAAACGCAAAGGCACACAATACATCTGATTTTCCCATCTATCACATCGTATTATCGTTCTAAAGCACGTTTGTAAGAAAAGCATGAAGTTCTTATGAATATTTTCGTAATATGGCATGCACATGGGGTAAACTTATAATTCTATGATGCAAATTCATGATTTTATGTGTTTAAGAAGGCTGCCATGATTAGGATATGATCAATCCTTGTTTCTACATGAGTTAAGGGTCCTAAAAACACACACAAAACATTGCAATCAAGAAATAAATAGGCTGGAAGCCATCAGGAGTCATGACGGTCATGGGGTCTCGGTTTTGATCATGGGGGCTTGGCTCGGTCTTGGCTTGGGACCAGGGCTAGCCAGGGACGTGGTTGAGTCGAGGGAAGAGTCCTAGCAATGCTAGGACTCGCACATCAGGGGCTGGGAGGAGTCCTAGCCAACTGGGACTCCTACCCAAGACGCACATGGGAGTCGCGCACTTGCAGCAGCGCGCAAGGGGCTGAGGGCCTCAGCCAGGGGGCTCGGGCTGGGCTAGGTCAAGGGGTTAGGGTCATAGAAAGGTGCTTAAGAGTCTGGTTCAGGGGCTGGGATCGTTGGTCAGGTCCTAGGCACACAAACGTGGAGTTCATGCACTGGACGAATCTCGGCCGCAGCTTGCACTTGGGAGTGTGGCTTCGGGTTTGAGCTAGGGGTCAAGTAGGTTGGGTCTTAGGGTCCATAGAAGGTCTAGGAAGGGGTTGGACCGTGAAGGTTCGAGCTTGGCTCAATGGAATCACAACTTGGCTCAAGGGTTAACAAACATGTTCGAACCTAGGGTTTTGTTTTTAGAAAATAAATCGAAACATGGCTCCCGGGGGTTGACTCATGGTTCAAGAGGGCCAAATAATTATTAAAAGTATAAGTTTTAAATTTAGGAATTTTATTTTTAAGGTTGAAATTATTCGGGGTTAAAACACATTAAAAACTATTAATTAGAGAATAATTAAAAAGTCTAGTATTTAAGTTAAATAAAATTACGGGGAATTTAGTTTAAGCTTAAATAATTATGACATGTTAGAGTCAATGAAATTAAAAAAAAGTCAAAAACGGGAAATTTTACGTCTAGGAGTAAAACAGTAATTTTACATCCAAAAATTAGTAAACGTCGTGGCAGTGCTCTGAATGCTGTTTTATATGCTAATATGATTATTTCAAATATTTATTAGTTTTTATACGTTAAATTATGGCTTTTATATGTTTATGGAATGATTATGATTATTTATGGAATTTATGTTGAAACGATAAAGTTAAAGATATGTTGCATGTTTGTGTTTAAAAGAAAACGATATTAAATGCATGATTTTTATAAAGTGATGAAAATGCGAAATATTGGTGGAGGTGAAGTAATTGTGACTATTGAGGATATAAGGATATGAATGTGGATATCGTGAGGGTAAAGGCCTAGAGGGAGCCCATTTATGGGAGAAGTCCCTATAGGGAGCCCGACGATCGTATTTTCATTCGATGAGAATAGGCCAAGGCTCAGTTGATAGGTGAGAGTGTCCTTGATTTCGCCGCCGCCCAGTACTGTGGTTACAGGTAGATGGATCCATCAACTTTTTTTGAGGATAAGGAAAGTCACAATCAACGATCTGAATTCAATAATAAGGAAAATATATATGCTCATGATGAAAGGATATATGTTATGAAATGTTGAAAAGAAAAAATTTTGAGGTTTATGTTACTCATGTCATGAAATGTTATTTTTACGTAAAAGTATTTTCACTGTTGCTTGTGGTTTTATACGTATTATTTGTTATAAATATTATGGTGTGTTGAGTCTTTAGACTCACTAGGTGTGATAGATGCATGTGAGTTTGATGGAGGTGTTTATGGTTGACCTGGCTGGACTGAATGTGCACATAACCCGAGGACCAGCGCTTTCACTTTTACGCACCTATTATTTAAGTTTATGATTTACGTTAAAGATTTTTAAAACTATTTATTTATGCTTTTTGAGTGGTTTTTGAGAGGACGATACTTTTCAAGTTCATTGCTTTTTAGGTTTGTAAATGTTTGACGATTTTGCGATTTGACTATTTTTCTTTTATTTTTAAATGTTAGTTGATTGTTTATTTTTAAAATGGTACAAGGTATTTTCAAAGTATTTATATATATGTAAGAGGGAAAAAAAATTTCTAGCACGTTTTAAGCAAAACGAGTAGCAGACGTTTCACTTTGTATCGATCAAAGTCTTTTAGTTAATATCATATCTTTTTGATAGAATGCGTGATGTAGGAGTGTTTGAAATCTCCGAACATCCATAAATTCTTGTGCCTTTTATTTCAGTTTTATTCTATCTATCGTTTAGTTTATTTCCGTACTTTTATTGTTAACTGATTGTATCGACTTACAAAAATCATTTAAAATATTTTGATGCTAAATCTGCAGAGGGAATATTTATTGGGTATTCATCAGTTAGTAAAGCTTACAGAGCTTTTAACAAATGCACTTTGAATGTAGAAGAGTCTATTCATGTTGTATTTGATGAATCTGTGCTAACTGATAAGCCAACTGATCCAGTTCAGCTAATTGATCGCTTTATAGATATTAGTTTGGAGGATGATAATGAATAAGAGAATCACATTAATCGAAATATCCTTCAAACACCAGAACCAGAAGTGCTGGATCAATCAATTGAACAAGAAATTGTTACTAATAATCAGTTGGTAGAGAAAAATAATAATACTCAGTTACCAACTGATACATCAGCAAATGAAACTGAAGAAAATATTTAGTTGCCCACCGAAGCAGTTGCTGAGATGGATGCAACAAATGCTGAATACAGATAGAAGAAATTACATCCACCAAAATTGGTAATAGGTAATCTATCTGATCTGGTCAAAACTCGGAATCAAATGTTTAATTTATTTATTCATTCAGCTTTCGTTTCCCAACTGGAACCTAATAAAACTGATGAAGCTCTTGCTCATCCTAACTGGATAAATGTCATGCAAGAAGAGCTAAATCAGTTTACCCAAAACAATGTCTGGAACTTAGTTCCAAGAGCAGTTTCTAAAACCATTATAGGTACAATGTGGGTATACAGAAACAAACTGAACGAAGATGGTTTAGTTGTGCGCAAAAAAGCAAGGCTTGTAGCACAAGGATATAGTCAAGAAGAAGGAATAGATTACGATGAAACTTATGCACTAATTGCAAGACTGGAAGAAATCAGAATGTTCCTTGCTTATGCCTCATTCAAGAACTCTAACGTCTACAAGATGAATGTGAAGAGTGCATTTCTGAACGGTCAGTTGTAGGGAGAAGTATATGTTGAACAACCACCAGGTTTTTTTAATCACTCTCTTCCTGATCATGTTTATCATTTGAACAAAGCCTTATATGGTCTTAAACAAGCTCCAAAAGCTTGGTATGAAACTCTTTCAAAATTACTAACTGATTGTGATTTTATTGTTGGATTGGTTGATAAGATTCTGTTCAAATTTTCTAAGAATGATCATATTTTACTTGTGCAAATATATATTGATGATATTATTTTTGGGTCAACTAACCCTAATTATGTGATAAATTTGCAAAGTTAATGCAAGAAAAATTCGATATGAGTATGATGGGTGAACTGACATTTTTCCTCGGTCTGCAAGTGAAGCAATTGAAAACTGGTACTTTTATCACTCAGACCAAATATACGAAGGAATTTCTGAAGAAATTTGGCATGGAAATATGTTCAGCTGCAAATACTTCCATGAGTTCATCAATCAAACTAGACAATGATCAAGGAGGAATATCTGTTGAGACGACACTATACAGAGGTTTAATAGTTTCATTATTGTACCTAACTGGTAGTCGTCTTGATACTGTATTTGATGTTTGTATGTGTGCTAGATTTCCGGCAGATCTTAAGCAATCGCATTTTTCAGCTGCCAAACGCATCTTAAAATATCTTAAAGACACACAAAATGTGGGCTTATGGTATGCTAATGATTCTTCTTTCAATTTAGTTTGATATTCAGATGCAGATTATGCAGGATTTAAGCTAGATCGTAAAAGCACCAGTGGATCATGTTAGTTTCTAGGAGACAGACTGATTTCATGGTTCAGTAAAAAGCAAACATCCATAACAACTTACACAACTGAAGCAGAATTTCTTGCTGTTGAAAGCTGCTGTGCACAACTTATCTGGATTCAGCAACAACTGAAAGACTATGGAGTCAGTGCAAAAGAATCACCAATATTTTGTGATAACAAGCACGATTGCAATTACATACAATCCAGCTCTTCACTCTAGGACCAAGGATATCGATGTCAAGCATCACCTCATCAAAGATCATGCTCTAGAGAAAGCAACAAGGCTGGAATACATACCAACTGAACCACAAGAAGCTGAAATTTTCGCCGAACCGTTACCAGAGACTAAGTTTTCTTATTTTCGCAATATTCTTGGTTTAATTGATATGTCTTAATTATATCAACGATAATGTTGTTATGTCGGTTGTTGTTCATTTTGATTCAGTCAGTCAAATATCAGTTAATAACTATTCAGTTAGTCATTATCAGTTAGTTAACTGTTTGTCAACTGATATCACTTCATATGCAGATAAGGAAAAAGCAATGAATCAAAAATACAATTTTATTGATAAAATATTTCACATATTACACGATTCAGTTCCCTTTTTACGACATCTAGCCAAGAGAACACCCAACTAGACAATGCTTTACAGGAAATTCTTCTGTATTCTTCTGAGAAGATAATCTTTTCCAGAGCTCTCTGTTTCTGCATCAGCATCAACTCCAACAGACCTTCATCAGTTGCAAGATCTGAAGTGTGGATCACATTAATACGTTTCTTATACTTTATCTCTGTTGCTCTCTGTTTATCAGTAGCAACCAACCCATCTCCCTGAATAGCTTGGAGTTCTTGAGCTTTAGTCCAGGTGGACATGACTTTCTCAAGGACATAACTCTCCATAGCTTCCTTCTGTCTCTCCAGACAGCGAAGTGTTGCTGGAGAAGCGGGGTTATTGGAACTTCTTGCTCTATCCATCTGTGTTTAATTGTCTTATTTATCATCTAATGATAGTGGTCTTATTTATAAACAATTCATGACAACTGATATTGAAGAAATAGAAGAAGACGAAGAGACTCTAGTCGACTGAAAGCCTTTAACTTATTCAGACTAAACTTCTCTTACCATTTCTTTTATTACGATGCATTTATTGAGGGGGAATATCGACTTAAATGGTTAACTGAGAAGACAATAGTCAGTTGGTCTTAAAATTAAACGACTTAGCTTTCAACTGATCACTCAGTTGTTGACCTAACTGATCTTCTCCAATAAGTTAACTAGTTAATCGATAAATTTTCCATAATAAGTGATGTGACTGATAATTACGAATTTAATTGACGTCTTTCAATGAATAGTGTTTTAACACATGGTCCCGCGTAGTCCATTTAAATTCTACACACACAATTTTATTCAATTTATCTTGAACTGACACGTGTTCCAAAATTTGAACAGTCACATACATATGTACTTGTACCCGCCTCGTTTCAGTTTTTCTTTACGCGCATTTCAGTCTACAGAGCAAATCAATACACAGAACTTTCTCTCTCACATATAACCAATCTTTCAGCAATGACAAATCAAGTTCCGGCATACATGCTGAACACAATAGAAATTGATTTTGATTCAGTCTTGTCTGTCTAGGAAGAGGATATCGAGAATGTGTTTCTCAGAATGGAGGCTGCTAGACTGAAGACATTTCTAGGACTATCTTCCCAAGAAATTTATCCAAAAGAGATTCAAGATCTCTATGTCAATGGATTTATCTCTGCTGATGGCAACATCATTAGCACCGTCAACAATCAGTAGCTGATAATCGAAGAAGACTCCTTCAGCAACATCTTCCAGGTGTCTACTGATGAACTGACAAAATATCTCTGAGATGAAAACATCTTATGTGGAGGAGATGCAGACTCTCCTATCTGCTGATGGACAGAAAATCAAGGTTTCTGATCCGAAGAAAGAGCTGAAGCCAAAAATCCAGTTACTGCCTGACATAGTGGCCAAAGGGCTGCTCGCCCAATCAGGATCTTTTGCTGCTCTCACACTGGAAAAATTTCAAGTCATGACTGCTATCATGGCTGGAAAAAGACTGCAATGGAAATGTATCATCTTCAACCTTCTCAAAAACATGTTTCAGTCATCGAAACAGTAGAAGGGAATTGTAGTGCCACTCAGATATTTGCTGAAAAGCAAGGGTTTGGTGGGTGACTACTCTGAGAGGTCATCCAAGTTCAAGATTTTCAATTCCAAGAGTGTTCAGCTGTCAAAGCTCAAGCTAGTCATAACTCCTGAACAGTTCATTAAGGTGAAAAAGGAGATTAGGATGAAGGAGGCTCCCAAATCAGTCAAGAAACCAAGAAGACAATCAAACGCAAACTGATTGTCAGTGAAACTGATTCTTAGAAGACTCCCTCTCCTAAAATCACCAAGAAGCCCAGAACTATCAAGATGAAATCGGCGATCGTTCTGAGCACCATCCCAACTGACAGGCTGATACAATCTGAAGCTGAACAGCCGATCAAGGCTACTCCTTTGAGAGCAATACTAGTTAAATCTTCAACTGAAGATCAGTTACCTCCTCATACTACTCAACTCAAGAAGACTATCACCGAATCTGGTGATAAGAAGAAACTTGCTGGAGTTGAAGCTCCTCTAATCACTATCTCTGGCCCAACTACTTTGCCATTTGCCAGACCCAAAGGGGTAGTGATTAGAGAAATAATTGATGCAACTAACTCAGACTGAGTATTCCTCATGTTCTGACTGATTCAAAGGGAAATGACAAGATGACAGAAGAGCCCAGACCTACAAATGCAATTCAAACTCATGTTGACTTAATCTGGAAAGAGGTCAATGAGCTTTATAAGACTAAGCTAAAGGCTTATGATGAATGGGTCAGGTTTAGGACTGAAGTGTTTTCCAAGAAACTACAGAAGAAATCAGTTTTCAAGAAATTTATTGACCTGGAAACTATAGTCCAGAAAATGGTCAAAGCGGCCTCAGTTGTTCAAGCTTTGCAGAGGAAGAAGTACTTCTTCGATCAAGTACGTGCAAAGAAGTTAAGAAAAATGATTGTTCAGCTACGCCAAAATTATGATGCCACCAGTCCAACTGCCTTTAATGACAAAGCAGTTCATGATCAACTGGACTCAGATCTTCTAACACTGCAGATGGAGATTAAACATTGAGAACTGGATCAAGAACTAACTATTCCAGCAGATTCCCACAATCTTTAATAAGAAGAGCAAGCTGAACAATCAGTTCAACCACAAGAGCCATCCCATGAAAAAGTTGTTGAATCTTATGAGCAAGTAACTGCTTCTTCGTTGAAGGATGCACAGCTTCAGCAGGAAGCTATACCAGAAGATATTTCAGAAATGGTTAGTCTTGAAACTGAAACAACTGGTAGGGCCTTGGTGATCTTTAATCAAGAAAATAGGGAGCAGGAACCAGAAACCTCTGGAGCCATGTATCCTGGTATATCAACAGAAACTGAATCAATGTACGAAGAAATTCAGGCTATTCAGACCAAGCTTGTCAGTGTAATGACTTCCATTTCTAACATCAAGTCAAAACAATATATGCATACTATGAAGCTCGACTTTGTAAACGAGCACACTATGGGAAGACTATAACAAATCACAAAGAATCTAACTTCTCTATTTTCCAAAAGGAAGAAGTTAGAAAAGACAGAGCGTCAGTTGAAGCACACTTCCAAACTCAAGCCTTGTTCACAAGACGCATTGATTTTTTGGAAAACACTGTCTCAAAAAGAATGGATTTGCTGCAAGAAATTCCGATGAATGCAGGATCAAACCTCTCCTCGGATGTTAGTATGTTATCAAAAAGGTTGATGTGTTTGACAAAAAAGGGGAATAAGAAAGAAAAGATCAGCAGATGCAATCTTCAAAGAGACTCGGGCAAAATAGAATATATTTGGCAGATTTTTGAAGATTATTCTAGTCAGTTAGAAGATTCTTGTATTCTTTCATTCTTTGTACGAATTTGTAAATTGAAAGAGTTGTCAATAAAAAGTTATTTTATCTACAATGAGTTCAGTTGATCAGTTCATATTTTTAAGTTTTGTCAAACACCAAAACGGAAGAAATTGTTGGAAACTGAATTTTGGAAGTTTGACAAACTGAGCATTTAATAGATTGAACTAACTGATCAAGAAAACTGATAGAAACTGATCTAAAATATGCAAACTATCGGTTGCCCATAACTGAAGATTAGTATACAGATTTTCAAAGGCAACTGGACTAGCAAACAGAACTACGCAGACAACTGACTGATCAGTTGGAACTGATCAGTTACTAAAAATAGTTGTGAGCTTATCAGCTACATAATATCAGCTGATCTTTCAGCTGTACACATCATCAATTAAGGAAAAGGTTCAACCGACAACTATATAAAAGCTGACTGCAAAAAAGTAGTGGGATTGCAAAAGCTACTGTGTAAGACTGTCAGAAGAATGTTGACATGGAAAACAACGGATAGAAAGTTTCAAATCGTATACAATATTACCGTTAGAGGAAAAGTCTATAAATAGCAGAGAAGAGAAGATGAGAAAGTGAGATCTCTGAATCAACCCGATCGATATACTATTCTATCAACTGAGCTGCTTTGCAAATTTCAAAGCTCACGCTTATTGTATACATTCATAGCATTCAAGGACATACCTCGAGCTTACAAGCACAAACTGTCATTATTGTAATACTTGATCTTGAAGAGATCAGTTGTGCTAAATTATTTTAGTCTAATTGAGTACTGTAAACTGGTTCGTAACTAAGAATTTCAGTTTGACATTGTTAAGTCTAAAACTGAAGTGGGTCTGTACAACTCTTTGTATTTATCAAAGTCTTTTAGTGATATCCTATCTTTGTGATAGAAGGGGTGACGTAAGAGTGTTTGAAATCTCCGAACATCCATAATTCTTGTGTCCTCTTATTTCAGTTTTATTCTATCTATCAGTCAATTAATTTCCACACTTTTATTGTTAACTGATTGATATCGACTTACAAGATTCTCGAGTATCAGTTTATCACTAAACTGACTCATAAATCGAGAAAATGTTGTGAAAATTGTTAGCGTTTATTCAAATCGCATTCTAAACACTCTTTCACCTTCATTCGATCCTATGAAGTTCTCTCACACAAACATACACCACCACTAAAATATCGTCTAGCACAAAGATGTAAAACTTGTGTATGTAGTATTTGACACACAGACGTTAAAAAAGTTTTGGCTGGAAGGTGATGCCTTCAATCTAGACTAGAAGTCTAGTTAGGCAGTGAGTATATCCTAAGCTGCGTGGTTTATTACACTTGTTGTAATTAATCAAAGTCTTCTAGTGGTACCTACCCGAGGAGGTAGAAGGGGTGACGTATGAGCTGTTCAGTCTCCAAACATCCATAACATATCTTGTGTACTCTAACTGTTAACCCCTAGCTTTAAACTAATTTGATAAGTTCGAGTATCTATCATTTCAGTTCTCACCATAACTGGACTGATATATGCGAGAACTGATCCCCCTTATCTTCAGTTAATCAGTTACACGAGATCAAAAAGCTTTAACTGATCAGTTTTCTTAACGAATGATTATTTCGAGTGTCTTTAGCTTGGTTTGTAACCAAACTCGATATAATACATCGGTGTTTACATTCTTAGAATACGAGCTATTGCAGCTCATTGAATTATTGTGTTTGAAGCACCTCATAGGTGCCCCCGCACACGTTCCATCAGGTTTAAAGACATAAGACTGAAAATTCAATGGTCAAACTGTAGTTTTGGATAATCCAAGGACTGATATTGAGTTGACCGAAAGTTCCAAGGTGAAACTGAAATTTTCGAAGATTCAGGGACTATATTGCAAAAACCCGAAAAATTCAAGGGCTATTTTAAAAATTCAGGAATTTCAGGGACTGTTTGGGTAATTTAGTGATAACATGGCCAAAATTGAAATTTTTCGGAAATTTTAGGGCCTGTTTGGTGAGAAAACCGAAATTTATAGGGATTCAATTGCTAATTTTTGAAAAAATTAATGGGTTGAAAATGATTAACCCGAGAAACCAGATTTGGAAATTTTCAAAATGTTAGTTGAATATTTTGTAATTTCGAGAATTCCATAGGATTTGATTGAAGAATTTTTTAGAATTATGGGCTTTATTGATAGAATTTATTTAATTTATTAGGCTTGAGCGATTTTGATGGTATATTTTTTCGCGTGAAAGATATTTATTTCAGGTGTATCCACCTATCCACTGTTAGATTCAGGAGCTACAGATTCATTTATATCTGAGAATTTTTTCAAGTGACTGGGAATTGTACCGCCATGGATTTTTGTTTCAGAGTTTCGATACCTTATGGTGATAAGATGTTTACTTCGAGGATAGTGAAGAATTTGAAGCTTTGTTTGCAGAAGAATGTTGTTCAAGCGGATTTGATTGTGCTGGTGATGCCTGAGTTTGACATCATTCTGGGTCTGGACTGGCTTTTGTCGAATGGAGCTTTGATAGATTTTCAGCAGAAGTCAGTATCTGTTCGACCGGCCAACGGGAAGTCTTTTGTTTTTGAAGAAGCAATGAACAAGCATTTCTGGCAAGTATTGTAACAAGCTTTTCGGTCAGAGACTAGAGGATGTCGATATTTTCAGAGATTTTCTTAGCGTATTTCCTAAGGAAGTTTCTGGCATTCTACCAGACAGAGGGGTGGATTTTTCTATTGAGCTAATGCCGAGTACAATGCCAATTTCTAAAGAACCCTATCGTCTAGCACCTGCAGAGATAAAGGAACTGAAAGATCATATTCAGGACTTGCTGGCAAGAGTTTTATTCGCTCGAGCTTTTCTACATGGGGTGCACCGGTACTGTTTGTGAATAAGAAGGACGGTAGTACGCGGCTCTGCATTGATTACAGAGAGCCGAACAAAGTCATCGTCAAGAATAAGTATTCCTGCCTAGAATCGAGGACTTATTTGATCAGCTGCAAGGAGTATCAGTGTTCTCAAAGATATATCTTCGTTCAGGATATCACCAGCTGAAGGTGAGGGAGGCAGGTATTTACAAGACGGTTTTCAGGACGCGTTATGTCCACTACGAGTTTATGGTGATTCCCCTTCGGATTGACTAACGCGCTAGCGATCTTCATGGATCTCATGAATCTCGTATTTCAACCGTATTTGGATTAGTTCGTCATAGTCTTTATAGTTGATATACTGATCTACTCAAAGAGCAGAGAGGAGCACAATCAACACTCGAGAACGAAACTTCAGACATTGAAAGACAGACAAATTTATTCCAAGTTCAGCAAGTGCGAGTTTTGCCTCGACCCTACACCCTCAAACCCTAACCCTACCCTAATCCATTCGACCACCCACCCCATAGCAGCAGCCACATTTTCGAAGCTCTCTTCAGCTACAAGTTTCAGTTTTCTCTCAAGTTTTCAAGCAAGCTTCTTCCCCGCCTCTCCTGTGCTAGCCCTATGCGCGTATCTTTGAGTTTTTTAGCACAAAAACTTTAAGGCATGCCACGTATTTTCTTTTTCTCACCATTCACGTCGTATATATGCTGATATATGTGCTATGTACGTATAATACTCGGTCCGTGCATGATATCATGTTTATGCATTCTGTTTGTCATGAAATCCGCATGTTTTGCTTACAACTCACGTTTTCAATGAATTTCATCTAAGGGGCTGCTAGGGCATTTATTTTAAGAGCAGTAAAAATTGTATAAGGTGGCGTTACATGGATGGAGTTGATCAAGGTTCGATATTTTGTGAGGGCTGATTTGTTTGGGTGAAGGAACTAGGGCTTCATGGCTAGATCAGAAAAAAATTGGGTGCGTTGGCTGTGCAAGATTCGTCCCTAGCCCTGGATTAGACCCTGGTGGGTCTCAGCCGTGGCCTAGGGTGGCCCGAACATGGCTAGAGTTAGTGAAGACGCCGCTTGGACGATTGGTGCTAGGGTCGGTTTCGATTGCGCGTTGGGGGTGGCTAGCGGTTGGGTGCACCGTGCAATGTACATGGGGCAGTGAGCTTGGGTTAGGTCGGTCCAAGAGGGTCCTAAGTGGGCTAGGAAGGGTTGGTTTAAGGCTGGTTTGAGTTTGTAGGGGACTAGGGTCGAAAGTTTGAAAGTGTAAAGGGTTAGGGTTGTAGGTTGCAACGCGCTGGAATTTTTCTAGCAACTTCCAGGCATGTTTTGTGGGTCATAAGTGGGCTGGAATGAAAGGTTTAGAGGCTGTTCATGTAGGTTCAAGTCATAATTTTAGTTGGGAAAAATTTGTTTAAGTTTCAGGTTGATTCGAGTTAAAAACGACACCCCGTTCCAAGTTTTAGAACGAATCGTATAAGTTTGAAACGTGCTCAAGTTTATGTCTAAGAAAGCATTATAATTATGTTTTGAAGTGTATTAAGGTGTTTTGTCAAATTCGGGTCGAAAATTTTAGGTCCATGGGTAAAATGGTCATTTTTGGTTTCTAGGGGCAAAATGGTCATTTTCTCATTTTGGCACTCGGGTCGAGTTTTTTTAGTCCTGGCAGCGCCTTGATTACAAATTTTTCATGTTTTTAAACGTTATGTATCACGAATATGATTTTTATGTAACTATGAAAGTACGTTGCATGCTTGATTTTAAGGAGAAACTACGTAAGTGCATGATTTTGTAAGTGATGAGATGATGTATTTGAAGGATGAGAGTTAGTTGTTACTGACGATATATGTATACGATGAGCTGTAAGGTCAAGGCTCACTGGATGGGTAATACTGTCGCCGATGTCCCCGTCGTCAGGTACCACAGTTATATGTAGATGGATCCATCGAATAGAGCTGATACGAAATTCACAACTAACGAACTAAATTCGATTAAAGAAAATAAAAAAGTATATGATGATTTGATGAGATGTTTTAACATGTTATGCTTATACGATATGTTTACGTTTACGCTTTTAAGATCATGAAACGTATTTTTATTAAAGTACTTTTCATTATTGCTTGCTATGTATAGTATTCCTTATAACGTTACAGGTGTGTTGAGTCTTTAGACTCACTAAGCGTGAATGATGTAGGTGGGCATGTTGATGAGGAGGCTGGAGGTGCCGAATTCTGAGTAGGCGGGGCTGGATGTGCACATGTGAACCCTAGGACCATATATTTTCCACACATCATGATTTGTCATAGGAGGGAACATGATTATTATATACGCTTTTTTATTGACATATTGATGGTCGTGATGATTTTTACTTGCTTCCTGTTATTTTATTTTTAAACTGCAATATTTTCATCGGTAATTGCATTACATCTATTTTTAAATGGGAAATCTTTAGCAGTATTGCATGCATGCATAAGTTATGAATTTTCGAGATTTAGCTTACAAAAAAAATATAATAATATCATTTTAAAGTAGTAGATGTTTCACATTATCTCCGAGGACAGAGTTGAGGTCGATCCCAGCAAGGTTGAAGCAGTCAGAGATTGGCCAGTGCCTAAAAGTGTGAAAGAGATCCGCAGTTTCTTCGGTCTAGCTGGGTATTACATGAAGTTTGTTTAGGGATTTTCTTCTATTGCGGTACCTATGACCGTCTTGACAAAGAAAAATGCCAAATTCATTTAGGGACCAGAGTGTCGGGAAAGCATAAGAAGCTAAACAAGCATTGACTTCAGTGCTAGTTCTAGCGATGCCATCAGGGTAAAGGGAGTATGTCCTATACAAGGATGCTTCGAAGCTTGGTTTGGGCGCAGTTCTGATGCAGTATGATAGAGTGATAGCCTATGCGTTCAGACAGCTGAAGGTTCATGAGAAGAATTATCCGACTCATAAACTCGAGCTAGCAGCAATAGTATTCGCTCTGAAAATTTGGAGACACTGTCTGTATGGGGAGAAGTGCAAGATTTTCACAGATCACAAGATTTTGAAGTACTTCTTTACACAGAAAAAGCTAAATATGAGACAACAGATATGGTTAGATCTGGTGAAGGACTATGACTGCGACATTAGCTATCACCCGAGGAAGGCAAATGTGGTCGCAGATGCGTTGAGTAAGAAGAATGCAGTGATTTCTCAGTTGTCAGCTCAGAGGCCATTGCAGGGAGAGATACAAAGATTCGAGCTTGCAGTGTACTGTTAGAGTAGGTGTCCATCAAGCCAAGGGTTGGCCGAGGGTTCACATTGAAACTCTATGTATAACCAATATTTATTTTAATAATATTTGAAATTATTGTTTTGACACATTTTTATTTGTGTATCCATGCTAGTTGCATAGATAAATTCCATGAATATACAAATAGTAGAAATAATATGAGATGCTCATATGATGAGTATCATGAAACTCATATTTGGAATACTGTATATTCGAAACAATTCCTAATCGATTCAACCGCCGTTAAGAAGGATAAAGGCCGCTCGAGTTTGAGACTAGTATCTGCGATGTGAGTACCATGTTTCAATGGTAGGGGACATTGTGATGTCCGAACATGCAGATAGCTTCTCTTTGTAGAGTGCACCAAACAAAAGGTTCTCACTTATCGAGTTGAAACGTCCTAGTTTATGGTTGTACACCTTTAGTCCTTATGATCCAGGACAACATTGTGACTTTGTATGCTAGCATTGTACTTTGACTTGTTTACCGACTCATATGAGGTCATCAGGTGGCAATGTTGAGTGTTTTGTCGAAACATATAGGAGTCTATGCATTATAGTCGGGGATTCACCGCTTACCTTCGGGTATATATATCTTATGTGATCTCATGTGTATGTAGTTTGAAATGTTTGATCAGAGTGTTGGTGGTTATTAAGAAAGGGTTTATTAGATTACACCCGATGCAACTACAACATGACACATAGTATAGATCCTTTGATAGCTCTCGATATGTAGAGCCCAAATTCAGTACACGTAAAACTTATGTATTTATTTAAATTGTTTATTTAAGTCTAAATTGATTTTAGTGATGCGTGATTTATTTAATTGATTATTTTAAATTATTTATGTTTATGTGATGCAGGTTAAAATGTTTTCTCGAGTTTCATATTTCATGCGATTATTAGATGCAGTATCGAGGAAAAGAGATCAGTGACGATTTTTGGCGATTTTAAAATGTGGTATTTTATTTTAAGTTAGGAGTGAGACTTTTTAAATGATTTATTTAGTTTTAACATTTTAAAACCTAATTTATTTATTTAGTGATTTTAAGATTTTAAAACTTTTAAGGTTTATCAATTGTGTATTTTAATTGTAAATATGAGATTGTTAGTAAAGTTAGAAGATGATTAGTATTTTAATTATCTTTTTAATTATTAATTAAGCAATTTTATACCCTTAATTCATCTAAAACACACGCACACACCCCTTTTCCCACACTCACTCACGAATCACATACACACATCTCTTGCAATTCATTTCATTTTAGTTTTGAGAGCAAGACCTAGGGTTCTAAGAGCTTCAGCAGCCGCCCGGTTGGAAACTAGATTTTAGCTGTTTGACAAACTAAGTGCTTGAATCATTTGGACTAACTGATCAAAGAAGTTTTACAGTAACTGAACAAATACTCAAACTGACAGTTTCCTATAACTGAAGATTAATGCGTAGATTAATAAAGGCAACTGAACCAGTTGAACTGAACTTACGCAGATAACTGACTAATAAGTTGCTACACTCAGTTGTGAGCTTATCAGCTGATCCTTCAGCTGTACACGTCATCAGTTGAAAAAAGAAGATTCCACCGACAACAGTACAAAGCAGACTGCAACTAATAGTGGGAACGCCGCATTTCAGAAAAGCTGCAGTGTACGGATGCCAGAAAGATATTGACGTGGCAAAAATGGATATAAAGATTCAAATTAGATTTATTATTACCATTGAAGAGAAGCCTATAAATAGCAGAGAAGGACAGCTGAAATACAACAATTAACGATTCACTATTCTATCAATCTTGCTGTTACTCTGCTGAAATTCTCGCTCATATTCACAAATCAGAAGCTCACACTTATCATATTTATTCGTAGCATTCTAGGCTATTTTTCGAGCTTACTAGCACAAATTATTTTGTTATAGATTCGATTTTTAAAAGAGATCAGTTGTGCTAAGTCCAGTTGAGTATTGTGAAATATTTTGTAAGCTAAGAGTTTCAGCTTTGGCATTGTTAAGTCCAAACTGAAGTGGATTTGTACAAGTGTTTGTATCGATAGTCTTTTAGTGGATATCTTATCCTTGTGACAGAAGGGGTGACGTAGGAGTAATTGAAATATCCAACATCCATAAAACCTCGTGTGTTCTTATTTCACTTTTTATTCTATCTATCAGTCAGTTTATTTCCGCACTTTATTGTTAACTGATCGATATCGACCGACAAGATTATGAGTCTCAGTTTGTCACTAAACTAACTCGACATTCGATAAGACTGTAAAAATTGTGAGCGTTTATTCAACCCATCCTTCTAAATACTCTTTCACTTGTTAATCGATCCTATCAAGTGATATCAAAGCCATTGAATCTTGTACTAGAATATTCTTATCCACAAAACTGATCACCATGTATTCATTCAATAAAATACCAATGTTTTCCAGAGAAGATTTCGATGACTGGAAATCAGAATGCATGCTCATTTAGCTACACAAGACGACGACATGTGGTATGTCATTACTAAAGGTCCCATGAAAATTTTAAAAGCAAATACAACAGTTGCAGAACTGATGGGGCACCTCATCGCATTGAGAAGCCCAGAGAGGAATGGAAAACTGAGGATAAAAGGAAAGCAAACCTTGACAATGTGGCTAAGGACATCTTATATAAACTCTAGATAATGTTACTTTCAGCAAAATCAAAATGTGCAAAACTACCAAAGAGATATGGGAGAAACTGATTCAGCTTTGTGAAGGAAACAAGCAAACCAAGGAGAACATAACAAGCTATCAGTTGCTGTTCAGAAGTTTGACAATATCAAGATGAAAGTTGGTGAATCCATGCATGAATATCATGAGAGGGTCAGTGGTATTATAAACGAGTTTAATGCACTTGGAAAGGTGTATTCTAACAAAGAAATAGCACTGATGGTGGTCAGAGGTCTTCCCAAAGAGTGGGACGTCAAGACTATGGCTATACGTGAAACAAAGGACCTTAACAAGGTTGAACTTCATGATTTGTTTGCTGATCTAAAGGCATACGAGTTTGAAATAGAAACCAGATAAGGGGAACCTTCTACATCAAATGTCACAACTGCTTTAACTGCTGTCAAGCTGGAACCAACTGTTTCAGTTGATAAATCTGCTGATCAGATAAACAATGATGTAATGTCATTGTTTTTCAAGAAGTTTGGAAGGTTTATAAGGAGAAATCAAGGGAACTTCCAAAAAAAATATCAGAAAAATCACTTCAAAGAAGAACCTTATACTTGCTACAACTTTGGCAAGACTGGCCATTTCATTGCTGACTGTCCCAAGCCAAAGAAGTACAGTCGATGATCAATTAAAAAGGAAAAGAAGCCTTATGAGCCAGAAGAAGAACCAAGGATGACAAGAAATATCTCAGAAAGAAACATGAGGTGCTTCTAGCTGAGGAGAGTAAGTCAAAGTGGGCAAAAACTGACAGTGAGGAGTCAGAAACTGAAAGCCCAATCAGTTCAAGTGATGATGAAGAAGAAGTCAAGTGCTTAATGGCAGATGATGCTGAACTGGAGTCAACAATTGAACCTGTATTTGACTTTGACTCCATTGATTTCACTCGTGAGGAACTCATTACCACATTGCATGACATAGTAAATGAGTATCACAAACTTGCTCGATCATTTGAGAAGGTCGGAGTTGAGCAAAATGATCTCAATGATAACGAAACTGAAACTGATGAGTCAGTTGAAGTCTTGAGTTTAAAAAGGGAGATTGCAAAGCAAAAAGCTGAAATGATTGAGAACTAAGCTTTGATATATCAGTTAAAAACTGAAGTTTCAAAACATACTGAACTGATTCAAGCTTGGAACAAGTCTTCAGTTGCATTGACTGAAATGCAGAATAATTCATAAAAATCAGTTGATGGTAAAACTGGTTTAGGATTTAACAGTCATGATGAAAACCCTGCAAGTGATACACATCCAAGGTTGAATGAAAACAAAGGAAAGTAAATTACCTTTATAAAATCAACTATGGTAAATGAATTTTCAGAACCAAGTAAACCAACTGTTCAATCGAGTGAAAGTAAGAACAAAGACAAACGGTATGGAATTGGATATAGCTCTGAGAGTTCAACTGATTCAAGAAACCGGTCACCTAAACGATTCAGTTACAAAATTCAGTATTCAGATAATGGTTATTACAATTACTACAACTGTAAGCCAATTCAGAAATAGTATCAAAAGAATAGTCAGTTGAAAAGGGTACAAATCATATTGTTTCTTCCTCACACCGCTCACTTAAATCCAAAAGTCGAGAAAAACTATTTGGAACACAAAATTCAGTTAGACTGGTCCAAGTCTGGGTTCCTAAAGGATTAATCGGTTTAGGACCCAAATGAATATGGGTACCAAGATCATATACGGTGTGTGATTGCAGGTGGCAGGTACAAACAAGGAATCCACCTGGTATCTAGACAGTGGATGCTCACAGCATATGACAGGGGATGCAAGTATGCTATATCAACTGATCAAATACACTGGACCAAACATCAGTTTTGGAGACAACTCCAAAGATATCAGTTTGGAGGATGATAATGAAGAAAAGAATCATATCAATCGAAATATCCTTCAAACACGTGAACCAGAAGTACTGGATCAATCAGTTGAACATGAAGTTGTTCCTGATAATCAGTTGGTGGAGCATATTGACAATATTCAGTTACCAACTATTACAGATCCAACTGAAACTGAAGAAAACACTCGGTTACCAACTGAAGCAGTTGCTAATATGGACGCAACAAATACTGAGATCAGATGGAATAAATCACATCCTCCAGAATCAGTGATAGGTGATCCATATGACCAGGTAAGAACTAGAAATCAAATGCTCAATTTATTCATTCACTCAGCTTTCATTTCACAACTCGAACCAAAGAAAACTGATGAAGCTCTGCTGATCCTAACTGGATAAATGCTATGCAAGAAGAGCTAAATCAGTTTACCCATAACAATTTCTGGAACATAGTTCCAAGACCATTTTCCAAAACTGTAATAGGTACAAAATGGGTATTCAGAAACAAACTAAACGAAGATGGTTCAGTTGTATGCAACAAAGCAAGACTTGTAGCTCAATGATATAGGCAAGAAGAAGGAATTGTCTACGATGAAACTTATGCACCAGTTTCAAGACTGGAAGCAATAAGAATGTTCCTTGCCTATGCAATCATTTAAGAACTTTAAAGTCTACCAGATGGATGTGAAGAGTGCTTTTCTGAATGGTCAGTTACAGGAAGAAGTTTATTTTGAACAACCACCAGGTTTTATCAATCATTTTTACCTGATAATGTATGTCATTTGAACAAAGCTTAATATGGTCTCAAACAAGCTACGTACAAGAGCTTGGTATGAAACACTCTCAAAATTTCTAACTGATCATGATTTTACTGTTGGATCTGTTGATAAGACCTTTTTCGAATTCTCTAAGAATGATCACATTTTACTCGTGCAAATTAATGTTGATGATATTATATTTGGGTCAACTAACCCCAAATTATGTGAGAAGTTTGCCAAGTTAATGCAGGACAAATTTGAAATGAGTATGATGGGTGAACTGAAATTTTTCCTCGGTCTGCAAGTGAAGCAACTGGAAACTGGTATTTTTATCAGTCAGATCAAATATACGAAGGAACTGCTCAAGAAATTTGGCATGGAAACATGTTCAACTGCAAGCACTCCCATGAGTTCATCAATGAAACTAAACAATGATTAAGGAGGAATATTAGTTGAGACGACACTCTATAGAGGTTTAATAGGTTCATATTGTACCTAACTGCTAGTCGTCCTGATATTGTTTTTGTTGTTTGTATGTGTGCTAGATTTCAGGTAAATCCTAAGCAATCGCATTTTTCAGCTGCCAAACGTCTTTTAAAATATCTTAAAGGCACACAAAATGTAAGATTATGGTATGCTAAAGAATCTTCTTCTAATTTAGTTGGATATTCAGATGCAGATTATGCAAGATGGAAGCTAGATCGTAAAAGCACCAGTGGATCTGAAGCGTCGACTACTCGTTTTCTTAAAAAGTGCTAGAATTTTTTTCCCAACTTAATCTCCATAATTCAAAATATACATATATATATTTTAAAAATACTTTGTACCATTTTAAAAATAAAAAATCAACTAACATTTAAAAATCAAAAGAAAATATTTTAAATCATAAAATCGTCAAACATTTTACGAAACCTAAAAATAACATTTGAAAAGTATAACACATACTATAACCTCTCAAAACCACTCATAAATAAATTGTCATAAAAATATCTTTAATCGTCACTTAAAATCATATTTCATAACTAGTGCGGAAAACTAGCGTCGGTCTTCGGGTTATGTGCACCTTCAGTCTAGCAAAGTGAACCATCAAGACCTCCATTATCATATTCATAATCAATATCACCTGCATCAATCACACCTAGTGAGTTTAAAGACTTAACACATCATATTCTTGATACCAAATAATACGTAAAAAATCACAAGCAACAGTGAAAATATTTTTACGTAAAAATACCATTTTCATGACAAGCATAAACTTCAAACACGAACATTTTCGTAAACATTTTCAAGATGCATAAAATTTAAAAACAATTTCATGATCCTTTTTCATAAACATATTCATGTTATACTCAAATATTCATATTCATATTATCATCAACATATATGTATTCCTTTTTCTTTTCGTTGAATTCAGATCGTTAATTGTGACTTTCGTGTTTATCTACGTATACGTGTTGGGTGATGGATCCATCTACATATAACCACAGTACTGGGCTGCGGGGACACTAGCAACACTCTCACCAATCAACTGGGCCTTGGCCTATCATATCCTCATTTGGAAATGCGATCGTCGGGGCTCCCTCGAGGGACTTCTCCCATAGACGGGCTTCCTCGGGGGTCTTTTCCCTAAATGGGTTCCTGTGGCCTTCTCCCGTAAATGAGCTCCCTCTGGGGCCTTCTCCCCTCAAGACATCCTCATTCATATTATCATATCATCATATTCGTATCAATGGAAATACGATCGTCGGGCTCCCACTTGGACCATAACCCTCACGATATCTCCAACATATCATCGTATTAGTCACAATAACTTCACTTCCTTCAATGTTTCATATTCTCATAACTTTATAAAATTAGACATGCATATAACGTTTTTCTTTTAAACCAATCATGCAACATATCTTTGAACGTTTTCGTTTAATCATAAAACCCATAAACATTTTAAAAGAAACCTTTTAAAATATAAAAATCCATAAATCTTTTAAATAAATATTTCCACATCATAAACATTTAAAATATGCACTTAAATCATAAACATTTAAAATGTACATTTTAACATATTAAATCATAACCTTTTAAAATAACATTTTGACATATTAAATCATGAACATTTAAAATCATTGTCATAAAAATTCATAAACATTCGGAATAATCATATGAGCATGTAAAACAATATTCAGGACTCTGTCACGACGTTTACTAATTTCAAGGTGTAAATGACCGTTTTACCCCTAAATATAAAATTTCACGTTTTTGACTTTTTATTAATTTATTTGACTCTAACATGTTCCAAATAATTATTTCAGCTTACATGAATTTTTCCATATCTTTATTTAGCATAAATCGATGAATTTTAAATTAATCTTTAAATATAACATGTTAATGTGTTTTAATCCTGAATTAAACCAAACATTAATATAAATATCCCAAAATACAAAATTAGACTTTTAATAATTATTTGAGCTTAATTTAATTTTCCATAATTTTATGAAACTTAAAACTAGGCGTTTCAATTTACTCGTTAATTAGCGTTTCATACGCCGGTTAAATCCGAAATAAATCCAAAACTCATTATTTTGATCCCAAATTTTAAACATAATATTTATATTATTTATTATACCCTTCCAAGTCATCAGCCACAACCATGGACCAATGGATTCAATTTTAGCTTTATTATTTTTGTTTTTGACACCTTATCAAACACACCGAGCCATCTTCTAATTTACTCGAGCCACGCCCAAGCCACCTCAAGCCAAACCCAAGACAACCCACCTAGGGACCCTAGTGACCAAGCCCAGTGCGAAAAACCATCCCTAGCCCCCTCAAAAACCTCCTGGACAGAAGCCACAGAACCTGCGCATGGGTGAACCCTAGCATATAAACTCCTAGTGACTCTAGGACTCTTCCAGCACTTAACCACCGATTCCCACCTGACCTTAGCCATCCATAGAACACGCTCAGACCCAGCCCAGACCAGCCCAGCCCCTGAACCTGTGGAGCAAAGCACCAACACCAGCAGAATCCGCGCGACTCCATGTTTCTCACATTCTCATGTTTTTGCTTGAGCCCTCCCTGAATCAAACCATACCAACCCCTGCCCTAATCCTGGACCACCCTCTCTAGACACTAAAGGACCAGCCTGGCTCGCCCAAGCAAGCCGCGAGCCGCCCTCCAGCAGCCTTCTTCCCCTGCGTGCTTTGGAAGAGTCCTTGCACCAACGGACTCTTCCCTGCTCGCTGCCCCTTGAGTCCTAGCCATGCTAGGACTCTACCAGCCCTCACACCTGACCCTCCTCAAGCCCCAGCCAGCCCTGGCCAAGCCCCGTGACCCCATGCATAGAAACCAAGCCACATACATCTAGTACCCAACACCCAAACTCACGGCTCTCTTGTAAATCTTTGCCCACGGTTCCAGCTTAATTCTTATTCATGTTTGCAGCGTAATTAGTGCATTCTAGGACCCTGTAAAATCATATAAAACATGCCCCTAACAACTCCTAAACATGGCAGTCCTTTCTAGCACATAAAAATCATGTTTCTGGAACAAAGATCAAGCTTTAAAAATCACCTTGGATGCATAAACGAAAATATATCAAGGTGCTCTTATTTTTCATGCAATTTCAAATGTAAATACATAATATGGTGTGATGATGAGTAAAAAGAGAAAATACGTGCCTTTGCGTATTTAAGGCACAGTTTAACGTTGGCGATTGAAGAACGATGACGAGGAGGGCCTTTTCTTGATTTTTCCTTTGAAAGATTCAACTTTTCCCTTCAAAATATTGCATGTGTGTGTCGTGTATTTGCGGGAAACATTGAAGAGAATTGAAAGTGTGGGGCGTGTGATGTAAGGGTTTGGAGTGGGGTTTAAAACATTAAATACTTAATTAAGTTACTAATAAGGCTTAAGCCCACTAAGTAGGTAAATTAGGCCCATTAGTTCTTAATTAAAACATTAAAAATAATTTTGTTTAAATAAGTTTGTAAATTTATTAGCCGGGTTGCCAACGTGTTCGTATTTTTGTGAAAACCAACACCAATAAAAATTACATCGCGACCTATAAAATCATCTCAAAATCCCATATTTTCGAAAATAAGAAAAATCATCACCCTTATTTTAAATAATTAAAAACAAATAACCAATAAAAACATTTTCTATTTTCAGCCCCCGGTCTCTGTTCCTCGATCGCAACTCGAATATCCTTTAAAAATACATTTTAATGAAACCATGTAGAAAAATATATTTTGAACATGCAAATGTGTACAACATAATTAATTTATGCAATTAAAACATTTAACTAAAATACACAAAGAATTTAATGATTGCATGCATATAGTTCGCGTGGACCTTCGAATTTTCGGGGCGTTACAATCTCCTCCCTTAAATTGAATTTCATCCTCGAAATTCGCTTATCCTCGATAATCAAAAGTTTAGACTTAGTTATAGTATCCTAAAAATCCACGCTTCCGTTGTGCTACTCTAATAAAACTTAAGCTCTAGAATATCCTTACGTCTCCTTGATCTCAATTAAATTTTTCTTCTAAATCCTTATTTTCAACGCAACTTAAAAAGACCCAAATGACTTAGTGCTATTACTATTATAACCTCGAATTTCAATTTTTCTTACAATTCCCATATAAAAGTATGGATGACCACACTTATCGTACATTAATTTTCTTATTTTATACCCAAAATTTTCATCAACTTATCATATTTAAAGCTTAAAATCTCAAATGCATCCGCTAACGCTTAAATTTTCAAGCCTAATATCGATTCATTCTTAAAAACCCTTGGTTAACATTCCTTATAACATTATAACCAAGATATCTCACGGTTCTAAATATCCTTAATAGTCTAAATAATCGAAAATTCTTATCATTTAACCCATTCAATTCTCGCTTATTGCTAAACTAGTCCCCAAATTCCTTAAAAATTGCAAAATTACTTCTTAATTTCCTCAAAAATTATCCAATTGGTCCTTAATTTAAAAAATCCTACAGTTAACCCATAAGTTTTCGGTATTCTTAATTTTCTTCTACAGTTTTTCCATGACATAATTCCGATTATTTTATACTTATTTACCCCAAAAGTCAATTCTTATAGCTAATCTTACCTTTAATCAAAACTTAAAATCCTAATTTATACATTTTCTTACTTTCAAAGATCATCACATTCCTCGAGTCATTATTCCTTGTGTCTAATTCCCAAAATTAACTCAACTAGTAACCATGAATCATCAGTATTTTCTTAGAAAAATATACGTGTCCCAAAAAGCATTTATAATATTCACGATTAACTTACGGTCCAAAAAGTAGAACGTCAATACTAAAACCCAAAAATCAACATAGTCCAATTCCACCACAAAGCCAACATGCGTTGAAATCAAATAATTTCTTATTTCATATCTTACCACGTATAAAAATTCTAAAGCATATAAATCATATATTATCATAAAGTTATTAAACATGTGACGTAAACATATGATTCATATAATTATGCAGGTAACATCGTAAAATCATATAAAGCATGTAAACTTACAGATTGAGGCTTGACGACTGATCCTTCCAGCGCTGATGGTGGCACAACCCTTTACAGAACCATTGCTCTAATACCAACTGAAGCGTCGGCTACTCGGTTTCTTCAAAAGTGCTAGAATTTTTTTTTCCTCCTTAATCTCCATAATTCAAAATAGACATATATATACTTTAAAAATAACTTGTACCATTTTAAAAATAAACAATCAACTAACATTTAAAAATCAAATGAAAATATTTTAAATCGTAAAATCGTCAAACGTTTTATTAAACCTAAAAATGACATTTGAAAAGTATAGCCCATACTATAACCTCTCAAAACCACTGATAAATAAATCGTCGTAAAAATATCTTTAATCATCACTTAAAATCATAATTCATAACCAATGCAGAAAACTAGCGTCGGTCCTCGGGTTATGTGCACCTTCAGTCCAGCAAAGTCAACCATCAAGACCTCCATTATCATATTCATAATCAATATCACCTGCATCAATAACACCTAGTTAGTCTAAAGACTCAACAGATCATATTATTGATACCAAATAATACGTATAAAATCACACGCAACGGTGAAAATACTTTTACGTAAAAATACCATTTTCATGATATGTATAAACTTCAAACATGAACATTTTCGTAAACATTTTCATGATTCATAAACTTTATTAACATTTTCATGATTCTTTTTCATAAACATTTTCATAAACATATTCATGTCATCCTCAACATATTCATATTATCATCAACATATACGTATTTCTTTTTCCCTTTCGTTGAATTCAGATCGTTAATTGTGACTTTCGTGTTCATCTACGTATACGTGTTGGGCGATGGATCCATCTACATGTAACCACAGTACTAGGTTGGAGGGACACCAGAAACACTCACACCGGTCAACTGGGCCTTGGCCTATCATATCCTTATATGGAAATGCGATCTTCGGGGCTCCCTCGGTGGCCTTATCCCATAGGCGGGCTCCCTCGGGGACTTTTTCTCATAAATGGGTTCCTTCTATAGCCTTCTCTCGTAAATGGGGTCTCTCTGGTGCCTTCTCCCCTCACGACATCCTCATTCATATTATCATATCATCATATTCGTATCAATGGAATACGATCATCGGGCTCCCACTAGGACCATAAACCTCACGATATCTCCAACATATCATCGTATTAGTCACAATCGCTTCACTTCCTTTAACGTTTCATATTCTCACCACTTTATAAAATTAGACATAAATATAACGTTTTTCTTTTAAACCAAACATGCAACATATCTTTTAAAATTTTCGTTTAATCATAAAACACATAAACATTTTAAAAAAAAACCTTTTAACATATAAAAATCCATAAATCTTTTAAATAAACATTTCAACATCATAAACATTTAAATCATAAATATTTTAAAATATTAAATAATAATATTTTAAAATAACATTTTGACATAATAAATCATGAAAATTTAAAATAAACGTCACAAAAATTCATAAACATTTGAAATAATCATATTAGCATGTAAAACAACGGTGTAAAATGACCGTTTTATCCCTAGACGTAAAATTTCACATTTTTGTCTTTTTCTTAATTTATTTGACTCTAACATGTCCCAAATAATTATTTTAGGTAACACAAATTTTTTCATACTTTTATTTAGCATAAATTGATGACTTTTAAATTAATATTTAAATATAACATGTTAATGCGTTTTAATCCCGAATTAAAACAAACCTTAATATAAAATTCCCAAATTATAAACTTAGACTTTTAATATTTATTTGAGCTTAAATATAATTTATTATAATTTTATGAAGCTTAAACTATGCGTTTCAACTAACTCGTTAATTAGCGTTTCGTGCGACAGTTAAATCTCGAATAATCCAGCGGTTAAATCTCGAATAAATCCAAAACTCATTATTTTCATCCCAAATTTTAAACATAATATTATTATTATTTATTCTAACCTTCAAAGTCATGAGCCGCACCCGTGGACCCATGGATTCAATTTTAGATTTATTATTTTCGTTTTTGACACCTAATCGAACACACCGAGCCATCTTCTATTTTACTTGAGCCACCTCGAGCCAAACCTGAGCCAACCCACCTAGGGACCCTACTGTCAAAGCCCAGCCCAAAAAACCAGCCCTGGCCCGCTCAAAAAGCTCTTAGACAGAAGCTACAGAACCTGTGCATGGGTGAACTCTTGCATATAAACTCCTAGTGACTCTAGGACTCTTCCAGCCCTTAACCACCGAGTCCCACCTGACCCTAGCCATTCCTGGACCATGCCCAGACCCAGACCGGACCAGCCCAGACCCTGAACCCACGCAGCAAACCACCAACACCCAGCAGCAGCCGCGCGACTCCATGTTTCTCACATTCTCATGTTTTTGCTCGAGTCCTCCCTGAATCAAACCGTACCAGCCCATGCCCCAACACTTGACCATCCTCTCTAGACCCTAAAGGAGCAGCCTTGCTCGCCAAAGCCAACCGTGAGCCGCCCCCCAGCAGGCTTCTTCCCCTGCGCGCTTTGGAAGAGTTCTTGCACCAACAGACTCTTCCTTGCTTGCTGCCCCTTGAGTCCTATCCATGCTAGGACTCTAACAGCCCTCACACCTGACCCTCCTCGAGCCCTAGCCAGCCCTGGCCAAGCCCCATGACCCCATGCATAGAAACCGAGCCACATACATGTAGTACCCAACACACAAACTCACGGCCCTCTTGTAAATCTTTACCACGGTTCTAGCTTAATTCTTAAGCATGTTTGCAGCGTAATTAGTGCATTCTAGGACCTTTTAGAATCATATAAAACATGCCCCTAACAACTCCTAATCATGGCAGCCCCTTCTAGCAAATAAAAATCGTGTTTTTTGAACAAAGATCAAGCTTTAAAAATCACCTTGGACGCACAAACGAAAATATATCAAGGTGAACTTGTTTTTCATGCAATTTCAAACATAAATAGATACTATGGTGTGATGATGAGTAAAAGGAGAATATGGCGTGCCTTTGAATATTTAACGCACGATTTAACGTTGGCAATTGAATAACGATGACGAGGCGGGCCTTTGCTTGATTTTTCCTTTGAAAGCTTCAACTTTTCCTTCCAAAATATTGCATGTGTGTGTCGTGTATTTGAGGGAAACTTTGGAGAGATTTGAAAGTGTGGGGCGTGTGATGTAAGGGTTTGGGTGGGGTTTAAAACATTAAATATTTAATTAAGTTACTAATAAGACTTAAGCTCATTAAGTAGAAAATTAGGCCCATTAATGCTTAATTAAAACATTAAAAATAATTTTGTTTAAATAAGTGTGAATTTAGACGGGTTGCCAACGCATTTTTTTTGTTGAAAATCCAACACCGATAAAAATTACGTCCCGACATATAAAATCATCTCAAAACCCCATATTTTCAAAAATAAGAAAAATCATTACCCTTATTTTAAATAATTAAAAACAAATAACCAATAAAAACATTTTTTATTTTTCATCCATCGGTCTCCGTTCCTCGATCGCAACTCGAATATCCTTTAAAAATACATTTTAATGCAACCATGTAGAAAAATATATTTTAAACATGCAAATGTGTACATCATAATTAATTTATGCAACTAAAACATTTAACTAAAATATACAAAGAATTTAATAATTGCATGCATGTGGTTCGCGTGGACCTTCGAATTTTCGTGGCGTTACAGGATATTTTCAATTTCTAGGAGACAGACAGATCTCATGGTTCAGCAAGAAGAAAACATCTATAGCTACTTCCACAACTGAAGCATAATACCTTGCTGCTGGAAGCTGATGTGCCCAACTGCTCTAGATTCAGCAACAACTGAAAGATTATGGAGTCGATGCAAAAGAATCTCCAATTTTTTGTGACAATAAAAGCACAATTGCGATCACATGCAATCCAGTTCTTCACTCAAGATTCGTCAGAGATCATGCTCTGAAGAAACAATCAGACTGGAATATGTGCCAACTGAAAAACAAGCTGCTGACATCTTCACCATACCTTTACCGGAGACTAAGTTTTCTTACTTTCGCAATATTCTTGGTCTAATTGACTTGTCTTAATTATATCAGTTTTATTGTTGATATGTCAGTTGTTGTTCATTCAATTAGTCATTTATCAGTTACTGTATTCAGTTAGTAAATTGCTTGTCAACTGATGTCAGTTAATCACTTATCAGTTAAATTATTTAGTTAGTTCTTTGTTTGTCAACTGATGTTAGTTAGTTTTGCAGATAAGAACAGAAACAACAACAATGAATCGAAACAAAACTTTTATTGCTGAAAAAATTGAAACCAAGTTACACGATCCATTTGTTGATACTCCTGAAGGTTTTTGTAGTAGAAACACTTTCAAGCAAGTACCACTCCTTCTTGAGCATCAGATGGATCAGCACATCATTCTTAACAAGCTCGGAAATATGATCGACTTCAACAAGTCTCTTATACTTCCTTGAAAATGATCTCTGCTTAGCAGTAGCAGGAAATTCACCACTGTGAATTGATTGGAGATCATGAGCTGTGGTCCAAACGGACATAACTTCTGAAAAGACGTACTTTTCAACAGCCTTCTTGAATATTTCAAAGCGATAAGGTGTTCATGAAGGATGAGGGAAATTGGAACTGCTTGAACAATTCATCAGTGTTTAAGATGTTATTATCGAATGCCAATGGTCCTATTTATAGACAGCTATTGAAAAGACAGGAGGAAGACGAAGAGTCACCAGTTACCAAAATAAAACTGATCCAGACTAAGTTTCTCTTAACCTTCTTTTAATTTTTGTGCATTTGTTGAGGGAGAATATCAAATATAAATGGTTAACTAAGAAGACAATAGTCAGTTGGTCCTTAACTCAAATGATTCAGCTAATAACTGGTCACTCAATTGCTGACTTAACTGATCTTCTCCAATAATTTAACTGATTAATCGATTAATATTCTATATCAAGTAATGTGACATTACACATTTAAATGATGTCTTTCAATGAATAGTATTGTGAAATGTGGACCCACGTGATTCATTTATATTCTACACACTTTTTCATCACACGTACACACACTTTTTTCCAAATTCTTTTGGACTGAAACGTATCCAAAATTTGAACCATCACATACATATGTACCTTACCCCGCTCCTATTCAGTTTTACTTTACGCTTATTTCGATTTACAGAGCAAATCAAAACTCAAAGCAATCTTTCTCACAGAAAATCATTTCATCAAATGGAAAACCAAGTCCCAGCTCACTTTCTGAATGCTATGGCAATCAAATTTGCCTCAGTTATGACTGTTCCTGATGAAGCTGTGAAGAACATTTTTAACAAACTGGAAGCAGCTGGACTCAAAACCATTTTTGGGATTATCTTCCCAGGAGATCTATCCTAAAGAGATTCAAGATCTATACGCTAATGGCTACGTCACTACAACTGGCACCATCGCAACCACTGTCAATGGTCAGCTGCTAATCATTAATGAGGACTCCTTCAGCAATCTATTTCAGCTGCCTACTGATGGGCTAGCTAATATTTCTGAGATCAAAGCTGATGATGTTGAGGAGATGCAAAATGCACTTTCTGCTGATGGACGGGAAATCAAAGTTTCCAATCCGAAGAAGGAACTAAAGCCAGAAGTTCAGTTGTTGGCTGATATTGTAGCCAAGGGGCTATTAGCGAAGGCATGATCCTTTGCTGCACTCACACTGGAAAAATTTCAAGCTATGACCGCTATCATGGCTGATAGGAGACTGAACTGGAAGAATATCATATTCAACATCTTGAAGAATATGTTTCAGTCGTCCAAGGAATCGAAGGGATATGCAGTGCAGCTTAGCTATTTGCTGAAAATCAAGGGCTGATGGGTGATGATTATCAAAGCTTAAAATCTTCAATGCCATGAATGTCCAGTCGCCAAAGCCCAAACTGGACATATCTCATGAGCAATTTTTGAAGGTATAGAAGGAAATTGGGACGCAGGAGGCCCCCAAATCTACTCAGAAAATCAAGAAGACGGTTCACAAGAAGACACTCAAGAATAAACTGATTGTCACTGAGTCTGATTCTGAGAAGAATCATTCACCCAAAATCACCAAGAAACCCCGCACACTGAAGACCAAACCTGCTGCAGTTGGAACCATCCCAACTGAAAACTGATTCAGTCAGAAGCTCAACAGCCTATTAAGACTACGCCTTTGAGAGCTATACCAACTGAATCATAAATTAAGGTTCAGTTACCTCTTTCTGATGACCAGTCGTAGAAGAAGAAGATCACTGAATCTGGTGATAGGAAGAAATTGACTGAAGTCAAGGCTCCATTAATCACTATTTCTTGTTTCACCACTCTACCTTTTTCCAGACCCAAAAGGGTAGTGACTACGGAAAGATTGATGCAACCCTATCAGGACTGAGTTTCTCTCATGTCTAGGCTGATCCCAAAGGAAAGGGGAAATTGCAAGAAGAACCACGACCGACCAACTCAGTACAGACTCACATTGATCTTATCAGGAAAGAGATAAATGATTTTTCCGCAGATAAGCTCAAAGTTTACAAAGAATGGGTCAGATTCAGAACTGTAGTTTTTGCCAAGCAACTTTAGAAGAAATTAGTTGTAAAGAAATTTGTTGACCTTGAAAAAGTTGTGTTGAAAGTGGTCAAAGCTGCTTCGGTTGTACAGGCTTTCCAACGAGAGAAGTATTTATTCGATCAAATAAGAGGCAAGCAGTTATAAAAAATGGTTGATCAGTTACGCCTGGATTATGATCCCACCATTCCGACTGCCTACAATGATAGAGATGTTCTTAATCAACTGGAAATGGATCTTATCAGGCTACAGTCAGAGATTAAACTCTGGGAACTAGATCAAGAACTGATTATTCCGACAGGTTCTCAAGATCTTTCATCCGAACAGAAAACTAAACAATCAGTTCGAGAGCCAGCCAAGGACCCAGTTGCTAAATCTTCTCAGCAAGCAACTGTTTCTTCTACAACTGGTGCTCAACCATCATCTACACCTCCATCTTCAACTGCTGAACTTAAACATTATTATGATGCTGAGCTATCACCGGCTAATCTTGATGAAGTTATCAAATCAGTGACCACTGATATTCAGCTGGATACAACTACAATAGTCGAAGAAATTTTTGCAGATGAAGAACCAGTCATTCGACTGAGGAACCAGCCGAACAGGCTATATTTGAAGAAACTGAAGAGAAAGTTCAGTCAGCTACCATGACTGTACATACAATTTTTGAAGAAACTGAAGAGGCTCAGCTGCACTTAGTTGAAACTGAAGAAGTTCCAGATGAACAGCTAGTCGAAGCTTCAGTCGCGCAACCTACTGAAGAAACAGTTTGTGAATCAGCTGTGCAACAAACTGAACAACAATCTACTGTTTCAGCTGATCAACAAACTGAAGAACCGGAAAATACTTTTGTTGATCCGAATCCTTCTCCTCCTCCACAACCACAACAAGAAGTCTTACATGAAGATGTTTCAGAAATGGTGACGCTTGAAACTGATACAACTGACATATCTATGATAATCTTTAATCAAGAAGAAATAGAGCATATACCAGAAACCTCTGGAGCCATTTCTCCTGGAATTTCAATGGATTCTGAATCCCTGTTCGTAGAAATCCAATCTGTTCAGAACAATCTAGTCAGTATGATGAATGACATTTCAAATATCCAATCAACCCAGCTTGCGCATACCTTGAAGCTAAACTCTTCACATGAGTTCACTACGGGAAGACGACAGCACATCCAAGAGAATGTGACTTCTCTATTTCTCCAGATGGAAAAAATAAAAAAGGACAGAGTGTCAACCAAGGCTCACTTTCAAACTCAAGCCTTAGTCGTAAGACGCTTTGATTTTCTAGAAAAGACTGTCACCAAAAGAATATATTTATTACAAGATATTGTGATGAATGTTGTGTCAGACATCACCTCGGATGTTCGTATTTTATCCAGAAAATTTGATGCGTTCGACAAAAATGAGGAAAAGGAGAAAAAATAGCTTAAAAAGAAGAAGAAAAAGGAAAAAGGAAAAGATGAAGATCAACAGAAGTAAATCAACTTATTTCAGTTAGAGGTTGAAGATTATGGCTGATTTTTTTCATTCTTGAATGTTATTTCAGATTACTTCATTCTTTTATTCTTTGTAAAAATCTGTACATTGGAAGAATTATTTTATGTACAAAGAGTTCGAAGATTCTTTTTCAATTGCAGTTGATCAGTTCATATATTTCAAGTTTTGTCAAACACCAAAAAGGATGAAATTGTTGGAAACAAAATTTCTGTTGTTTGACAAACTAAGTGCTTGAATCAATTGGACTAACTTATCAAAGAAGTTTGACAGTAACTGAATGAATACTTAAACTGACAGTTGCCTATAACTGGAGATTAATGCGCAGATTAATAAAGGCAACTGAACCAGCTGAACTGAACTTAAGCAGATAACTGGCTGATCAGTTGGAAACTGATCAGTTGCTACACTGAGTTGTGAGCTTATCAGCTATTGTTTATCAGCTGTACACGTCATCATTTAACAAAAAGGAGATTCAATCGACAACAGTACAAAGCAGACTGCAACTAACAGTGGGAATGCCGCATTTCAGAAAAGCTGCAGTGTACGAATGTCAGAAAGATATTGACGTGGAAAAAAACAGATATAAAGATTCAAATTATATTGATTATTATCGTTGAAGAGAAGCCTATAAATAGAAGAGAATGGCAGTTGAAATACAACGATTAACAATTCACTATTATATGTTACTTGCTGTTACTCTACTGAAATTCTCACTCATATTCACAAATAAGAAGCTCACACTTATCAGATTTATTCGTAGCATTCTAGGCTACTTTTCGAGCTTACTAGTACAAATTATTTTGTTATAAATTCGATTTTTAAAAGAGATCAGTTGTGCTAAGTCCAGTTGAGTATTGTGAAATATTTTGTAAGCTAAGAGTTTCAGTTTTGGCATTGTTAAGTTCAAACTGAAGTGGGTCTGTACAAGTGTTTGTACCGATCGAAGTTTTTAATGGATATCTTATCCTTGTGATAGAAGGGGTGACTAGGAGTGATTGAAATCTCCGGACATCCATAATACCTCGCGTGTTCTTATTTCAGTTTTTATTCTATCAGTCAGTTTATTTCCACACTTTATTGTTAACTGATCAATATCGACTGACAAGATTTTGAGTATCAATTTGTCAGTAAACCGACTCAACTTTTGAAAAGACTGTGAAAACCGTGAGTGTTTATTCAACCCCCCTTCTAAACACTATTTTACTTGTTAATCGATCCTATCACGCCCCTTTCTCTTCAAATTTTTCCAGCAATTCACGTTGATTTTGTTGCAAGAAATCGGGCCACAAATCGTTCCGAATCAACCTTCGCATTCGTTCCACTTCGGTATCGTCGCTTTGGTATTTTTTTTTAAAGATCAAGGCATGTATAATCTATTGTTTCTGCATAGATCTCGTTATATTATGTATTGTAATGTTTATTATGCGTGAAAATCTATGTATGTTGTGAAACGTTTGAGCAAAAACGTTTGAAATGATTTTTAGATCAAAAATTTTAGATCTCAAAACGTGTCTGCTGTCAATTTTATTTCTGTGAAAAATTGGTTGATTTTATAGAAAAATTTTCAACATATAAAACATATTACTTTTTAATACATTCGATTTGACAGTAAATTCGTAATTGTTGGACAGGAAACGAGTGAGTTATGATCGTTTTAGTGGATCTTCTCTACCAGCCTAGTACTGTGGTTTAGTCTTATCAGGCACATTTATATATGTCACTTGATTTGAAACATATCTCTACGTAAAATGATGAATTTTATGCATGTTCAAGTATGTATGATGCATGCATGCTTATGAAAAGATTTCTGACAATGGCACGTCTAAGTTTATGTTATTACTTTCAAGTTTAAGTATGTACGTTCTACTTTAAAGATGCATGTGGTTTTATTACGTATTACTTGTTATTCCCAATTTCTATGTGTTGAGTCTTTAGACTCACTAGACTTGATCGATGCAGGTGAGGACGAGTATAAGGAGACGAGAGGTGGGGATCAATGAGTCGGCTTGAACTGCGTAGGAGGCTAAACCCGAAGGACGCCCATGTTTTAAGAATTTATGAATGTTGATTCAAATACTCTGATTTTTACGTTGTTCAAACGTTTACATTTTTGCAAACTTTTTTGGTAATTATTTTATTTCAAAAAATTTTAAACGAGCAGTTTATTTTTAACGCAATTTGATAGATTATTATTTATTTAAGAATTTTTTTTTCACAAATTTCAAATAGTTTAAAAGTACGGTACATTACAGTTGGTATCAGAGCAGTGTTTTTGTAAAGGGTTATACCTACTGTCAGTTGCGAGAAGCTCATGAAGTCACACCTCAAGTCTGTAAGTTTTAAAGTTTTAAATTCTTTCATGTCTTAAGCATCAACACATGATTTCAGCATGTACATGTTTAAGTTCAAATTACATGCATCTTATGATATTAATATTATGTTCATGCATGTTGGATTTACGTGTTGGTTATATATTGGAACAGTATGCCACCCAGACGTAGGATCGTGCGTGGAGCAGGCGATGAGGATAAAGAGTGTAATGCCCGAGATTTTATTACCGTAATCTGAGATTAATCTGGAATGATTTATTCAATAATCGAGATGATTGTAGACGGTACGGATTGGACCGAGAAAGAAGCAAAATAGGTTTAAATGTGTGTGCAAGGAAGTGATTGGCGCACATGCGCGTTGAGGTGCGCGAGGCATGCGCGAGAATGGCAGAACCTGTCGCGCATATGCGCGACTTGCCTGCGCGCATATGCGCGGAACCTCCAGAGCCCTCGGCGCACATGCGCGGTAGAGTGTCGCGCATAAGCTCGAGGGAGTGCCGAGACACACGCGCCAGGAATGGTGTCTCGCGCATATGCGCCGATGATTTTCGCGCATATGCGCGAGACGTGCTGCGTGAAGAAGCGAGACACGTTGCTTTATACATGCATGATATATATGTGTACATCACCGATTCTCCATTCAGCCTTGGAGAGGATTTGGGAAGCTTTGTTCTCACTTTTTGAAATCGATGTACGAGCAAAACGTTTATTTGAATTGAAATCCGACTGCGGTACTGTGTTCCTATCGACATAGGCTACAACTGGACGTAAGTTTTGCTACGTTTTGATATGTTTTGAAAATATGGTATTGTCAGAATCTGATATGATTCATATATGATGTTCTTGTCATGTTAGACATCGTATAATCGAAACCGGATTGAAGAACAGATACCATATGAAATTGTTATGATGTTTAGAGTTGAGTTGATTGAGAATTGATATCAGGATTGGAGTATTATCGAGTATGAGATATTAGAACTAATATCTGATCGATATGGTATTGTTGGGTATATTGATATTGTACCGTTATGCCATCGATATCGAATTAGGTTAAATATTGAGCAGAACAGATTTGATTGGAGTAATGTATTGATATTATACTCCTCGATATTGTCATGTCAGATTGAGTATTGACAGACTTCGAGTTCGAGACTTCGACAGAGTCAGAGTAACAGAAAGAAAGGTATAAATTAATGTTGTGTTGGGATTGCACAACTCGAGGAAGGTTTGACTCGAGTTTCCCTAAATCACATACTTAGTTTATTACATTGATTCTTGTAATTGATGAGATTGATGTTTGTTGTCTATTGATTTATAGACACTGCATGTAATGACTGCTGATTTGCTAGTCATTGATTGATTTGCTTAGATACTGACTGTATGTATTGATTACTGAGTCGTTGAGTCATAGGCTGATTCGCCTAGACACCGGCTGATTCGTCAGGGTTATTGTCTGATTCGTCCATTATAGGCTGATTCGCCTAGTCACCGGCTGATTCGTCTGGTGATTGACTGATTCGTCTAAACTTAAGCTGATTCGCTTAATTACAGGCTGAGTTGTCTGATTATTGGCTGATTCGCCTAATTACTGGCTGATTCGTCAGGTTATTGACTGAGTTGTCAATTCCGCGGCTGATTCGCCCAGACACTGGAGATATTAATTATATCGATGCCGTTTAGGGATTGATTCATTCCTATCGACTGAGATTCGATATAATACCTATATCCAGACATCGGGATCCCTAGGATAGAGTTGAGTCGAGTCTGAGACGACGCGTCAGTGGAGTCGAGTCTGAGACGACGCGTCGGTTGAGTTGAGTCTGATATGACATGTTGATTTACATTGTTTATGCCATTCATGATTATTGAATGTTTGATATGAATTTATGTTTCTGATTTGAGATATGTTATGAATACTTCGTATATGCTTTTATATGACTGCATGTTTACATTGTTTATACTGGGATATTTACATCTCACCGGAGTTATCCGGCTGTTGTCTTGTTTTGTATGTGTGCATGACAACAGGTGGGGCTGGATCAGGGTCAAGAAGAGGATGAGAGAAGATTAGATAGCGTGGAGATCCGGGCTTCGAAGCAACATAGGATTCAGCACTGATATGTAGTTGAACCTAGTTGAATTCTTGTAGATAACGCAAGATTTGTATGTTTATGTTTAATATGTAATTTGAGTAAATTACATTACGTTTCCGCTTTGTATTTTAAAAAAAAAAATTTAGACCCTGTTTTATAATTGATTAATTAGTCCCAATAATGATTAAGAACTTGATTAGCGTCCGGGTCCCCACAACAGGTGGTATCAGAGCGATAGATCCTTTAGATTGAGACTGAGATAGAAGCTAGTGAGCGGGGTAGATTGAATTTTCTTTCCTGCTTTTGCATGCTAGCAATCTATTATGTTGTACTGCTTTATATAATACATGTTACTTGATTTATCTGATTTGATTTTGTAATATGTATTATTGGGACCGAATCTGAACAGATTCTCGATCAGCAGTAAGATGATCGGGAGGGGGATTGAATTGAAACAGATGTGTTGGATTGGGTTACTAATCCTTTTGAGTTTCAGATATGCCTCCTAGACGAATACCAGAACAGGGTAGTACATCAAATCCTCCAATGGATGTAACACCGACTCCAATGGAAACTTTACTGAAGAGGTTTCAGTCATTCAAACCACCTACTCTGACGGGTACTGAGACATCAGTCGAGTGTGAGAGTTGGTTAGGTAGCATTGAGATGCTGTTTAATTCACTGGAGTACAGTGATGAGCGCCGGATTAAATTGATTGGGCACCAGTTGCTTGATGTTGCACAAAGCTGGTGGGTTACAATGAAGAGGGCCTTGGAGCAACGAGGTACGATTATTACTTGGGATGTATTTAAAACTGAGTTTTATCAGAGATTTTTCCCAATATCGTACAGAAAAGACAAGGGGGCGGAGTTTGCCAATTTGAGACAGGGTCAACTGAACATTGAAGAATATGTGACCAAGTTCTCTACCTTGTTGAAGTTTGCTCCACATGTGTCTGAAAATGACGAAGCCGTTGCCGATCAGTTCATCAATGGCCTGAACCCCGATATTTTTACATTGGTGAACTCAGGGCGACCGAATAACTTTGCTGATGCCATGAATAGAGCAAAGGGCACTGAAGCGGGCCTGATAAGGCAGAGAGGAGCTGAATTTGTTCCTCCAGTGTCGAGACCACCGCAACCACCTCCCCGATTTGCGAGCGGCAGTAGCAGTGGTGGAAGGAAAGATTTTCTGAAAGCTAGAGGAAAGCAGTTTAAGAAGTCTGGTGGCAGTTCTTCTAGCTCTAGTGGTTCTCAGCAGAGTTATACCGGCGTTTACTGCGGAAATTGTGGAGGGAGACATTCCACTGAGCAATGCCAAGGAGTACTTGGTAGTTGCCACTTCTGCAAACAACAGGGACATTTTGCCAGAGTATGTCCACAGAGGGGTTCCCAAAGATTCCAGGGAGCCGGATCATCCGGATCAGCGGCACAGGGAAGTAGACGATCAGCTGCTGTTCCTTCATTTCAGCCAGCACCATCTCAGTCACAGCAGAGGCCAGGAGGGAGCCAGACAGTTGGCCAGCCTCCTAGACAGCAGGCCAGAGTATTTGCTTTGATCGAGGAACAGGCTCAGGAAGCACCAGATGATGATGTTGCAGGTAACTGATTTGTTTGATTTTCCTGCATATGTATTGAAGGATACTGGTACTTCACATACTTTTATTTCTGAGAGATTTGCATTGATGTATGCACTATCTGTCGAGTCCCTATTTACTGTAGTATTTGTTTCTTTCTTTTGGGAAAAGATCTGGTATCAGCGATTTCTGTTAGATCTTGTATACTACAGTAGGATGAGAATGAGATCGAGTTAGATCATGTAGTAGCTTGTGTTGTACTGGTGTTCTATGATTTTGGAACTGCATTACTAATATTGATATGTTGATCAAGTACGAAGCTACCATAGATTAATTCCAGAAGATGGTAAGAATCAGACCTGAGATGATCAAGAGATGGATATTGTACGATAAGAATTCTAGACCGAGAATTCCTTTGATATTCGTACTAGCTATGACTCAATTATTACAGAAAGGAGCAGAGTAACTCCTTATGTATTCAGTTGATTTACTGAAGTTGAGTCTATCATTGGCTGATTTACCAATGATAAGAAAGTTCTCGATGTTTTCTCTGATAAGACTTCAGATCTGATTCCAATCAGAGAGATTGATTTTAGTCTTGAACTGATCTTAGAAATTGTTAAAATTTCGAATCCTGACTGAGACAGATTGCGTTCAGGATGTGTTATATCTGAATATGATATGTTTGGTGATTTTACCAGAGTTAAACCGTGATTAGTCAGCTGAGGTTGACATCAGTGTCAGACAGTTGCGGTTTATGAATTTAGCATGTTTGAATCTGATTGAATATTGATGTTATTCTGAATACGTGGTTGAGACGGATTGTAGACAATGGAGGTTATATTGTACCGTCCAAACCAGAGCTGATTTTGAAACGTTAGCAGTTCAAAAAGCTAAGTAGAATGTTTAGAACTCAATATCGATAGTCAGAACAAAGTGTCGATCAGAGTAACAGATATGTGATTGTGTATGTTGTATGAGATTGATTATTCTGTGATATCAGATGTGTCAGAATTGTACAGCAAAGCTTGATATTGATAGTCAGAGCCGAACACCAGGTAGGTATTTCCTCTTTAATTTATGTTATTAACTGATTTGCGTATATCAAATAGTTCGAATCAGAAAGAACAGATATTGTCAGAAGCTTACAGTCATGGATTCAGTGTTCAGTCTGATGATTAAGACTGTATTATATTCGAACAGATAGTTGTGATATAGATAGATGAGATCAGTTATAACAGAAATGTATTGAAATGTTGGCAGAAATTGTACTGATATGTCTAAATCGCTAACAGAAAAGATAGAAAGATAGAACTCAGAAGATTTATTACAGAATTGTATAGTTCTAAATAGAAATGGGAGTACATTTCTATGGCTTTCGTATTGAAATTACCGCAATTTTCTTCAGATTGAGATATGATATGATTGTGATTGACAGATTGTTCAATCTATATCTATCAGTTTGTACCAGATAACGTACAAACATAACCAAATGACACAAATCGATGTCAGAAAAGTGGTCAGAAAGATCAGAATGCCATAGTAGATTATGTTAGATTATAATGTTGCTTGATTTTGTATTCGTGATAGAATATATCATGAACTCTCTCTTAGATTGTTTTACAGATTGACAGGCAGTCAGAATGGGTTATCCAGCTAGTGGAAGACCTTGGCACAGCTTTAGTGTTGGATGTTAGCATTATGCAGCTTTAGTGCTGGATGTTAACACTAATTGATATGATTTAATATCACTGCATGATAATAGCCATTAGTTTATCAGATGAGTAATGAGATAGTTATAGACAAGACAGTATACGATGAGTACTACAGATCTCATTTGAAGACAATTCGAAGGAAGATGAAGATAGTCCAGAATGGACAGATTTAAGAAACCAACGTCGGATGATGACGATTGGTATTCGAAGCTGACGACTGTAGATGTCTTTGATAACAGCAGATGGTACGGATATGTGATGAACTAGGATTGGTTTATACGGATGTTGTATAACCAACATGGCAAGATCTATCAGAAGGATTGGAGAAGTATTATGATATCATACTTAGGAAATTCATATTCCAGACTGGAATCAGATATTTGAGTTTTGGTTTAAACTCTGTTATGCATTTCTTCTGATATCTCTGAATAGATTGTTTATGAGTTCGGGGACGAACTCAAATCTAAGAGGGGGAGAAATGTAATGCCCGAGATTTTATTACCGTAATTTGAGATTAATCTGGAATGATTTATTCAATAATCGAGATGATTGTAGACGGTACGGATCAGACCGAGAAAGAAGCAAAATAGGTTTAAATGTGTGTGCAAGGAAGTGATTGGCGCACATGCGCGTTGAGGTGCGCGAGGCATGCGCGAGAATGGCAGAACCTGTCGCGCATATGCGCGACTTGCCTGCGCGCATATGCGCGGAACCTCCAGAGCCCTCGGCGCACATGCGCGGTAGAGTGTCGCGCATATGCGCGAGGGAGTGCCGAGACACACGTGCCAGGAATGGTGTCTCGCGCTTATGCGCCGATGATTGTCGCGCATATGCGCGAGACGTGCTGCGTGAAGAAGCGAGACACGTTGCTTTATACATGCATGATATATATATGTGTACATCACCGATTCTCCATTCAGCCTTGGAGAGGATTTGGGGAAGAAGCTTTGTTCTCACTTTTTGAAATCGATGTACGAGCAAAACGTTTATTTGAATTGAAATCCGACTGCGGTACTGTGTTCCTATCGACGTAGGCTACAACTGGACGTAAGTTTTGCTACGTTTTGATATGTTTTGAAAATATGGTATTGTCAGAATCTGATATGATTCATATATGATGTTCTTGTCATGTTAGACATCGTATAATCGAAACCGGATTGAAGAACAGATACCATATGAAATTGTTATGATGTTTAGAGTTGAGTTGATTGAGAATTGATATCAGGATTGGAGTATTATCGAGTATGAGATATTAGAACTAATATCTGATCGATATGGTATTGTTGGGTATATTGATATTGTACCGTTATGCCATCGATATCGAATTAGGTTAAATATTGAGCAGAACAGATTTGATTGGAGTAATGTATTGATATTATACTCCTCGATATTGTCATGTCAGATTGAGTATTGACAGACTTCGAGTTCGAGACTTCGACAGAGTCAGAGTAACAGAAAGAAAGGTATAAATTAATGTTGTGTTGGGATTGCACAACTCGAGGAAGGTTTGACTCGAGTTTCCCTAAATCACATACTTAGTTTATTACATTGATTCTTGTAATTGATGAGATTGATGTTTGTTGTCTATTGATTTATAGACACTGCATGTAATGACTGCTGATTTGCTAGTCATTGATTGATTTGCTTAGATACTGACTGTATGTATTGATTACTGAGTCGTTGAGTCATAGGCTGATTCGCCTAGACACCGGCTGATTCGTCGGGTTATTGTCTGATTCGTCCATTATAGGCTGATTCGCCTAGTCACCGGCTGATTCGTCTGGTGATTGACTGATTCGTCTAAACTTAAGCTGATTCGCTTAATTACAGGTTGAGTTGTCTGATTATTGGCTGATTCGCCTAATTACTGGCTGATTCGTCAGGTTATTGACTGAGTTGTCAATTCCGCGGCTGATTCGCCCAGACACTGGAGATATTAATTATATCGATGCCGTCTAGGGATTGATTCATTCCTATCGACTGAGATTCGATATAATACCTATATCCAGACATCGGGATCCCTAGGATAGAGTTGAGTCGAGTCTGAGACGACGCGTCAGTGGAGTCGAGTCTGAGACGACGCGTCGGTTGAGTTGAGTCTGATATGACATGTTGATTTACATTGTTTATGCCATTCATGATTATTGAATGTTTGATATGAATTTATGTTTCTGATTTGAGACAAGTTATGAATACTTCGTATATGCTTTTATATGACTGCATGTTTACATTGTTTATACTGGGATATTTACATCTCACCGGAGTTATCCGACTGTTGTCTTGTTTTGTATGTGTGCATGACAACAGGTGGGGCTGGATCAGGGTCAAGAAGAGGATGAGAGAAGATTAGATAGCGTGGAGATCCGGGCTTCGAAGCAACATAGGATTCAGCACTGATATGTAGTTGAACCTAGTTGAATTCTTGTAGATAACGCAAGATTTGTATGTTTATGTTTAATATGTAATTTGAGTAAATTACATTACGTTTCCGCTTTGTATTTTTAAAAAAAAAATTTAGACCCTGTTTTATAATTGATTAATTAGTCCCAATAATGATTAAGAACTTGATTAGCGTCCGGGTCCCCACAGAGAGCCTCAGGATGGGAGAGGGCCACTCCTCCTCGTCCACCCCTAGATATGCATGTTCAGATGCTTGCAGGAATGAATCAGTTCTTCGCATAGTTTGCGGGAAACAATGCTGCAGTCGATACAGGAGCGAGGCCCAGACCAGAGGCAGTTTATGAGATGTTTAGGAGGATGGATCTGAAGGAGTTATCGGGGACTACTGACCCGATGATAGCTGAAGAATTGATTAAGTCCATCGAGGTAATTTTTGTATTTATGGAGCTGCAAGATGCAGAAAGGGTTAGGTGTTCCACATTCTTTCTGACATTAGATGCTAGATTGTGGTGGGAAAGCACATCTGTGTCAGTGAACTTGCAAACACTGACTTGGAATGGCTTTAAGGAGGTCTTCTACTCCAAGTACTTCACTGAGGAGGTACGATCCAGACTGACCAAGTAATTCATGAAGCTGCGACAGGGAGACCTTAGCGTTGCAAATTTTGTCAGGAAGTTCGAGACGGGGTGTCACTTTGTTCCCCTGATTGCACCGGGAGAAGTTGAGGCATTTTATTGAAGGTTTGCGGCTGATCTTGCGCCATGATGTGAGAGTGGCTGGTCCGACCACCTATGTCGTCGTCGTGTCTAGAGCCTTGGCGGCAGATCAGGACCAGAGGGGCATAGAGATTGATAGACAGGGCAAGAGACCCTACCAGGCACCTCAGCAGCAGCAACAACAGCGATCCATTTTAAGAGGCCTTTCCAGAGACAGCAGGGGAAGAGGCCCTTTTAGGGACCTCCGGAAGGCAAGGGTCCTATCCCTCAGCAGAAGGCTCCTCGGAGGCTGGGAGAGCACCAAATGTGCTCGAAGGGCAACCGCCAGCATCCGGGACAGTGTTCATGGGGATCAGACAAATGCTTCAAATGCAGAGCCAGCGATCATGTGCTGAAGGACTGCCCACAATGGAGGCAGCCGACTCAGGGGAGAGTGTCCGCCATGTAGGCAGAGGAGGAGAACCAATACATGACCCTGTTTACTGGTAACTTATTTAATTCAGCACTGTATTACCTTTCCTATGCATGTTTTGAATTTTATTTGGGATTATTAGAGTGCTTGTTAGTATTTTTTGGTGACTTGGGTAGATGTTTTTTACAACGCATGAGGTTAATATTAGAATTTTGGATATAAGTTTTGTGTTTTTTGCTAATGTCTCTCAGGAAATATTTTCATTAAGAGGGTAGCCACGAAGACCTTGATAGATTCCGGGGCCACTCATTATTTTATTTTGGAGACGTTCGCTAATCATCTGGACGTCAAGTCTATTGGACTTGAGGTGAGCTATTTAGTGACAGTCCCATCAAGGGAAGAGTTATCAGCTACTAGCGTGGTCAGAGACATTGATCTTGAACTGCAGGGCCACCTAGTATATGCCGATCTGATTGTGTTGTCAATGCCAGAATTTTATATCATCTTGGGAAAGGACTGGCTGACAAAGAACAGAGTTCTTATTGACTTTCAGAAAAGGTCAGTGTTGGTTAGATCGTTGGGCATGGAGCAGTTTCTCTTTGAGCCAGATAGATAGAGGAGTTTCCCTCGCATGGTCACTTGCATGCAGACACAGAGACTTTTTCATAAGGGTTTTCACGCTTTCTTGGCCAGCATTGTTTCCGCACCTGACGTACCCAATCCGTCGATATGTGATGTAGCGATTGTCAGAGATTTTCCTGACGTCTTTCCGGACATCACCGGCTTTCCACCAGAGAGAGAGGTGGAGTTCGCCATTGACCTTGTGCCAGGCACTGTGCCAATCTCTAAGGCACCATACCGATTAACTCCAACTGAGATGTTAGAGTTTAAGCAACATATTCAGGAGCTCCTAGACAAAGAATTCATCCGCCCTAATTTCTCACCATGGGGCGCACCAGTACTCTTTGTAAAGAATAAAGATGGGAGCATGAAGCTGTGTATCGATTACCGAGAACTGAACAAGGTAACGATCAAGAATAAATTCCCACTTCCAAGGATAGAGGACTTGTTTGATCAGTTGCAGGGAGCTACAGTGTTCTCTAGGATAAATCTTCGATCAGGGTATCATCAGCTGAAGGTAAAAGATGCAGATGTTCATAAGACTGCTTTCAGGACCAGATATAGGCATTACGAGTTCTTGGTGATGCCGTTTGGACTGATGAATGCTCCAGCGATATTTATGGACCTCGTGAATCGAGTAACAGGAGGGCAAGGCAATTTTGTGCTATACATCGATCTTCTAAGCTCGGTTTAATCGCAGTTTTGATACAGCACGGTCGGGTCATAGCTTATGCCTCCAGACAGTTGAAAGTGCATGAAAAGTATTATCCAACTCATGATCTCGAGTTAGCTGCCGTTGTCTTTGCGTTGAAAATTTGGAGACATTATTTGTATGGCGAGAAATGCCAAATATTTACTGATCACAAGAGTCTCAAATACTTCTTCATGCAGAAAGAGCTGAATATGATACAAAGACAGTGGTTAGAGTTAGTGAAAGACTACGATTATGAGATTAGCTACCATCCGGGTAAAGCTAATGTTGTGGCAGATGCTTTGAGCAGAAAAGTTGCGGTCGTAGCACAGCTGTCAGTACAGTGATCTCTTCAGTCAGAAATTCAGAGGTTTGGTTTAGAGGTTTATCCCAAAGGTAGAGCTCCTAAACTGTCTAATCTGACAGTTCAGTCTTTTTTGCTAGATCGAATCCGTAGAGGTTAGCCTTCAAATGAGCAATTACAGAAATGGAGACTGAAGGACGAAGCCAAGGACAGTGTACTATACACAGTGTCCGATGGCGTTGTGAGATACAGAGGAAGGATGTGGGTGCCTAGTGTTGATTCGATCAGAGAGGATATTTTGACAGAGGCACATGCATCTTCGTATTATATCCACTCAGGAGGTACTAAGATGTACAATGATCTGCAGATTTTACATTGGTGTCTAGGTATGAAGTGAGATGTCTGTCGATTTGTGTCTGTATGCCTCACTTGTCAACAAGTGAAAGCAGAGCATCATAGGTCAGCAGGAAATATTTAAGCCGCTCCCTATCCCCAAGTGGAAATGGGAGAATATCACCATGGACTCCGTGGTCGGTTTGCCGATGTCAGTCAGAGGATCCAATTTTATTTGGGTTATAGTGGATCGACTTAATAAGTCTGATATGTGTCATTTTTACGTGTTTTATTGTATTAGTTTTAGTTGTGTTTGCATTGTGCATGCATGCATTTCATTTACATTCTGTTCATTTTAGAGTAATCAATTGCATATTATCATATCTCACTATTGGGTGATTAATTTGCAGGAAACACGACCGGAAGAACCAAAATCGGAGCCAAGTGCCAAGTCAAGACAAAAAGGGCAGAGGAGTTGGCGCTCGGGCGGTGAAATTGTACCGCCCGAGCGCGCGGAGAGAAATGCCGAAGCATCTCGACAGAAAGGTCGGCGCTCGGGCGGTAATTTTCTACCGCCCGAGCGCGAGAGATGTTGTACAATGCCCAAATACAGAAGAGTCGGCGCTCGAGCGGTAGTTTTCTACCGCCCGAGCGCGAAGGCCGTGCATCCCATGAGATTTTACAGAAGGTGTGGCGCTAGAGCGGTACTTTTCTACCGCCCGAGCGCCACCTATTTTTGGAAGGATATTGTGTGCGATTCCTTACCTTATTCGGAGAGGAGAATGCTAAGGAAGGTCGGTTGGTCGACTTTGGGAGGGAATTCAGACATTATTCTTCAGCCGTCACAAGTTTGGAGAGCACTTTTGCGCTTGGATTGAAGATTTGAAGATTCCGGGCATCGTTCTTCGCGTTTTTCGTCAACTCTAGTATTTATTATTTAGTTTTATCATTTAAACTTTGCTTTGTTTATTTTGATTATGAATTTCAGTAGCTAAAACTTCATTATTTGTTGGGATTAAAGGGGATCCTACCCCGAACGTTGATTTGAATTAATTTATATTTTGGTTGTGCGTTATTCTTGATTTTACTACTGTTTTATCGTGTCATTAAAGCGTAGCTAACTTTAACGACGTTTTCATATCACGAGTGAGTTCGAGAGAATAACGAGTGATAGGATCGAGTAGTATAATCCGTGGATCTACAATTTACATAGATATATGAAATTGGATACGTGCCGATAGTCATAGTCCTTAGGGTCGAAAATTAGGGGATTTCATAGGTCGAAATGCGATTTGCTCTTGATAAATAATTAAAGATATTTAATTACTTCATTGAGTAGAATTAGTTTGGCATAGCTCGAGAGAGTGTGTTCAATAGATTAGGAAATCCTGTCGGAAGTGTAGATCACGATCGAACGAATTAATTAATTAACGAGAGGTAGGTGAACCGAGATTCCCAACAAATTCATTTTTCATTGAATTTTAATCAACCATTTTAGACATTATATCTCATTACTTGATTTTGAATCTTTTTATTTGCATTCTTATTTGATTTTAGTAGTAATAAAACAATCAAATCACTTTTCGTTGCTAAATCACTTTTCGTTGCTAAATGTTCAATAACTGAAAATAACAATTGTAAAACACAGTCTTCAGTGGAACGATACTCGTACTCACGTACACTATATTATAACTTGACATCGTGCACTTGCGATTAATTTTGAGCATACAAAATCATATTTTTATTGGGGATTTTACTGTGCAAGTTTCGCTCGATCAAGTTTTTGGCGCCGTTGCCGGGGACTGTTAATCTACAATTTTATTTTTAGTTATTTCCTTTAGCATTATTTTATTTCTCTTGAGATAACACTTCATATTTTATTACATATATCTCTTCTAGTGCATGCCAAAGTCACTTGACGTGGAGCTTGAGTTTGATCCTGAAATTGAAAGAACCTTCCGCAGGAGAAGACAACAACAGAGGCTTAAAGAACTGATGGAGAGACACGAGCCAGAACGTGAGGAGGAACAGCGTGAAAATAGACAAGTCGAGATGGCACGCCGCATACCGATGCTGGAGTATGCCCAACCTTCTTTGGAGGGTGAACGCCCTAGCATTGTGAGACCTATCGTGCGGGCAAATCACTTTGAAATCAAGCCAGCCATAATCCAGATGATTCAGAACACAGTCCAATTCGGAGGAACTGCAGTGGATGATCCAAACACGCACATCACGGATTTTCTTGAAATCTGCGATACTTTTAAATTCACTGGAGTTTCTGATGATGCTGTTAGATTGCGTTTATTTCCTTTCTCCTTACGTGATAAAGCTAAAGCGTGGTTAAATTGTTTGCCTGTAGGTTCGATCGCTACATGGGAGGACATGGCGAAAGCATTTCTCATCAAATACTTCCCTCCCTCCAAGACCATGAAGCTGCGGGCAGACATTAGAACATTCGCTCAATTCGATCAGGAATATTTATATGAGGCATGGGAACGCTTCAAGGACCTACTACGAAGATGCCCACATCACGAGTTACCACTTGGGTTAGTCGTTCAAACATTTTATTACGGTTTGCTTACTCCTAACCGTACTATGATAGATGCTGCTGCGTGTGGGAACCTTTTGAGGAAGACTGCGGAAGAAGGATATGAGTTGTTGGAGGAGATGGCTGCTAGCAGTTATCATCCTCAATCTGACAGGAACAACCAACGGAGAAGTGCAGGAGTGCACCAGGTAACTGATTTTTCTGCTATTACTGCACAACTTGATGCTTTAAACAGGAAAATAGACGGCTTGAATGTGGGTGGCATGGCGATGCGTCTCCAAAAGATATTCTGTGAAAAGTGTGGAGGGGAACATTATGCGAAGGATTGTCAAGACGACAATCCATTCTATGTGCACAATGAGGCGCCAGTGAATCAAGTAGGAGTCCACAACCGCCCAAGACATGACCCTTATTCGAACACATACAATCCTGGGTGGAGGCAACATCCTAACTTCTCATGGGGCAGTCAAAACAGTCAGACTAGACCGAAAGGAGGACAACAATATGGCAAACAACCGATGTACAGATCCGATCCTCCTAGAGAAGAAAAGTCCAACTTGGAGCAAATGATGTCTAAGTTTATTTCATCCACTGAAACTAGACTTCAAAATCAGGATGCGTCGATTAAGGGACTTGAAAATCAGATTGGTCAATTAGCGAAGATAATAGCAAGTAGAGAGAAAGGCACCATGCCAAGTAACACAGAGACGAATCCAAAAGAGCAAGTGAAGGCTACTGAGTTGAAAAGTGGGAAAGTTTTGGAGTCAAGGGAAAAAGAGAAAACTCAAACAGTGGATGAGCAAACCGCGACATCTAAAGGTAAGTCTTCTAACTCCACACTAGCACCCACTGCACAACCAAAAATTGTTATACCCCCTCCTTTCCCTGCACCACTTAAAAAAGCAAAACTAGATGCACAATTCGGTAAGTTTCTTGAGGTGTTTAAAAAGTTGCATATCAATATTCCCTTTGCCGATGCTCTAATGCAAATGCCTACTTATGCTAAATTTTTTAAGGATATCTTAGCGAATAAGAGGAAGTTGGAGGATCATATGACAGTCAACTTAACTGAAAATTGCTCCGCTTTGGTGCAAAACAAAATCCCACCTAAGCTAAAAGACCCAGGGAGTTTCTCTATTCCTTGCATGATTGGTGATGTTGTTTTTCATAAAGCATTATGTGATCTTGGTGCAAGTATTAATCTGATGCCATTTTCTGTGTTTAGGAAACTTGGGTTGGGAGAGCCTAAGCCGACGAGGATGTCCTTGCAACTCGCTGACAGATCTGTCAAGTACCCTCGCGGAGTGATTGAGGATGTGCTAGTGAAGGTGGACAAATTCATTTTTCCTGCCAATTTCGTGGTGCTCGACATGGAGGAGGATACCGAGATGCCTCTCATTTTGGGGAGACCATTCCTTGCGACTGGCAAGGCACTGATTGATGTTCAAGAAGGGAAGTTAAGATTGCGAGTGGGCGAGGAGGATATTACTTTTGATTTCTTTAATGCACTTAAGCACATACTGCATTCTGATAGCTGTTTTAGAATTGATGCTTTTGACTCTCTTGTTTCTCACTATGTGCAGGATGCTTTTAGGGACCCTTTGGAGGCCACTATCACTACTGAGTTGGGAGAAGAGGAATTGGACGATGAAAAAACTGAAATTGTGGCACATCTCAATGCCAACCATCCATGGAGAAAGCCAATGAGGATGCGACTGGAGGACCTAGGAGAACACAGAGATTTGATCCCTCCAAAGTCGAGCATCGAGGAGCCACCGACGCTTGAGCTCAAACCCTTACCTCCGCACTTAAAGTACGTATTCTTAGGTGAGAATAACACATTGCCTGTCATTATTTCTGCTGCTTTGACAGATGCTATGGAGGACAAATTGTTGCAAGTTCTCAAAGAGCACAAAAGGGCATTCGCTTGGAAGGTGGCAGACATCAAGGGAATCAGTCCATCGATATGCATGCATAAAATCTTGATGGAAGAAAAGTACTCACCTCTCGTGCAACCTCAAAGACGACTGAATCCAAATATGCAAGAGGTAGTAAAAGCTGAAACCATTAAGCTTCTCGATTAAGGTATTATCTATCCTATTTCCGATAGTGCTTGGGTAAGTCCGGTTCAATGTGTGCCTAAGAAAGGTGGGATTACGGTGA